>NC_048283.1:9735624-10335624 GCF_009762535.1 Notolabrus celidotus | reverse complement strand
TCCAGGTTCTTTCCAAGAGATCCCAGCAGAGAGTGCATTAATCATCACAGTCTCCTCTCCAAAGTGAAGACAGTGAGCAACAGCTGGGGGAGAAGAGCTCGGCTTTAAACAGTACAGGCTGCAGGAGGTTCAGCCATCTCTTCTTGTTGTGGATTCTGACATCAATAGTAATGAACACCTTGGAGCGTTGCCTGACCGCCCGAGCATGAATTGTAAGAGGCTGGGCAGTGGAAGCACTGTTGTTTGTGTGTCTTTGTGTGTCCTAATGACCATGTTTGTGGGTCTGTGTGTGACTACTTGTAACACACACATTGTACCTGTTTGTCCTCTTAGGTCCTGTTAGTGTGTCCCTTTATTGGGGCAGATATGAGTAATATGCAGAATAAGTGGTAGACCTAAATGACCTGGCCTGCCGGTAACCATTAATCAGAACATTGTTTTTGTACTTGGTCGAGGTCAGGGGCTTCATGCTGAGGTTACACCTGCAAGGGCTGGAGTAATGCTCCTACACACAGTGTTTTTGAAATGATCTATGACTCGCTAGAATACATGTAGTTCAAGTAACTGTTTGCTTATTTGTTTTTCAGTTGAAGGCATAGTTTACCTTAAGTATTGTTGAAGAAGCTAAATGTGTACAACATTTGAGTTCAAGAGAAAATTTGCCCACAAAGAAATATGATTACATTGTATGATATCATGATTTATTTAATAATATGGTATAAGGTAACGTATCATTTCGTATCATATTGTATTTTACCATATCGTATCATATCCTACCATATGTTATTGTATCATATCCTATTTCACCATACTGTATGGTACTGTATCGTATCGTACTGTATCGTATCATATATCGTATCATACCGCACTGTATCTTATCGTACTGTATCGTATCATATCGTATCGTATTGTACCGTAATGTATGGTACCTCACCGTACCTTATTGTATCATATCGTATTATACCGTATTGTCTTGTATCGTATCGCATCGTATTGTACCGTATTGTATTGTATCCTATTGTATCGTATCGTATTGAACCTTAACGTATGGTACCTCACCGTACCTTATTGTATCATATCGTATTATACCGTATCGTCTTGTATCGTATCGTATCGTATTGTATCGTATTGTATCGTATCGCATTGTATTGTATCGTATCGTATTGTACCATACTGTATGGTACCTCACCGTACCTTATTGTATCATATCGTATTATACCGTATCGTCTTGTATCGTATCGTATTGTATCGTATCGTATCGTATTGTATTGTATCGTATCGTATTGTATCCTATCGTATCGTATCGTATTGTATCCTATCGTATCGTATTGTATTGTATCGTATCGTATCGTATTGTACCATACTGTATGGTACCTTACCGTACCTTATTGTATTATATCATATTATACAGTATTGTATTGTAACGTATTTTACATCTTATTTTACATTGATCTTACATCGTATCTTACATCGTATCTTACATCGTATCTTACATCATATCTTACATCTTATCTTACATCGTATCTTACATCGTATCTTACATCGTATCTTACATCGTATCTTACATCGTATCTTACATCGTATCTTACATCGTATCGTATCGTAGCGTATCGTAGCATATCGTATCGTATAATGTGGTTTGGTATGGTATCATATCAGATCATATTGTATCTTACCGTATAAAATAATTTCATTATATATGACATCACATCCCTCTGGATCACCTCCTTTTATCTCGAAACATATTGTACTACATTGTTTCAAATCTAATGATATGGTATCACATTACATTACAGCGTACCATATTATATGGTGTATCATGTCATATCATATCTTAGTTTGTAACGTCATGTTATGTTGTTCCTGCTTTATTCAGTCATAACATATCATAATATATCAAATCACATCACATTATTTACTATATGTCATGCCATGTCATGTCATGTGATTGTTTCATATTGTATGTTAGTACAATACATTGTTTGGTATTAATCAGTTCTATACTACATCACATCCTTTCATATCTAAGTTTCTGCATCATATTGTGTTTATTGTATTGTTTTATATTGTATTACATCATATTGTGTCTAATTATATTGTATTGCATCATTGTGTCATATGGTATTATATGCCATGTTCTATTTTCTTGTACTTTTTTGTATTTTCTTATCATGAGAAAAACATGAAACAGTTGATTATCTTAACTCATTATCTGAAACAAAAACAAAAGTGTCCGCATGACTGATGCCAGAGATTTCTTTTTGGGTGGATCAATCCTTTATAGCTGGGATACATGCCAATTCTCTTATTTGATCATTCCAAGCTTGACCTGAAAATCATTCCACCATCATGAAGTCTGCTGCAATGCTATTATTGCTTCTCAGGGGAGTGAGGAGCAAGAAGGAATCCCAAGGAGTCAAGTGTGATGACAAGACCTATCTTTCCATAAAGCATTTGGCTACTTTATATTTCCCTTCAAATTTCTACATTGTAATCATAATGTTTATTATTGAATAATTAAATTTTAAACTGCGTACTAGTAAAAGCAGATGCGGTTATTTGATTAAAGAAGTACATTCTGTTTTTAATAAGGTCGTCTCTTTCCTCTAAAGACATGTTTCCTCATTTTCTCTCCACTTGCATCACTTTTGTAACATGGATGCAATAAAGGGAATTTGCATGAACCCATGGACTGATTTGCATTCTTTCTTAAGTCACTTAAGGGCAGCAGAAAAAGCTAAACACATCAATTATCTTTCATTAAGGTGTTGTCATGACCGTCATCTTAGCTACACCTGATAAACCCAAATTTTAAATTAACTTTACTTTTGCAACGTTTTGGTCAGCACCAATTCCAGAAGAGGGGCAGTGCCCGCAGGAACACATACACATACTGGCGCACACACAGCAAACTTTCCCTCTCCGTCAGTTTTATTCTTCCACCCGGTAAACAATGCCAGTATTCACCTGTCCCTCTATGTTCTGTAAAATAAACAGGGGTGCACACCTGGGGGCTCTACTGTTATCCTACGCATACATTTACACACTATAGAGTCCACTTACATGCTAGTGTGAATTGCATCCATGCTCCCCGATTGGTTCTGATGTCACAACCTCAGAGTCACTATGCTTTGACTAGCATGTGACACAGGCCAACCAGACTCTCACAGATCAGCCTTTTCCTTCATTGTTTAACCCTCCTGTTATTTTGCGGGTCAAATTGATCCATTTTAAAGTTCAAAAATCTAAATAAATGTTAAAAGTATTTTTTCGATGTGAAACTTCTTCTGCTTGGTTTAAGTAGCATACAAAACATAGAAAATGAATTTTTTCAACCCCCCCTCCTGCATGTTTATCTGGATTTTTTGGGGTTCTGACACTTTTGAATCATGGAATAATCCCCAGGTCAAGCTGATCCAGGAACATTATTGTTGTCCCTGAGAAACGAACATAACAGGAGGGTTAAACCTTCATATCCTCACTTGGTTGATCAATCTGTTCATATAACAACAAACTATAACAGACTTGAAACAGTTACACAGTTAGTTTAATTTCTGACCTAAGGAGAATCCTTGTGAAAAACTGATGGTAAGTTTTACTTATTTCTGTGACTGCTGTCTCAGTGAAGCAAATAACAAAGCATGTTTCTCAAAGATGCAACTGATTACATCAAAACTATCTGTTCTTGACGCGGTTCTCCAGAGAGAGGTGTGATAAAGAGATAAAGTGAGATGTAAAACCAACCTGTGACAGTTGTCAGAACCTAAAACCGCAAACATATCTCTTATTTATCTCATACCTTTAAATTTAGCACCAAAAGAGTAACCCATGGGGCACTTATATCCTTTTGTTCTGCAAGAAGGTTGCATATGTGCAGTTAGATATAAAAAAAAAGGCAACAGATATTCTGGACAGTAGAAAGGTTGACAAACTCCTCATATTTGACAAAGAAGTATATGCAATGTCTAGATAAACACAAACATGCTAGCAGTTTTTCATGGGAGAGACATAGGAGGCTGGAGTAGTGAATATATTGCCATGCTATTCTCACATCCTGCTCAGGGAATTAAGTTGTCACCAATCAAGGCAAATTTAATTAAACTCAGACTCAAAAGCTTGGCCCTCTCTTTTCTGCAGTTCTTTTGTCCAATCTCATATCAATGCTTTTGCCACCTAGTCACTTTTAATGCCCTACCTTCTCTGTACTCACACACAATGTCAAGAGGTCTTTGCTTACTGATCTATGTAGGACAAGCAGTGGGGTGTCTGAAGTAATAAATGAACAAGATGAATGTGGGGGATATGTTCATTTGAAGGCTCTTGTCACTGAGGGTTTGTCATCCGGCTGCACAAAGGGTGGAGCCGTCCTGCCTGATTTACTTTAGATTCAAACCATGGCTAAATTGGAAATCGTGAATCACTCTGACACCATTGGTGCAAGATGGATTACTCCAGTTAAAGGCTGCCTTTTCTTTCCCGTTGGTTCTTTTTAAAGAAATCATACAAAAATTTAATTCTCTGACAGACGGCTGACCCGGCAGTCAACTAAAGGAATAGTAAAAAGGGGGAGGCCAACGCTGAGGCACTACAAAGCCGGTTTTATCAGCACAGCACTACCCCGACCACATCCAAAAAGCTCTCAGCAGCACAATGAGCCTGGCTGAATATTTGATCAACTGTCGCAGGTTTAACAAGCCTTGCCAAACTACACCTGCCTGGAGGAAAAAGATATGCCTTTGAGAAGGGTAATGCCTCCCTGCAAGATGTTAAAGAAGTAAGCGTTTGATGTTCACAATAGCCAATCTGCACTAATCTCATCCAATCTTGAGCACTTGGATTGACAGCGTGGTTCAAGTTTTGCATTACCGAACAATAGCTTCAGTGGGTGCCAATAATGCCTTCCACTATAATCGAGCTGTAAATTACAAACAATACACTCAACACAGGCCACTGTTAGCTAAAAGGGTTGTTTACAAATTAAATTCAATAAAACAACTATAAAGCTGTCTTTCTAATCTGGTGTGATACCATAAAATGTACTCAGAAACGCACACACACATAAACCCTGGGTAACTCACATGTAAAGGTGTGATTTTTTTTGGCTCGTTCTGTCTTTCAATCTAAGTTCGGATGTGTGTGTTTATGGATGTGTGTGTGTGTGTGTGTGTGTGTGTTCACCTCCAACTCATCGTTGCTGGCTGCAGCTCATTGCCCTGCAGTAATATCAGGCCTTGCAGACACCTGGGACCAGTGGTGTGGGCCCTCAGAGGAGGCAACCGCCTGGCAACTGGCCCTGATTACTTTCTCCACTCTCCGGAACTCAACCCTGTATATGCCATTAACCAGCTGCACGCAGTGTGAACCCAACTCGACTGTGCCATTAACCCTGTACACAAAGAGTTGTTTACACACACACACACGCACGCACGCACGCACGCACGCACGCACGCACGCACACACACACACACACACACACACACACATATACATGCACTCATGCACGGCCACACTCTTGCACAGCCGCACACATGCACACGCAGCCATAAAACTTCACAACTTAACCACCTGCTTATTGAAGCCACAACCAACATCCTCCACGATCTTCCCATTGGAATCTATACAGAGAAATAACATGGAGCTGGGGTGACATCTAGTGGGTAAAAGCAGAACAGCTAGAGAGGTTTCTGTGAACTGTTTAAAGAATGTTAACTTTTGCTGTTGGTTGTTCTTGGATCAGCCTTTGTGTGAAACTGGCTTTATCCCTTTGTATTTGTCATACTGAAGGGCAAAACACAACAACATTTCAGAGAACACAACAACATTTCACAAAACACAACATTTCAGGATAGACAACATAGTACAGAAAACAAAACATCATTTCACAAATTGCAACATTTCAGAAAACAAAACAATATTTGGCAAAACACAACAACATTTCACAAAACACAACATTTTAGAAAATAAAACAACATTTCACAAATCACAACATTTTAGAGAATAAAACAACATTTCATAAAACACAACATTTTAGAGAAGAAAACAGCATTTCACAAAACACAATATTTCACAAAACACGACGGCATTACAGAAAACACAACATTTCACACAACACAACATTTCACAAAACATGAAAACATTACACAAAACAACATTTCACAAAACGAAACAACATTTCACAAAACACAACATTACACAAAACAACATTACAAAAAACACAACAATATTTCAGAAAAAAACATTTCACAAAACAAAACAACATTTCAGAAAACAAAACAATATTTCACAAAACACAACAACATTTCACAAAACACAACATTTTAGAAAATAAAACAACATTTCGCAAAACGCAACAACCCTTCCTGAAAACATGATAACGTTTCACCAAACACAACAACATTTCAGGAAACAGAACAATATTTCACAAAACACAACAACATTTCATAAAACACAATATTTTAGAGAATAAAACAGCATTTCACAAAACACAATATTTCACAAAACACGACGGCATTACAGAAAACACAACAACATTTCACACAACTTGGAAACATTACACAAAACAACATTTCACAAAACGAAACAACATTTCACAAAACACAACATTACACAAAACAACATTACAAAAAACACAACAATATTTCAGAAAAAAACATTTCACAAAACAAAACAACATTTCACAAACAAAACAACATTTCACAAAACAAAACAACATTTCACAAAACAACTTTTCAGAGAATAAAACAACATTCCACAAAACGCAACAACCCTTCCTGAAAACATGATAATGTTTCACCAAACACAACAACATTTCAGGAAACAGAACAATATTTCACACACACCACAGCATATCACAAAACAATACTAGGTTTTCTGTATGTTATCTTGTTTTCTGCACTTATAAGAGCTCTTTATAAAAATTTATTGAAGTTGTTATCCAGTATTCTGCCCCAAATTGGGTTTACACATTTCAAAGGAGAAAACAAACAAAAAGTGATCACACAACTTGCACCAAAAAGAAAAAAAGTCTTCTATGCTGTTTATGATGTGCTTAAACAAAGATGTTTTGCCTTTGTTTGTTGATGACACATTCACAACAAAGTATACATTATGTATTTGCACTTTAAGGTTACGTGTCAGAGAGTTCTTGCTCTAGCTCATGATCAAGTGTATTGAATTTTAATTCAGACAACTTTAGACACCTATTCAGGTTCTAGAGCTGGATGGTCAAGTTCAGCTGTACAATACACTCTGATCACAACAATAGAGGACATTCATTTATTATATCGTCAATTTTAACCCATGGTATCGCGTTTGATTTTCCTTGATGTCCTCTTCACATCAAGTAATACAATCGACCAATTAGGTTAATAGGCCTATAGTTTATTTTAACAGGATTAAGCTTTAAAAGGCTTAGCTCCTAAACTAAAGGGAGGGGAGGTACCTGTCTGGATTATGATGCAATATGCTCCATTCATGTTGTCACTTACCCAGGACCTTTATTTATTAAACCATATTTTGTTGCTTACCAAAAAACAAACATGAAATGATATCTGAAAAAAAGTATTCTACATATAGTTTTCATTTCAGTTCCTGGTATTTTCACTCTGTACAAAAGAATCACAGCACGTTAAAAACTGATGCTATATGTGGAGACATTTTGGAAGTTCTGCTCTCCAGCACTAGAGGGCGTCAGGTGCCTTATTTGTTCTTTGTGTCTTTGAGTGTTTTTGCAGTTCATTATCATGTAAATTAAAGGAAGGGGATGTCCAGTGACCATTAACACATGAAAGAGTAGAATACAAAATGACAGAGCCATTGCTCAACATCTCTATTTTACCTCAGCTTTGTTATTGCTCTCATTTTGCCACAGAAAATGAATGGTTCCCCTCATGAATCATTTGGACCATAATTTGGTGTATTTTCTACGGTAGCCCTGAAGGACAAAACTAATTTACAAAAGAAGAAACACTTTTAAAAAGTTGTAGAAAAATTTACATTTTGGAAAACAAATTTCAATTTAAGAAAATAAAATTACAAAATCCAAACACTTGGAAAACAAATTTACATTTAATAAATTTTTTTAATGTACAAAATAAAAAAAAACACTTTTTACAAGCTGTGAGACAATTTTAAAAACGGCAGAACACTTTTACCATTCCTGAAACAAATTTAAATTCATTTTTAACGGAAAGGGAATGTACCAAATACCGGAAGTGATCCTGGAGGGATTCAGTGAGGGGTCATTTAGTTTGTTTGGATGGAGTGAAACCAAACAGAGCAACATTTGGTACTGGTACTCCGTTTGGTCCTGGTACTCCGTTTGGTACTGGATCACTTCCAGTGTGTGGTATATTCCCTTTCCGTTAAAAATGAATGTAATTTGTTTCAGAAATGATAGAAGTGTTCCATTGTTTGTAAAATTGTCTCACCGCTTATAAATGTGTTTTTTTAATTTTGTAAATATGTTTTCTGAAATGTAAATTTGTCTCCAACTTTGTGAAAGTATTTCATCTTTTGTAAATTTGTTTTGTCCTTCAGGGCCACAGTCATTTCCCCTGTATCTTAAAAATGAACAGATCTTTAAAAATGTAACAGAACCAACATGACTGTATCATGAGTCAGTGAGCTCTTTTAAAACCCTTCTTAAAACATACTTTTACCGCAGAGCCTTCCCAAATTTTATCTGAATTTTATTTTACTTTATTTTACTTTAACCGTCTTAATTTATATATTTTGAAATAATTTTAATCCTTTAGAGTTCTTTTAGGTGAACTTTATGTATTTTAAAATATGTTTTTTTCTTTATCTTGACGCACTTTGTAATCTGTTTTTTGAAAAATGCTCTACAAATAAAACTATTATCATTATTATGTGTCGATCAGTGTCAGTTAATTTAAAGTAGCGTTATTTTTAAATGTAATTGTGCAATATAAAGTAAAATATTTACTTAACTTAATTGCTTTACATGTTATCTGATGCCTTAAACTAACAACAAATGAACATTGGACTTTATTCACATGCCTTTATTGCTACTCTTTATTCTGAGGGAATCCAACATCAACAAAGACAACACGTATCACACCCACAAACATAAAAAGCCCAAAACAAGCACAGCAGCATGTCTGAGTGACAGCCAAAGGAAAGGGAACACTTTATCTTGTCTCTGATAGTACGGTATATGCAAATTCTTCAAAGCTCGGCATGCGTCCGGCAAGAGGAAGAGAAGAAGGGAAGAAACCACTTCTCCAGGAGGGAGGTGCTAACAAGTCGGAACTGTGTCAAAGTTACTGTACTTAGAAACATTAACAGGAGTTGTGGGTGATTGTGCTGACAGATGGACCGAGACGAGAAAGAGACGAACACTGAAGGTAAGTTGGGTTTGTTAATGAAAGCCAAGATGTTACCTTATCTGCCTGTCTGCGAGCTTTGGAAATGTACATTTAGAAACCTGTCGTCACTTGTGTCACGACTCAGCCAAGTCAACCAGTTTACGTTTCTTCCTGTTGTATTTTATCAGACTCTAAAAGATGATAAGAGTAAGGCAAAGCAGACGAACAAAGTGTACAGTTTGCTTCATAAGGGGAACAGGTCATACAGACGTGATACTGTAGCAGACAGAGGGTCATTTTAAATGTCGTTTTAACAATTGGTTATTAAATGTGAGAATTCTGTCAAAGTAACAACCCCGAATTTGGCAACTCCAGCGACTAAGATTGAAGATACATGACTATTGAAAGCATAAATTGTAGCATATTGTGTAATATTGAGATGGAAATGTACGGAAGAGGATTAGGACCACTTTAAATTAAAAGAAAGGGCCAGTATTTTTATTATTATTATTATTATTATTATTATTATTATTATTATTATTATTACTCCAGAAAAAAAGTCTGAATTCTAAGATTAAAGTGAGAATTCTGAGAAAAAAGTCAGAATTCTGAGATTGAAGTCAGAATTTTGAGATTAATGTCAGAATTCTGTCTTGAGTACTATGTTGTCTGATATTATATAAAATAGACTATCTTCACTGTATAGCCATAAAGAAGAAATATTTACAAAATGAAGGAAATTAATCCTGTGCTAGGCTCCTCTCCTCTAGTTATGTAAGTAATACCAACAAAATCTATTGACCCTGTTGTTGCTGTTGTTGTTGTTGTTGTATGGAACTTTAATTTAGTTTGTCTGGACCTTGTTTTCAAATTATTGTAAAATTAAATAAAAATAAAGTTTAAAAAAAATGAAAAGTAATAATTCTAAGATTAAAGTCAGAGTTTTGAGATTAAAGTCAGAATTCTGTGGTTAAAGTTAGAGTTCTGTCTTTACTTACTATGTTGGCTGATATTATATGAAATACTCAACTCTCAACTCAACTCAACTTTATTTATATAGCACCTTTCATACATAAAAACATGTAGCCCAAAGTGCTTCACAGAGTAACAGACAGTCAGAAAACAACAGCAATGGTAAAATTATAAATGGCATGATTAAAAAAAGAAACGCTTAAAAAATAAAATAAAATCAACACAGTGGCCCTAACCCCCTCTGTAGAAATGGAAATTCAGAGATTGTTCTCAATGATCAGGGAATATATCTAATTGGAGTAATTTGTCATATTTAATTGACTTACTCAACAAAATTATCAATTATGTTGTTTGGTTAAACAAAAATACAAGAAGTAGTCTATGCTTACATCACTGTCTTCATTAGCATAGCCTACTGAACATTCTAGCATATTAATATCTAGCTTTTTTCACTCAAGTGTCAAAAACCCCAAATAACTAGTTGTACTTTAGTATATGATCATCAAAAGCAGAAAATTCTCAAGTATTTACACTTGACAGCAATGACAGGGAACACTTTTGCCTACAAAACTATGATTAGTCTTGTGTTGATCAATCATTGAAACTGTGTAGGCAAACAAACTGTAGTAAGCTGTTTCGTCATGCAACTTCTGTATAGACTCCTAATTTATAGACTAGTCAATCTTCTGCAATTTATAAAGATAAGAAACTGAGTCAGGCTGGATTTTGCAATCCTTTTTTCTTTAGTTTTTTTGTTCACAGGATTAAGAGAAACAAAAAGTGAAAACTGCATGTAGCCGGGTCAAATGATGTCAAGTAAACTTGTTTCCTCTACAATTGTCTCTTTTCCTTCAGTCAGTCAGTGACACCCTGCGGCTGTGTAACACGTCTTCTGTGTAGCTGAAAAGAGGGCCCAGATGCTCCAGGATGGATCAGACACTTCTCAGCCAGAGCTCAACCTCAGACCTGCTGGAGCAAGACAGCGAAGAGATGCAGCTCAGAGTGGACTTCTTCAGAAAACTGGGTTACTCCTCAGCCGAGGTGAAGGCTGCTCTGAGGAAGCTCGGACTCAACACGGACACTAACTCGGTGCTGGGAGAGCTGGTCCGGTGCAGGACTAGCATGTCTGGGGCCGACGGTGAGGAGAGAAGTACGGGGCAAAATGACCCTTTGCTGCCTGCCAGTTGGGTCCCTGGACCCAGCAGAAACACACCACAAATTGGGGACAGGAAAACTGCGGACACAGAACTGAGACCAGTTGTTGTTGATGGCAGCAACGTTGCCATGAGGTGATTTTTTAAATATGTTTTTCTCTCATTTAAACTATCGTAACTCATCAGTTTAAATCATCATTCATAGTTTTCAAAGCTTCTTTGTCTTTATACTGTGAGACACAAAGCTGCTCACATACCTGCACAAAAGCAACTCAACAGACATAACACTCTTTGTTTACCCATGGACAGTAAAGTGCCTTTGAAATAACATTTTTCAAGCTGTCATCACTCATTGTTGTGTTGATATTCAACCCTGACCCTGAGACATGTATCTTTCTCTTGTACCATGTCACTTGACTGTTTAAAAAGGGCGTTCACTGCCCTGCCTGTGCATGTTTTTGTGAAGGCTACTGCTACAATATGCAAATTCCAGGCACACACCCCAAGAATCACCACCTTTCAATACATAAATAAGGTGTTATACAAGAAGTTCTCTGTGACGTATTGCCGGAGGGAGAACATTCAAAGACATGAAGTGTTTACTCAGAACAACCACATTTTTACTGCTCCCTTTCATTTGATACTTCTCCAATTACTTATCAGAGCTCACTTTGCAACTTACTCCTCTCGTCTGCTTCTTTTCACAGTCACGGTAACAAGGAACTGTTTTCATGTCGAGGCATCCAGCTGGCAGTAAATTTCTTCCTGGACAGGGGTCATAAAACCATTACTGTGTTTGTTCCCACCTGGCGGAAAGAGCAGCCCCGACCCGATGCCCCCATCACAGGTGAGGGCCCGAGAAATGTACAAACTGTTTCAGATGATTCATTTAGTTTCACAAACCTTTCACAATCAGATCACAATCAACAGTTTCAGTGTTAGTGTAGAACATCACAAGCTAAGCTACTTTAAATTCAGCTTTATTACACCAAACTAACAAAGCTAACAAACCCCCCAGGGCCAAAACCTTAATGTGGAAAATGTAGTTTGTGCGGACACTACTGCACTACATGATAAAATAGCTAAGCTTCTTTTAAAAAAAAAAACAGGGATGCTTACAATAAGCCTCTGAAGTATTACACAGTAAATATCCAACACTGATCATAAACATTCTGTGGCTAAAAGCAAATATTTATAAGGAGGTATTATCATTAGTAGTTCATGATTCTTATTATATTTCTATGTACAGCACTTTGTGGTATGATATCATTGCATGAAAAGTGCTGATTGATTGATTGATAGTAGTAGTAGTAGTAGTGGTTTTATTGATATCATATATACTGTACATCAGGGGTTCCCAAACTTTTCAGTCCTCGACCCCCAAAATATAGGTGCCAAAGACCCGCGAACCCCACTGTCCCTCAAAGTGATTTAATGTGGCTTCATTTAGCTGGTCTGCAGAAAATTTACCTATCTATATGAGCATGTGGCTGTGTTTCCTGTGACTTTATGAATTAACCTACTGCTACTGATGCTTTTAATAATTAACTGTTCACTAACCCTAAACTTAAGAGTCATCTGGCAAAAAGAAAGGCAGAAAACTCATTACATTTACAATTTCCAAGGTTTTATTTCAAGTTTAGCTACTATTCTTGTCGATATTTTTTACTATCATGGGTAAAATGTACAGTTTTTTAGTATTTCTTTGTTCACCACAAATTAACAAATTACTTATAAGTAAGACAAAACCAACACAGAGAAGAAAAAATAAATAACTCCAAAAATAAATAACTCCAAAAAAATACTAAAATAATACTAATAATAAATAAATAATACTAATTAACATATCAAACAAAAACGAAGAAACATAAGACTACAAGGTAAATAAACAAACACAAATAATAATAATTAATATTTTTAAACAAATAAATAAAAATAAAAAACATTCTAGAAGACATCTCACAACCCCCCATTTGTGTCTCGCGATCCCCCAGGGGGTCCCGACCCACACCTTGGGAACCCCTGATTATTATTAGTAGTAGTAGAAGTATGTATTATTTTTAGTAGTAGTAGAAGTAGTAGTAGTAGTAGTAGTAGTAGTAGTAGAAGTAGTAGTAGTAGTAGTAGTAGAAGTAGTAGTAGTAGTAGTAGTAGTAGTAGTAGTAGTAGTAGTAGTTGTAGTAGAAGTAGTAGAAGTAGTATAAGCGGGTATGTTTCTAAAAAAAACTTCCTTGGCTAGCATGTCAGCTAGACTAACTAGCTTACTGTTTTAGTTGAAAGCTGCAGCACTTGACTCCAACATGCTAATGATACACTCAGTTAGAGGTGCTAAACAAAACTTTGAAGTGGTTGCATCCCATTTAAAACGCTCTTCAGTACATAAAGCAGTAAGCTAACTCATAAGCTGTCATCGTTAGCTACCATCCCAACATACAGCACTGATTCAGACTCATTTCATTTCTCAGTGTGTCTTCTAGGGTTAGTAATTGGTAACCCAAGCCAGTTCAGTTTATTATAAAGCTAGCGTACGAACACTGCATATCAAGTTAATAGCTCAGCAACTCATCATTGGTGATTGTGCTCACAGGTAATGATTTCTGTGAGGTGATCAAGCGAAAAAGCTGCTGATTCAGTCATTAACAAGTTTGACGACGCAAATGCAACTCTCTTTGAAAATGTGCTCACAGAGGTTCGTTCGTACACACACTGAAATACGGGGACTGCATTTTCTTCACTTATTAAACAGTACATGAACAGGAAGTGCCAGACTTTCAGAGCTGGCTTGGGTGCCAGTCTGCGTACCTGACAGGATATTAATCATTCGCAGAAGTAAGACATTTCTCGGTTGTAGACCAAATGTTTTGATTAGGTCTGAGTCACACTCAAGGAGCACCCAAGTGTAGATTTTTCCTTGATAATAGTTGTTAAAAAGTTAGCACATTTAAAGCTCTCCAATTAGCATTTTATATTTCACTGTGTCAGTATGCACTAAAAAAAAACAACATACATACAAAATAGAATAGCTGAACGTCTCTATTTATCTTTTGGCTCAGAGTTAAACTGCTTGTTCTTCTTTTAGGCAACTGGTCCCTCCAGAGCAGACATCCGGCACATACAATTAGAAAAATGTAATCGCTTTTTTAGACTATTTTTATCATTCAAAATAAATGATCAAATTTAGTAATAGGAATAACTTATGTCAAGTAAATGTTAGTGCTGGTAATGGTTCCAAATGTTGAACTATTTCCTTCATTTTACAGGAATCAGTGCTCTACTATTTCCCTGAATGCTAGGTTTTACTATCCCTCATAGTTACTCATTTACCAAGAAATGGGATACAACTTCCGCTTAAATGGCATCAGTCACTGTAGCTGCAGGCCTGCATATTCCTGCTTCTGTGATTCATTCTCATGGTAGTCATGAGATAATGTTTCAGCGTTGTCAGATAAAGAACTACTGCACTCAAGCCAAAGCCAGGGGGCACCACGGTGAAATGTGAAACAAAGGCTTACCCAACTGGCCTCTAAGATATGTCTCAGTGTCAAGTTAAGACAACATGAAGTGTGCGCATACAGTAAGAATGATGGAGGTGATGTTAGTATAAAGCTATGAAGAGCTATGTCATCCCCACGGCTGAGCAACTCCACATATTTCAGTGTATCTACAAGATCTAGACTTTTATTTCTAGACTTCACAGTCTCTTTGAGAAGAGAAGCCACCTTTCATTCAGCCTCAGTGTCATGTTTTCAAAGTATTCATGCTCAACTAACTTTTGACAGCTCCAACAACAAATACACAATGAAGGGAGGACTGTTGGTTTAAAACTGATGCATCATCACTCTTTAGTGCAGCCTGGGTGGAGCAATCCAAAGGTTCTATTTTCACTCTGCCAACAAGGAAGTAAAAAAAAGCGTCCGTCAGTAATCCGTGGGAAAGCCCCATCAGGAAGTCAAGCAGTGTTTTTTCTTTCACACCCGTTTACTTGGGGGTGTGTGGTTAACTGTTACAATTATTTACAGCAAGGAAACATGTAGAGGGTTAAGTGAAGACAGAGCCGAGAGGTAGAGGCCTTACATAGTAAAGTGCCTGTGAGTGGCATTCTTTAACCTGGTCTCTTGTCAATGAATCAATGGAAGATTTTAGGTTATTTATGTATTTATTTTATTTAACCTTTATTTAACCAGATGAGACTCATTGAGATCAAGACCTCATTTACAAGGGCAACCTGGCTAAGAGGTCAGCAGCACACGTCAAAATAAATAGCACAACTCAACAGCATGGAGCATATGTACAGACAGTATGTAGAAGCAATCAATAATTTAAAAGTGCAACTTGTTTTCAGTTAAGTGCAATTTGTGATTACAAAACAGAATTTAAAAACACAGGCTCTGTTCTGGGGTCTGTCTTTCATTTAAGATGGACCCAAAGGCGTCAAGTGAGATAAGATCTGACAGATTCAAATCCTTCTGGAGCGTATTCCAAGCAGTAAGAGCAGCAAAACTGAACACTCTCTTACTGAACTCTGTCCGAACACTGGGAACACATATTTGTAAAGTGTCGCAGGAGCACAAGGCATAGCGTCTTTTTGATCTTTGAAGACAAACACATAAATACATTGAGACCAAGCCAAGAAGACACTTATAAATTAGACGTAGCCAATGTGTATGCCTGCGCACACTCAGGGATGGCCAGTCAGCTTTCACGTAAAGTTCACAGTGATGAGTGAGGCGTGTGCAACCCGTGACAAACCTCAGAGCACAGTGATACACACTATTTAAAGACAACAAACATTTAGCCAAGGCTCCCAAGTACAACACATCACCATAATCTATAAGAGGCAGGAATGTTGCAGAGACTAAAAGTTTCCGTTGGTTGTGACTGGGAGGACTTATAACACCCCTCTCTTTATTTGCCCCATTAAGCCAAAACAAACATATGTTTCTGTAAATGTAAAATGATGTAAATACAGTGACAAAGGGGCGATGAAGTCTGACTTCTGGTTGTTTTAACTTTCAGATCAGCACATCCTCATGGAGCTGGAAAAACGCAAAATAGTCGTATTCACTCCATCGCGCCGGGTCGGTGGCAAACGGGTGGTTTGCTATGATGACCGCTTCATCGTCAAGTTGGCGTACGAGTCGGAGGGAGTCATCGTTTCCAACGACACCTACCGAGACCTCCAGGGGGAACGACCTGAGTGGAAGAAATGCATCGAGGAGAGGCTTCTCATGTACTCCTTTGTCAATGACAAGTAAGGAATCAGCCTGTTTTATACCTAATGTTTCCAGATTTGATCTTGTCCTTTCATAGTTTCCAGTTCAGGAAAACATACTGTGTCTTTCAGGTGCAATCAGGTGAACACACATGTTGAGTTTGTGAATGAACCACTCAAATCTATTCCTTTGTGTCCAGGTTCATGCCTCCAGATGATCCTCTTGGCCGCCATGGCCCCAGCCTTGACAACTTTCTCAGGAAGAAGCCTCTGCCAGCAGAGCAAAAGAGACAGCTCTGTCCCTATGGTAAGATATAAAGAAGAACTCTTCTTCTTCTGTTCATTTTTTGGAGGTTTTGATAATGCGGTTCTCAAATAAAATGTCCATTTCTGTCCTCCTCAGACAAAAAGTGCACTTACGGCATCAAATGCAAGTTCTACCATCCAGAGCGGGCGAACCAGTCCTACCTCTCCTTGGCTGATGAACTGAGAGAAAAAGCCCAAATCTCTACTGTAAAAGAAGACAGAAATACCAGATCATCACCCAGACAGCATCACATTGATCCGGATCCTACCCATAATACCTGTTCTTTTCCTCAAGACCAGCGTCGTTCCTCACATCCCAGTCTGGTTAGTGAAAATACACTGCTGTACTGGGAGGACCCAAGGAAGAGTCCGAATCATATGCCATGTTCAGTCACAGGTAGCCAGTGTCAGAGCGAGTGGCCAGGGCTGCCCCAGCGGCCTAGTCATTACTACGCCAACGTGTCTCAGGAGTACCTGGACTCTGGCCTCGGTTCTTATGAGAGCCAGTACTCTGACTTTACGCACAGCTACAGCAACTCCCACAGGCCCTGGCCGCAGCAGCAAAGTGCCCACACTGGATCCAGACATACCTCGGTGCATGTAGAGGAAAGCAACAACAGCCAATCCCACAGGTGTTGTCCTCATTCAGTGCCTTCATCAGCTCTCCCTCAACGTCATCAAAGCCTGGAATCAAAGACTCAAACCAAATACAACACCTACCCCCCTCACATGTTCCCGCACGGCGCACCACAACAACAAAGCCTCCCAAACCATCTCCATTACCCCGGAGGGCAGAATCATCAGCTGAACTACTGGTCAGATCCCTTTCAAGGGCTGCCCAGAGCCAGGACATCATGCAGTCTGCCTTCTTCAAATCATTCCTCGCTCTCCCACAGCTCCTGCTGCTCTCACATAGACCAGCAGTACCACTCCTGGGGTCAGCAACAGGCGTCGCCCGCCGCATTTGATGAGCAGAGGTCGGAACTCCGAAAGAATCTGCAAGCCATCTTCAACCCTAATCAAGTAGACACAGTCATGGAGATGTTTCCACATCTGATGGATGCTGAGAAACTGGCTGCAGAGATTCTCAACCAGAAGGCCCAGAGAGGGATTTTCTGGTGATTTATCATACCGTATTCCTCTTAAGCGCCCTCTTCAGTTGGATCTGATGTGATTCTTTTGTTGATATTGTTAAAGTAAACATAGAACCTCTTAAGAATCTTTCTTTTTGTCATCATAAAGATGTTTCACTCTATAATGTGTTATTATCGGAGTCTAATTTGCTCATCCTGGGCTGTAAACATTTGTATGACATTGCCGTCAATTGTGACCATGTCGTCCACGTTTCGGATGAAAAGCACCTCTAGATTGAAAGTAATCATGACTGAGTTTTGACTGTTGATGCATATTGTATCACATTTGATATCTTGTAATATTTTCTAGACATAAGTTCTCTTGAATCTCTGTACAAAGTATTACTTTCCTTTCATTTTCCCCGTAGTTCTCCAGAACGTCTTCCTGTTCGATGTTTTCTCTGTGACGAGCAGCTGCAGTGTTTCTATGAGGAAAGATTTACAGTAAATCCCAAACTGACCAGGAAACTGAGGCAAGACTTTGGCACAAGCAGAGGCTATCTGCGAGTGAATTATTGTCAGATTCTTCAAATGTTCTCAGAAAAAGTATTACTGTAGCTCTTTATAAACTTGTGTATGTGGCTTATTGTGCAACGACAGAAAATGCAAATGTACGGGAAAGTTAGTTCTCATGAACACTCGTAATTTATCCTGTTTTAGAAAATCACTGAAAATGTATCCTGTACAAATTCATGTAGGAGCTTTAAAAGAGAAACTAAAGATTAAAAAATGTCATGTGAAGAATGTGATGTGCGTCAGCTGGACTTATTATGAAGATGTGTATCAGTCTTTGTGGAGAACAGCTTGTTTATCCAACTTAGGAGCATAGACTCAGCTGTGCTTACATAATAATGTATTGCCTATGCTTCAAACTAAGTACCCTTACTAAATCAAACCTAATAGTTAGGTCTCTTTTGAACAGACCGGTCTATGACAAACATTTCTTTGAAGAACTGGAGAAAGCCTGAGGGCTGCACTAGTTTTTGACATTTTTGACTCTGCAGCTCTCAGGTTGCAAGCCCAAACCAAAAAAACATTTTCCGGTGAGGGGAAAGGTCGTCCTGTGTTCATGTTTGTCTGTGTGCTCATGAATCTTTTTGGCTACTCTGAAATTGTGAAATTGTGAATATTCATATGCTTTTTCTTTTTTCAAAATTATATTTTTGCCTTTATTATACAGGACAGCTGAAGAGAGACAGGAAATGTGGGGAGTAGAGAGTTGGGGAGGGACATGCAGTAAATGGTCAAGGCTGGAATCGAACCTGCGACCTCTGCGACAAGGGCTATAGCCGGGGCGGCTGTGGCTCAGTGGGTACAGTCGGTCGTCTAGCAATCGGTTGGCGGTTCGATCCCAGCTCCTGCAGTCACATGCCAAAGTGTCCTTGAGCAAGACACTGAACCCCAAATTGTTCCCGCTGTTGAATGTGTGCGAATGAGATTAGCTAATACTGATGGTCCCTCACGAAATAGCAGCCTCTACCATCAGTGAGTAAATGGGTGTGATTGGCTGAAAGCAGTGAGTAGTGTGTAAAAGCGCTTTGAGTAGTCAGACAGATTACAAAAGTGCTATATAAGTAGAAGTCCATTTACCATTTACCATAGCCTCTGTATATGGGGCACGTGCGTAGACCGCTAGGCCAACAGCGCCCCATTTCACATGCTTTTTCAACCATTAGCATTCATTCACACCAAGTATCTCAACTATTTATGGCCCTTTTCCACCGGCCCGTCTTAGCCCTGCTTTACTCAACTTGACTCGACTCTACTCGGTTTGTGTTCCGTTTCCACGGGCGCGGTACCTTGTGTGAGATACAAGTTTTTCGTACCTGCTCTGCTCTGGTTCCAAGCGAGATGAGCCGATACTAAAAGGTGACGTCGAAGGACTGCCGGCCACTGATTGGTCAGAGAATGTCGTCACCGAAGAGTCATGAACGCGACGCCCAATACAGGAATCAAACAAGCCATTTTTTTAAAAACGACATCAGTACTCTTTTGCTCTTCTTTTGCTTCCCTCTCTCACTCGGGCTGCAACAAAAAAGCCACAGACCGAGCAGCTGGCACACCATTGCCTCCATGTCCTCCATTGTTTGTGATTGTTGTGTCGCGTTCAAAATTACGTGAACGCAGTTTCGCGCAGCTGTGTTTATGACGACCCCGCCCACCGTGAGTTGGTACTCGGGCTGGTGGAAAAGAAACCCAAACCGAGTCGAGTCGAGAAGAGCTGGGTCGAGTAGAGTAGGGCTGGAACTGTGTAGTGGAAAAGGGCCATTAGAGTGCTGTTAATTCTGACGAACATAGCCATGGTCTCAAGAAGCTGTACCGTAGTGACTTTAGTCCTGTTCGCCTGAGTACATGTCTAAATAATCAAACATTAAGGATACATTTTTCCTAATATAGCTGTGTTTGAGGCATTGGTGTTTGAACATTCATCATATCTTATTAAAACATGTTTGTAGCGACATATTTGTAGTCCCATGGTTGTCATTCTTCAGGTGTTTCTTTTTATAATTTACCAAGCGTGACCTGTGCTGGAAATCCATCACTTCTCGGAGACTGAGACGTGTGTTTGCTTGTTTTAGGAACTGACTTGTACACCAGCTAAGTCAACAACAGAACAGCATTCACTCTCTGCAAGTCTTACATAAGATCACACTCAAGCTCAAACAAAGGAACAGTATGATGAAAGTATATTTTTATTGTGAGTAACATAACATACATAACTGTGTATGGGTTTTATTATAAAGGGGTATCTCTTTATGATAAGGTATCAAATCTGGATCTGTGTCTACTTTGTATTCAGTTGGTCTTTGTTGTTTGTGAAGCTCTGTTTTTGTTTTTTTTATCATTCCCAGGCCATCAGTAGTTTGTGGAATGGTACAAATGCTCCATAGCCAGGCTTGCTGCCAAAGACAGACACAAGAAGAAAGTATTAAAATAAAGGTCATTTTTGAAGTTGATTTAAAGTAAAATCTTCCTTGTTTTAATGGTATAAACTCAACTAAAACTGAAGAAGAAAAAAGGCTTTGGTACTATATTCTAGTCTTATCTGTCATTGCTGCAGACATATGAGTTCACACCTCATATCTCAAGTGCACACACACCTCACGTCTACAATGCTCTAGCCTGCCTGGTTTACACCATCCTGAGATTTGCATATTCACCTCAACCACTAAGTGCACAGGATTTGCACAGGTATGTCTGCAGGCATTGTTTGGTCGTTACCTGCGGACCATACTTTGTCAGAGTCATGTGTTCCTTCTAAGAGACTCAGGAACTTCACAGCATAGTTAAAAGGCATATGACCCTACAGCTTTTACAAGCTCATTTAAAAGTCATGTGTGATTCTGCTTAGTCATTTCTTGTTGGAGAAGTAGCAACTCCTGAGGAAAGAGCTCAAAGTTACACGTAGATTGTGTCCACACAGTTACCATTCAAAGTAGTTGTGTCCCCTGTGGCTGCCATCATTCCATCCGTGATGAGGCGTCTGGAGCTCCACCCCAAGGTGGAGATCTGCCTCCCCCTGCAGGTGGCCTAGGAAACGAATAGTGCCTGTGCTGATTCTTCCAGAGGGCAGCATGATCCTGACACGGTGACCCAGCTCAAGGTCCATGGGGGAGTGTGGTACGAAAACACGGTGAGGGCTTTTAGATGTCCTCCAAGACCTTAGGCTTGGGAGAGAGGGGAGTTCAGTCAGTCAACAAAGATAATAGATTAGAGTCGACTTATTAGAAATTAAAGTGGCTGCATTTATATTGATGATATTTTAATGTTTAGTTTTGAAATAAGGTATCTCAACAAAATATGTAAACCATGCACTTCTTTTATATATTTTTGGAAAAACATATTGATTCTGGTTCAGATTTAGATCCTGTGAATGATTGCACTTTACGTGTGCTCAAGGTGGCCTTGCTCTCTCCAAAGGTTGCAAAATCCACCTACCAGGTACAACAAAGCTCACTAATTTGCAAATCTCCTTTGTCCTTTGTCCTTCGTCCTTTGTCCACACGAAGATCAAAGACTTAGGATGTTGTTTTACGAGATGTCAGTTGTCGGACTAGTTCTTGCCTGAGAGCAGTTGTTAGGCATCCATGACTCCTGGAAAATACTTAGAAAGAGCCTGGCACACAGCCTAAAGTGTCAACACTGCAAAAACTCAAAATCTTAACAAGTGAAATTGTCTCATTTTTAGTGTAAATGTCTAATCCCACTTGATTTAAGATAAATTAACTGAACAAGTAACATTTGAGGAAGATAGAGGGACTTGTTTTAAGTCAATGCATCTTAAATATCTTGTTAAGTCAAGCAATCTTGAAATGATCTGGTTTTGAGTTGTAATTTAGAAGAAACAAGGTTTATTTTATATTTCATACATTTTTCAAGCTGAGATCTTATTTGTAGAAGACAGATAATCTTGATTTAAGACAAAAACTTTACTTGATTTAAGTAAATGCATTTTATTGGAGAATCTATCAGAAAACAGCTCCATTGATAAAAGAAAGAAAGGAAGAAGGAAAGAAAGAAAGAAAAGTTGTTGTTTTTTTAAGGGTGGGTTACAGTTTTCAGGCACTGTTTCTCCTAAAGCAGATAAAAATGTACATCCTCAAACGACATGCACACAATGAAACAGCTACTTTAGAGCATAGCTGGCTTATCCTAAAAAACAACATGACTGAATATTAGTATATCCAGCTAACTATGAGAAGACATTATATCTCAAAATGCTCAAATTAAACACTGTAATCTTATTTCAAGTACAAGATGGTCTTAAACCTAGAGAAGTGCCGCTATAATACAACTCAAATTAAGGTGAATATATCTCAAATGAAGAAGTTCACATGAAATTTATTAGTGCAAAAATCTTTTTTGAGTGAAAAAATACTAATTGTTAGCATTCCTGTCTTATTCTGAGACATAAGCTTTAAAATACTGATAAATATTGCTTGAAATTAGTTTTCCATGCTAATTTTAAGCTCACAGTTTTCTAAATATTACGTCTTATTTTAAGAAATCTTGCCAAGGAAATATTCACTTGTTCTATTGGCAGATTTATTTGCTTATTTCAAGGTAAAAGTACTTTTTTTTTGTTTTTGGTGGGCCATTTTTTTCCAGTGAAGCTTTGCTGTAGTTTAAAGATATAAAACATAAGAGATTCTGATGGACACATGTTGTTACCTTTGGACAGAGCAAGTGCTAAGCTAAGCTAACCTTTTATGGGTTATAGCTTTGTAGTTGCATTTTTCTGATGCAATCCTCTGTCAAACCTTCTTCTAAAAAGGCTGTACCTGGTAGCTGAAGATGCAGCAGAGGAAGGTCTTGGGCTCAATGGATATGAGGAGAAGGGGCTGCCTGTAACACTGCTATCATAAGTGGGGCCTCTTGTTGACAAATCAGATGCTCTGCGTTGGTATGTAAGTCTTGGTAGACTTCCTGTTCATTAGAGAGTCGCAGCATATGTTATTATTGAATTCATAGCATACTAGTGTAAATTGCTTCATTTTTCAAGAAATTTACTTGAACACTCCTGGAATACTTCTCCATTATCCACTGTCGACTCTCCGTCATCAAAACTACCCACTTTCACCAACACTCCAGCCTGGGAGGAAAGCTGAGGACGAAGGGGGGGAAAGTTTTCACTGAAGTCACACACACACACACACACACACACACACACACACACACACACACACACACACACACACACACACACAACTTCAACACTTTCAAACACATTTAAAAAGCACACCTGGTTATGTATCTCTTCTTGTTTCCTTTGCAGATAAGCAAACCTCCTTTCCCATGATGCTCTCTCGCAGGCAAACCTGGTCTTGAGTGACAGAATCTCCTTCTCGGTTTTGGTTATTCGTTTATGCAGAGCTGTGGTACGGTCAGGGCTTCCTGGTATGGACACAATCCCTTTACTTCCAGGACCTGACAAAGAAAGTCACATGAGGTAATCACATCATATCTCTACTTACACATGCTGAGATGTAAAGTAGATTTATAATAGGATGCAGGTAGACCTTTGGCACCAACAAGATAGCACACCTTGTTGTTAGCCTGCATGTGGTGAATAGACTTTTATAGAAAGGATAACGCCTTCTGAAGCATCTATTGGTGGGAATTTATGGATCAAGATGAAGCCCCTCCTTAAGCATAACCCTGTTTATCACACAGTCACTGGCTAAAGAAAATAACAGACCTTTACAAAATGTTTACATGTGTTTTGCAATAAAATATGAAGATTCTAACAGGCTGTATCTTTGCTTCTCTGGTAACATTAAAGGGTTTGGCTAATACCTGAAAAAGTGATTATATTGTTCACTTTTCCAGGAACTGGAACAGTTCTTAGCAACAACATTGCAAGAAGAACTATTACTAGCAGTGTTGCCAACTTAGCGACTTTGTCTCTTTATTTAGCACGTTTTCAGACCCCTCTAGCGTCTCTTTTTCAAAAAAGCGACTAGCGAAAAATCTAGCAACTTTTTCTGGTGTTAAATGGAGACTTTTGGAGACTGACGTGAAGCATGCATCGTTCTTACACTTCTTAACGAGCAGTGGATGCTGCCAGTAGTCCCTCCTAGCTGCATTCAGAGCAGGAGGCGTTCATCCCTCAGCATCCAGACTGCAAATAGATCATGTTTGTACGATGACACAGCTGGCTGTTCCAGCCTACTGTCTCTTTTTGGTCCATTTCGATAGTTAATGTAGATTGTATACAATAAACATCTTGAAAATGTTATGGTTGAAAAATGTAATGTTTTACTTTGATTTTGTTGTAGGCTCCTAATTGTAGTTATAAACATATTTAGGGTGTTTTTTACTCTCTTACTGTCTCTCCCTGAACGGTACACGTCTCTCCTACAGCGTCCATTATAATTTTAAAAATTATGCAAATAAATGATGACGTCATTTAGCGACTTCTAGCGACTTTTAGAACAGCTACTTTCTTCACTGAGGAGTTGGCAACACTGATTACTAGTCTACAATGCACCTCATAGAGTTCTTCAGCTCAGCTAAGAGTAAGAAAGCTGGCAGTAAGCTAGCAGGATTCAAAGTCAGAAACATTTAGTATGATTTACATAAAGTAAAAAGAGTTTTTAAAATGACTTTATTAATAAAAACAGTTAGCTAACCAACTAAAATTAGCATTGACATTTTACAAACTAATGATGAACCATGTTTACAGCATCAACCCCAAATTTGGGACCTGCTAGCTATTATCTGATGATAAATGCTTCTGGGAGCAACAGGCAAGTTATGGGGGCTTCCGGGTTAGCTAACGGTTGGCTTTCAAAAACTTTCAGCAAATATTTTTAGCGGGAAAGGAGTTGGTATCCTGAGACAACTTATATGAGCAGCTTTTTAGCTGTGCTTGTATGCATAAAAGTGCTTTTAAATTATTGCTATTGTTGTTATTATTTTATTATTATCCTAATTACTATTTATACAATTATTTACAATTATTTTATTTAGTGTTTTTATTATTATTACTATTTTTAATTTATGCGTTATTCATTACAATCGTAATATTATTATTTTGTATGTTTGTATTTACTTATTTTTAATTGTGTACTATCTATTTATTTATTCAGACTATTGATTAGGTGTTTTCAAAAATCTTGTTTGTGTCTTTTTTTGTCTCTGAGTCTGATGGCTGCATTATTGTTTTGTGATGTTGGCTGAGTCTAATAAAACCGTTGCAAAAAAGATATATAGTGCTTTAAAGATATGAATTAGATGACTCCAAATCAGTACCGGGACTGGAATACTATGCGTTACTTTTCGCTTCCTTTGCTCTGTACAAGCATGCTGGCTGCACACTTATAATGATAATAATAATAATAATAATAATAATAATAATAATAATAATAATAATAATAATACATTTTTTTTGGAGGCACCTTTCAAGTCACCCAAGGTCACCTTACAGGGAATAAAATAAAAAACATTCATCATTAAAACATCATTCAAACAAACAGACTAAATAATAATAAATATATATATATATATATATATATATATATATATATATATATATATATATATGTGTGTGTGTGTGTGTGTATATAGATACACTTTTTGTCATACTGGTTAAAATGATCTTTATGTCCTGATGGCAATCAATACAGGATGTGTTCCTAAAAAAGAGTGGGAAAAAAACTGCTATCTACAGCCGGAGTAAACCTGAGAAAACATTAACCAATCACCGTTTTTTGGCTCCCCAAATTTTAAACCAATCAAATCCCGCCCAGCCGTTCTATCCTCCTCCTGCGCGTGCATTTCCCCGGCGTGCACTCCTCCGAGTCCCCTCCTGCCTCTACTTCCCCTGTCTCTATTTACTGCCCCTCTCGCTCGTCCTCGGGCCTGTCCCCTCTGACCTGATGAGGTGCTTTGCTCAGGACTGTAGTCCGGATCAGAGTCTAAAAAGCTCTCACCAACAAGCAGAATAATTAATGACGTTCTGTAAGTCCTACAGAAAATATATATGTATTGTAGCGTCCGTCCGGACGCTGTAGTGATGACGAGCCGATTCGTGAACACGTTGAGCTTTAATAACCGGTCACTGTCGGCCGTGATCACGCCAACCAACAAAGCAACAATCAATGTTTGAATGAATGAAAAACTTCTCCTCTCCTCTCTCCCACTCGCACTCTCTACACCTCTCCTGATGCCTTCACTGACCGTCAACACTGTCGTTTTGGAGGAGCTCCGAGGGAGGAGGGGAGGGGTTAGACGGAGTCATGAGGAAAAGCTACATTCAAATTCATGCTGGTTTTCCGAGACTACCAACCCTAGCTTTAAGGGAATATGCACTACTCACATACATCCCCAAAATCTGGTCACATGCCCAAATAGTAGGTATTTTTATGCTGAATCTGTTAACAGATATTAGCATCTACCCTAGCCTGAAGTGGAAGGATGATTTACATGATTTATAATGGTCATTGTACATTTTGTAGCTTTTGTTTTTAAGGTAAAACAGTGCAGTGTTCATAGATTGAGAAACAGAGGGACTACACTCATTGTTGTAAACAGCAAGTGTCTTTGATTTATCTCCCTCTTTAGTAGTAGTAAAGCCCCTTTAATGATCCTGTGAAACAAGCAGTTTAAACCAAAAAGATTTAGATGACATCTTACAGACAATCAGAATCAAGTAATAACAAAGATGGTATAATCTATAATAACAGCTCCTTTTTAATCTGCCCCATAAAACTGAAGGCAAGTTGAAAGGCTCATAGAGCAAGAGGACACCAGACTGTGTAAATACATTTAATCTAATTAAATAAAGTCTAAGCAGTTGAGTGTACAGATTTTATTAGGTAATGTTTGTCCTATGTTATATGATCCTTACCCACAAGTTTTTTGTGCCGTCGGCCAGTTCCCTCAGTGATATATTGTTGCCTTGGCAAGAATTTGATTGCATTGTACGGGCAGATCTGCAATGCAAATAAACATTCACTGTAAAAAAAAATCCAACCAGAAGCAAACATGGAATAGATGAGTTATCCAAATTTAAATGCAAATGACAAAATATCTAAAAGCATGCACTCACCCACAGGTACCTGCAGGTGCACAGCAGCCCCTTGAACGTCCATGTAAACGCAGTCCAGAGCATGTATGCCGTCATGTTAAAACATGTTCACTTCACATTGTGGTCATCTAAATGAATGAGTTACTATTAATAGGAATAGTACAACATGGGGTGAATTAGCTAGCTATTACATTGGATCTAAACATCACAGTGGATGGATGAGCAAGCTGCTAAACAAAATGCTAATGCTACCACATAAAAACAGATTACACATATATAGAAACAAGGATTAAAGCTTACTATTAGAGGAGCTGTACACTGACATTCGCCATCAGCTCAATTGTAGGATTTGAGGAGGTAATGATAGCTTCCATTTCAGCTCATCTGGTCCATGTCCTAGTCCATGGTGAGTGTGCACTGGGCTCATTGACTTGTTGCTATGCATCAAAGTCTGAGCGAACACCACTGCTGACGAATGCTGGATTGGTAAATCTGGTTTAATCTTCTTAGCCCATGTATTAACACAGTTCAGGTACGTCCAGGGCACTTAATTTGGTCTACTGAGCCTTATCTATAAACAATGTGAACACGCCTCCACATAGAGAGCAACAGTTCCCCTTGTTAAAGAAAGAAGGTTTTAGTCTCAGGATACATCTGTTCTGTTTGTTTTACGACACATTGAAGAGCTAAGCTACTGAAGTGATAAACAAATGTTGGGCCAGAGATCTGCTTTGACTTTTTTGAAAACTCTACCACTAAATCCACGTTAGTTTTGCAATGAAACAATGATAATGAGATAAAAGTGCAGACATTCAATTTGATACAACTCTCGAAGATTAATCCTTTGAAATGAGTGTGATGTAATTTTGGGGGAGTTGTCAAATGCTACATGTCCATAGACTCTATTAAATATAATTTGGAGGCTATTGAGCTGAACCCTTAGAGGTCTCGGCCCATTTTGGCCATTTTTTATTACTTTTGATTTTGTATACAATATTATTAGTTGTTTAGCATGCCCATGTTTCAACACATCACCTTTATGATTTGACTATTATTTTTTCTCCCTTTTTACCTACTATTTCAACATACTGGGCCAAAGAACACATAAAATACATTAATTTGGATTTGCAAAAGGAAACACTTTTAAAAAGTAAACACTGATTTATCAAAACCATATTTTGCTACCATATGAAACACACGTTTCATTTGACTGAATCTTGTTTGATCCAGTTGCACACTGCTGCTGCTAACCTAAAACACTTTTAGCAATTCTCTCAGTGATAAGAGTTCTGTAAGTGAGGTAAACAGAGAAATTGAATATACATTCAATTCACTTCAAACTAAAAGTGAAATTATTTCTTTCAGAGTGAAAAAACTTGAAATGAGTGAAAGTTTTTAATGCAAACTTTTGAAAAAGTTTTTTTTTTCTTCTAATCCGAAAAAAAAATAAAAAGTAAAAAAAGTTTCATCGGAAGTTGAAAAAACATTCACATTTTGTTTTTCTTCTGAAGTGAAAATAATATGAAAAAGTTAAAGTTTTGCTTCCAAACCAAAAAAACTTAAGAAAAGTGAAAATTTTTCATCTGAAGTCAAAAATATGAAAAAGTGACAATTTTTTTTCCAAACCGAAAATACTTCAGTAATGTGAAAAATTTTCATTTGAAGTGAAAAAATATGAAGAAGTGAAAATTTTGCTTCCAAACTGAAAAAACTTTAGAAAAGTGAAAAATTTTCATCTGAAGTGAAAAAACATTAAAAATGAAATATTTTTTCAAAATCTAAAACACTTGAAGAAAATTATATTTTTTCTTCCCAAGGGAAAAAATAAGAAAAAATGAAAATTTTGCTTCCAAACAGAAAAAACTTGAGAAAAGTGAAAATGTACCAAAGTGAGAAAACATGAGAAAGTGATTTTTTTTCTTCTAAACTCTAAACTCTAAAACTTTTAGCTAGTGGATTGTATCACATTCAATGTTCGTTTTACACAGTTGTTTTGGTAGACTGCAATGTGGACTGAAAAGCATGGAAGTAGTGTGAGGTTAAACTCTGTGTAAAACACGTGACTGTTGCATGATTTAAACTTGCAAGGTGCGCCAACTGATAGAAAATTTGAAGATGATTTATTCCTTTGCGGTCCAACAGAGAAAATGGAAACATCATGTGATGGAATAAGTAGTACAATTTTTATTAATTTTCTAATTTTCAGTTTGATAATTTCCCCAGCTTCTAAGTCCTAAGTCTTCAGTATATAACAAATATATTGCAGACTGTTTCAACTGGAAACTTGGAGTAGGATATGATGTGGTGCGGTTAAACCCAATGGGATAATGTGTTGTACGCTGCTTGGTCGACATGGGTATCTAGATACAGAAAACTGCGTAATTGTACAGATGAGAAACACATTTGTATAAAAAACATATTTTTCTACTTCATCAGATCTCTACATGCATGTCAGCAATAAACTTTGATATGGAAACATTCATCTTTGTTATGTCTTTGTATTCTGATGTGTCCTTTTTACCAGTAGAGGGAGCACTTTCTCCAAATATAGAACCAGAGTTCAGAGGGAGCTGAGTGTTTGACATTGGTTCCTGTAAAACATCTAACTGAATGTTCTTCTTTCTCTTTTTCCACATATCTCTCTGCCAGATGTGAATACACCATCTTACAGAAAATGTTCAGTAGAACAGTGCCAGCCGCCGTGCTTTGAAATGATGTGGTTTCAGGTTCTGAGGGCGAGACTTGTATGGAGAATGTAATGAATATAGAAAAATTGAGTCTCTGCATCTAAACCACTTCAGTCTTGCGGTGAGTCTGGTTCTGGAACAGACTGAGGTAGACGTGCTTTAACAGGATGCCTCCTGCTGACTCTGACAGCACCGGGAGACCCTGTGCACGGCTCTAGAGATCCCCTACCTCACCCCAGGTCTTTGAACGCACAAGCACCCTCCTGAGGGGGGCATTAATTCCATTAAAATACATGTTATGCCTGCCAGAAAATCCATACAGATGCACATGGAAACCTCATCATAGGCAGGTCTGACAAACATATTCAATTAAATATGATAATGTCACTGCAATATCTATTTTTTTTATATGTCACTGAAAAAAAAAATGGCGCCCATGTTAACGAAACCAAATGATAAGCCTGCAATTATCATGACTTAAAAAACTAATAAGGGGATCAGACCTGCAACCTCTAACAATTTCAGTCCATAATTAACTACTAAATACAAAAAATCTGTGCTAAATCACTCAAAAGAAGAATAACAGAGTCCTGGGTAACCTTTCCCACCCAGCCAAGGGCTCCTCTCCACTGGGTCTCCCCCCCTGGATCATTAAAACCCCTCTCCCAACATGTCAAGCTGAGCAGAGTCTTAGGGGTCAAAGTTGCTCTGTCCATGTAAACTAGAACCAGCTGGACTTGAGGAGGTCCATCCTGAATTTAAAAAAAAAAAGAAAAAAGGTTGTTCATTGAAGACTACGTCAGAGAACAGCAATGCTCTTGCATAATTACCTTAGAGAGCATTACACAGTAAGTTTCACTGGGGAAACACAGGCTTAATCCAGCTGGACATGGTTGACATAGGATAAACAGGGACACACATTTCCAGATGTGTGTATGCAGCATTATTGTCACAGCATTATTACTGGTAGCTGTGTATTTAATGGTTAAAATGTATTAGTAATATTTGATTCAAATGCACAGCTGTGTCTGCTTTGTGTTTGTTAAGTGTGTGTTTGTCAGAGCGTGTGAATGTACCTCCAGCTGTGTCCAGCATGCTCAGGCTTTATGGCCTCCCCTGACAAGACATGCCAGCAAACATAAAACCAAATGTACGCTCAATTTGAGCAAAAAACAGAACCTGACTGTTTACAACATTGAGTGACAGATGTTAAGTTCTCACGGCTGTTAAAGAAGAGGACTCATGAAATCAGCTGATCTCAGACTCAAAGGATTCAACATCCAATGTCATGCTGTTGAGTGGTTATTGGTTGATGGAGATCCTAGACACTTACTTTAAAGCTGCTGTTGGTAGTCATGATATAAACATCAGTTCGGGGAGAGATTTTGAATGTCAACACTACCCCTTCCCACCAGATTTCCTCTCACTCACCTCCCCCTCCCGTCTCTGCTCCCATAATCCCTGCCTACAAAAGATCGTTGTGCGCGTTCTATGAGAAAGAAGTGGCTTCCCAGCTAATCAGGGCGACAGAGGGTTGGGGAGTAACTCTGATTGGTCCGTGATAATGGGATCGAGGGGAATAATAACATTGCTTGATACAAAGGCATTGGAAAACACAGAGATTTTGCTGTAATCTCACATTACTTGATTTACAGACGAGTACCGATGGGTATCATGCCCTTTTTCCAAACCCAGCAGGAAAAAAGGACAGTTTTTTTTTACACCATTCCTACCAACAGCAGCTTTTGGTGCCTCTCTCCACTCCCTCCATGACATTTACTCTTCCCGCCTCACCTGAAAAGCCCTGCGCATAGCAGGCGACCCCTCCCACCCATCTCACAGCCTCTTCAGCCTGTTGCCATCAGGAAGGAGATTACACAATCTCCGGGCCAGAACCAGCAGACTGAGGGACAGTTTTATCCACAAGGCAGTCAGGATGCTGAACTCTCTCCCTGTTTTGCCCCCTCTTCCCATAGTGCTCCCTTTACAGACTTAACCCGGTCACTGATCCCCCCCCCCCCAAAATCAACGCATCCTCAGGACTGAAATGCACACACTCACTTTGATTTTAAATTGCACTATAGCAAAGTTTTGCACTGTTTCAAAACTGTATTTTATTATTTTTATTAGCTTACTCTTTTCAATTTTAGCTTATCTTTTTCTAGCTATTTCCTATGTTTATCTGTTGTTGTCGTTGCTAGGGTCTGAGAGAGAAACGTCATATCAAATCCTCTGTTTGTCCGGTGCATACTGCGGTTTTTGACAATAAAGAAGACTTTGAACTTTGATATTTAAGGATAGAGTGAACAGAAAACACAGCAAGCAAAGTTGTAATTATTAATTCACTTTTAGAGCCTCCTCAATATAATCAGCATATAATATATAAAATGATAATTATAATCAGAAAATGATTAAAAGACATGCTTTCCTTTAGCCTTGGAGGACTGTTTATGTATTTGATGGATTACTGAATTATTTTGTATCCAGGATACATTCAGTTTTGTGAGAAGGCAGGATACTAAACAAGTATTTCCATTTGTTTTTTGCTGATACCTTAAGACTCATAAAGGAGAAGAGAAGATGAGATTAGCAGCGTTGTGATATGAACTCTCAGTCCTGCTCCACAAAGATCATTTTTGTTGGCAGTTGTCATGGCCACTAAGCAGAGCTTAGTGCACACCGACCCTGTACGAGCAGCAAGGAGGGGAAACATCTGCTAAAGGTCTGTATGCTTTTATTTTCAGTTAATTTGTCTTTACTTGTGCTCCTCTTGTGTGTGTGTAAGTGTGTTGTTAAACCAGATGATAAAACACAAGATCTGAAAATGACGTGCAAATATAATGTAATCAAGCACTGGGTGAGGAGTTAGTGCGACCCTGAAAACATTTACATTTTCTGAACTCTCATAATATACTCTTTTTATTTACTCTGCAGTTCAGTTCATTACAGTCATATCCTCACAGACCTTTGAACTGGTAGTGTGTGACACTGAAATCAGTTTCCGCTAGTAAAGGTCTGTTAACATGATACCTACATATTGGACAATAAAAACACAAGGTAACAAGCCCACGTCTCCTCATATTCTCCCCACATTAAAGATTAAAGCCTAATTCAGTAACAGACAGTGACTCTAAATGTGGTTGTTAAACTGGTGCCAGCAGAAGCAAAGACTTTGTTGTGGTACTTGTAATGTGGCGTGCCCTGTAGCGATGTGATCACAGAACTGCAGAAGTGGATAATGTTCTACTGAGATGAACTATCTACTCCTTGTAGCATTAGCTAACAAAAGTGTATCACTGTAGCTTAAGGATAACTTAATGGTCGTTTTTTTAAGGAATTAAGTGACTTTGTAAGTTTAAAAAAGTCACTTTCACTTTGTTGTTAGAAGGGCATTGATACCACTGAGTTGGAACCATAGACTGAATAAAATAATGGACGTAGTCTCTGTGACATCACCCATCTGTTCCTGAGCGCTGTTTTGAAGCCAATCGACGGCGGCAGCCATATTGGAAATGTGGAACTCAACCAGGCAGAGTGTGAAATAAAGAGGCAGAGTTTGAGCCTCCTAGCCAACAGCTATGTGTTCCCGTTCGGGAGTCAAGTCAGTCATGTCCTTATTTGGGCAAAAACTCTTAATCTTAATATCTTCTGAACCGTCGCGTTAGAAAAGAATTCACCCCCCGTACAGTGTGTGCTGATAGAGAGATTAGCTACGTAGAGCCAAGACGTTTTTTGAACCAGGCTGTAAACATGTTTATTAATGCTGCAAAGATCGTCTTTTTTGAATGTGGTTTCCGGTGTTTCTGCAGCCAGCCTCAAGCGGATTCTCGATGTATTGCAGTTTATATCACTTCCGCATGGGCTTCATAGTTTGAGACCGGAGGTTGCCGCTTCGTATCAACTCTAAATTAACTTAATATGCCCGGCATTGCAGTGAAAAAGTAAACAGAGAATGAGCGGGGCCGGAAACAGGCGACCCGACTATCAGAGAGACCACACTGCCCTCAAGCGTTTCGGCTGAGTAATAGTAATCTGTGTTGATTTGTTTTGTCCCCAAAAATATCCTACCTTTACTATTGCACTGTGTGTATTATATGTGGATATGAATCTTACTCAAGGCCTCATGTAGACCTAGGTATGACCTGTTTTACTCAGAGTCATCTGAAAGTTATCACTATGCAGCCGGAGATTGTTTACAGCTGTTTTGCGTCACCCTGTGACCCTGTCCTGTGTCTGAGGGAGAATGAAACACCTCTGGTTCTCGTCTCTTTTAGGGTGACATCCCGGAATATTCATAATTTTGATCGTCCACTTCAGTATGTGTGACACTCTGATGTGTTGCAGAAATGGACTATCGGTTGTTGCATATTTTACCTACACATGGCTTTATTCGGTGTTGAGAAACGGTGTACTCTTGTTTAAATCTCATGGGGGAGGAGACACAGGCCAGCTAATGATGGAGTAAGATAACTATTTTTGAACTCCATCCACTATCTGTCAAACAAATCCACATCTTACTTTTCACCATCTTCAATCTCTGTCATCTCCTCATCTGGACCATCAGGGACACACTGGGAAATCCCAAATGGCAAAAGAATGAGTGTGTCATTTTCAAACTGCCCGCTAACTCTGAACATCTGGTCCTGCAGGGAGGAGGGTGACCGTGTCAATGGGAGCCCTTGTCCTCCCTGTCAACGCCACGAGAACAGCCCGCCACAAGGTGAACAAGGAGGCATGTGTGTGTTTTAAATGTGTGGGTGGACCGACAGTGTCCATACTGGAATGGTATTCAACGGACATGGTTGAGACTTATAATTTTTTGGAAGGAGCTACTGTAATACATGAATGGGATTTTTTCCTAAAAGTAGGCCTACCATACCAAAATTAAGTATCAAAGGCATTCATTTAGGTGGATAACATTCCCTTTATTAATTCTAGTTTACTTGATTACATTCAGTAGAATATCTTTGAAAAAAATGAACAATCTTACTCCTTATTTTAATCTGCCTGATGGTTCTCAACAAGATAAAATGAATGTACTGTAGATAGTCAAAGTAAGTTAGCACCAGAGTATGTCAAGTCTGAAATACCACTTGCTAGCCAAGCACAGAGCTGAGAGCACTCCTCACCCTCGCCAAATGTATTGTATAACTTTATAGACTATGTGTGATCTCCCTCTTTTGTCAGAGGGAGTGTCCCTTATTGTTCCCATCCAATAAAAAATACAACTCTGCAACGTGGCTGAGTAATTTAGAAGCTCTATGATGAAAGCCCTGAGCTGAAACCTGGTATCATAGTACCCCATTACCCCTCTAGATCACTATGCTCCGAGCATGCAGGCCTGCTCGTCGTATGTACGTCTCTAAACTAGTATGGGAGGTAGAAGCCTTCAGTTATCAGGGACCTTTCCTTTGGAATCATCTACCAGTAACAGGGTCCGGGAGGTAGACAGCCTCTCTACTTTTAAGAGAAGGCTTAAAACTTTCCTTTTTGATAAAGCTCATTGTCAGGACTGGCTCAGGTTTGGACCAGCTTTTAGTTATGCTGTTATAGGCTTAGACTGCCAGGGGGAACTAGCAAACTGGGATCCTATCTCACCTCTCTTCTGCTCGAGGTTTCTGCCTGTTAAAGGAAGTTTTTCCTTGCCGCTGAAACTAGCTAAATACTGCAAAGTGCTCTACTCATGGTGGATTACCATGAGATAAGACTGAGTCTTACCCAGTGTTTGTAAAAGCATCTTGAGGTTACGTTTGATGTGATTTGGCGCTATATAAATAAAGATTGATTGATTGATTGATATTAAAGAAGCACAACATACAAGTTAGTTAGCTGCTGATTTTAACACCTGGTTCTTTCTTGCCTAAGCATATTGTTGGTTTGTGAAGTAGAGGCTGCAGACTTCTGAGAGTAAATTACTGAAAACAAAGTTTGTTCCAATTTTAAGATTTATCTACCAAAATGTTATTTGGCATAATTCAAAGATAAACTTATGGTTTCATATTTAACTATCTTTTCTTGTGACACAAAGAAAACATTTTCTCTTTCAGTTTGCGGCTTTTGTGATGATTAAAAATCTAGGATAAATTACTCTGAGCTGCTGCACAGAAAACTTGGTGTCACTTATGTGAAATAGGAGGCTCTTCCACTTTAGACTGATGAGATAATGTATTCTTAAACTAAAAAAAGCAAAACATGACCCCATCAATTTAAAATCAAGGGAGAATAATAGATCCTGTCTCACATGGACTTACTGATGAAGCTGTTTGATTTTAACCTAATTCCATAAGACAGATTCAGGTCCTAAGTAAGGACCAAGACCATGACTTGGACATTTAACATGCAGTCTGATATCAGTGATTGCTTTCCTGCAAGGTCTTAAAAAATTCAAAGTATGAACAGAGAGCAATGTCTATGATATCAAATATATTCACACCAATCCCCAACTGACTAGTTACATGTGATGTCCATTTGTGGTGATTACTCTTGAACAGCTGTCTGCTCTCAGCACAATCAGCAAAGACAAGAAACTCCGCTAATGTGCACGGTGGAAAAACTCAGTCGTATGTCTTCACCTTTCTGTTTCTAATGATGTTATAGCTCACATCACTTTCTTTCTCAGACATACAGACATAAACAGAACAGACAGGCACATTATTAAACCAGATTATTTACTTTACTCATAGCAGCTGCTGCTTCAAGTGCAGAAAGTTAGGGAGGGATGCTCTAAGTGCTTCAGGCGGACATGAAGGCGATATTCGGGGAAGAAAAGATTCCAATTGACAGGAACGCATTAAATACTTGACCCCTATCCAAAAACAACTTTTTTAATATTAAAATCACATTGGTCTTGCCTCTAATGTTCACTTTTGAAGATGTTTAAAGAATGAAAATATTGCTTTGTCAGCCAAAGTCATAGGTGCACCCATTGACTGTATAAATATGGACAACACTCCATCTCCTTACATATTTGAGAGGCATGCAGAGGAGCACTGTGGCTGTTTGTCTGACACTTACACTCCATTAAAGCACACATTCAACTTACTGAAAATGGCACAGATCCCTCAGGTCACTATATTCCACAGAACAGTTCATTGTGTTGATTTGAAATAGACACAAATAGTTAAAGAAAGTTAAAGGATTTGTGTTTGTTCATTTTTCTCTCTATGTTCCTCCTCCGCTTTGCTCTAAAATAACGCTGTAGCAGCTTGCGTCACAGAGCCGTAAATGATGTTATTGCTTTTCAGCATCAAATGACTAATAGAGTAAACTAAAACCTATTTAAAAAATAACAAGTATCAAAACGATAAGAGCTGTTATGACAGGACGCAGAACAAAAATCTGACATGTATTTTCATTTTCTTTTTTTCTCGTTTGACCTATATCCCATCTATTGTAATAGAGAAAATGGGCTTTGAAAACTGCACTGCAGCCAGCCACCAGGGGGAGCTATACGTGTTGTAGCAACAGTCAAAATGAGTATTCAAATAGTTCTAAACTAATTTTGCTGTCAGCTAGCTAACACAAAAACTATCTAGTAAGTTATGCCTTTCATAGTATATTATGAACTACTCCCAAATGGCAGTGCTAGCAAATATGTGGTTGTGGTTACTAAAGGTGCATTTCAACCAAGAGTCCCTGGGTCTTTTAGCCCCCAGAACTACTTTACCCTGAACTAAAAGGTTCCTGTGCTCCCCTTTGTTGTCTGCGTTTCGTGTGCAAATCAGGCCAGTGACGTATGGAGAAAAAAAAAAAATAATAATAATATTTTGAAATCTTAATAAAAAACTATACTAGTATGCATTCCCAGGAACTCCCTCAGTGTTTCAACAGCTGTGTAAACTCCACAAACACCGTTACGTTCAACCGAAAGTCCCAGGATCTTTGAAAAGTACTTCCCCCCCAAGCAGGGGCTATTCAGGGGGGAGATTATCTACCCCTGAACTAAATTTAAACCCTGGTTCCTCTGGTCGAAACGCACGTAGTTCCAGGGTAAAGTTCCTGCATTCGAAAAACGACTTAACATTAGCTCTGCATTTGCATAATTTTTTTCTTACCTACCAATCACTAAGCAGTGACATGGGAATGATTTGTTCAATTTGTATCCACAAACTTTGAATACAGCAGATTAGCATATTAGATACACATAGTTGTATTACCTTTGGGGAATTAAAGCTGAGTAACCATGTAGTGCCACAATTGGTGTGCCACAAATCAGACTCTGCTCAATTTGCAAATCAAGGCTAACATTTGCTAAAACAAGATGTTGAACACAGTTAATATCAACATTTAGCATTTTAACCAGTTAGCTTAAAGCACAGCCAGACAGCTGCTAGCATGACTGCAAACTCCTGGTAAATGTGCTATAACCTCCTGTCTCCACCTCACAGAACCAAGCACTGAACCTGGAGGGACAGAGCCTTCTCCATAGCCGCCCCCACCCTCTGGAATTCACTCCCCACTCATATCCAAAACTGCTCTGATCCTTCAACATACAAGTCTCTATTAAAAACTCACCTTTTTAAGTTATCTTTTAATTTGTGATTGTACTGTTGTTTTGTTTTGTTTGATTTGGATTGACTTGTTCCTTGCTTGTATTGATTTTAACAGTTTTACAGCGTCTTTGAGTCTTTTAAAAGCGATTTATAAATAAAATGTATTATTATTATTATTATTATTATTATTATTATTATTATTATTATTATTATAACAAGCATGTTTTGTTATTCCAGTCTGTGATTTTTGAAACACTTTGCCTTATGTTTTTGTTCATTCAACATCTGCATCCCAGGGAAAGTTGTGAAATGGAATGTCATAAAAGGACCTTCACAAAAAACTTCACAAAAGGCCTTTCCTGCTAACAATAAAATAGATCCAACAACAGCTGACTGCTGTATGAAGACATAGACAGCTGCTGACCAGAATACAGCAGAGCTCTGTTTTTGCCTTGAGGAAACATAATTTGACTTTTATCCTCTGTCTGTAGCACTCTTAAGAAAAGCATCAAACAGCTCTTTTCTCTTGAACATCACAAGGTTTAGTCAGCTGAGCACATTCATGGGGCACTAAGTTTCGGCATTAGTTTTGTAGGTGTTCAACAAGTGAATCATTTACAGAAATCAAGTGATTTGACTTAAAACGAGAATGTGAAGGCAAACAAAGCCCACAAGCTCTGTGTTGAGAAACCACAAGGCTTTGTGCTCATCATTCTTCCAGTAAAGACACCAGATTTACAAAAAGTTTCAAATGAATTTGGATTCTCACATCCTCCTCCACTCCTTCATCCTGTATCTGTTTGTGGCAAACAGCCCACGGATTTCCTCTCGCTGCCCCTTCAAACGGCAGCGTTGCTGTGGGCGGTTGAGACATGTCTCTTTTTGTGTGAGCTGTAAATAATTTCTTCAATCACAGAGTCTTACTTCAGAGCCCAGTTTAATCTCCAAGACTCACATCAAAGTACAGGATGGAGCAGATGGGCTGAGGGAGACAGAGTAAGTGCACGTCTCTGCAACTTAGGGTAGTGATTAAAACAAGGCTTAAAACATTACATTGCTAATATATAAGACAAACAAAAACGAAGAAAAAGGGATAAGCCATTTTGCTTAAAAAAAATCCACACTGCACAGCGCCTAAAGTTTAAACTTGGTATTTTTGTTGTTGCACAAAGCAACAACAAAAAAAAAAGGAAATTCATAGGCAATAAAACACACCTCTCCTGTATTTGATAAAAGTTTGGTTTGATCACGCAGCAACCTCAAGCCTTGAAAAATTAAGGCAACATGGAAGTATAAAAAAATGCAGTTCCTCGAGTGTCCACTTGAGGCTTGCTTCAAAAACCAAGGAGTCTCCATTAGGTCCCATGTTAAAATTCTTTTTTTTCAATTTAACATGTTTACAGCCTGAAACAAAAAAAAAGGGTTATTGTGAAGCTAATTTTTTTTTGGTGTACACACCGTACAGGTTTTTTTTATTTTCACATTGTTTAAGATAAAATAAAAGGCAAGAGAGGCAGGCAAAAAGCCTCACCAGCTCCACCTCTTTGCCCATGTCTAGGTTGATTGAAAATTGAGGTTGAAGGTTGTACTAGCATTTCAACATGGTTCCCTCCATCGTTGGGCTTTATTTGAGACAATCCAACCTAGAAATATTCTCTGGTGCAGAAAATATCTGTTAACTCATACCAGAAAGTGATGACATGGTTGGAGGAACTTTTTCTTTAACATATACAGATATCCCAGCTCAAACTCTGTTAGAGGTAAATATGTGCATATTCAATAGTAAAGGATGGGCTTGAGGCTGAATGCCACACATATTGCCGATGGTATATCAAACAGTATAGGGACAGAATAACATGTTGTATCATTATTTTTCCCAATTTATTGCTGTTATAAAAAATAGGAGCATCTTGGTTTTATTAGTACTTTCCTGATGTTTGAACCAGTAAAGGCCTCCACACAATGAAAAACAATAAGCAGTGCAGAAAAATGTAACTGCCCTGATAAGAACTTTACATAGGATATTGTAAAATCAAATTCAAATGCACTATTGAATTGATTACCAGCTAAATTAAAGTCAGCCCATTGATTATCATTAAAAATGAGTGTACAAAAAAGAAAACTCGGAGGCCCTGAGTTATTTGAGACTTGTTAGTAAGAGGATACAACTTGGTGCTTGGTACTTTAACTCACTATGTCACTCATTTATTTAGGTCATTGTTGGGCATGCTTTTATTTTCAGCTTTTAGATTATACACTTAAGTACATTTAGCTGTATGCCCCCACAACCGCACTGCACATTCTGTGAATTTGTGGCATGGGAAATAAAAATGTGTAATCAAAGAACAGGAAAACAGAAAAAAAACACCTACAAAAGTCATGGAGACCTTTCTTCTTTTTCGTCCACGGTTCCTGTTTCTGTCTGAGCCATCACTCTTCCCACCATAAGCCAAATAGAGCTCAAGGTAATCATTATGGGCTCCCTGGGTAATGCTTGAATGACGGCTCAGGTCTATTCTCGCTCAGTCAGAGTGCAGCGGGTGCATGGTGGTGCTTATAGTAGACACTGGGTGACAAACATTCACATAGGGTGTAATTCTTGTGGCTGTGTCCTCAACCCCAATGAGGAATGGGTGGAGTGCCACTCACTTAAACCAAACCAGGATTTCACAGTGGGGCCAGGCACCCATGGAGAAGAAACAAGTCTGGACCAATCTCTGGTTTCATGCTGGCCTAGATGTGAATTCCTCTGGGGTTTGGTTTGGGTTCAGTCCCATCCTGGCTGCTGGTGGTAAGATGAAGGAAGTGGGACCGGAGTCTACAGAGGGCTGCAGGCAGCACAGATTATGTTCATGTTTCAGGTGTGCTGTGTCTGCTACCTTACTCAGCAGACTGTTTGGGGTTTTGGTCATGCGGTTGCTGTCCATCATTTTGGAGGTTTGTTTTGTTGAAGATCAGTCTAGGATCTAACTTAACTCCAAGCAGTAAGCACTATAACAGCAACAGAAGAAGATATGGCCTTCTCAAGTAAGGCAGTAGGAAGATATGTTAAAACAAAGTGGAAAGAACATAGTTTCATGAAAAAGATATGCTTATTTGAAATTTGATGCTATCTACATGTTTCATTGAAGTTGGTACAGGAACAAGTAAACACAGAAGGTTGTGTCCTGCAAAAAAAAAAAAAGTGGACAAACATTTACAATCCAATTAGGTTAATTTACAACAGGATGGTAACATGACTACTCCAAAGTGAGAGAGGCAGGGGCTGTTTTTGAAACTGCTTACTATACTAGCAGTACGTACTGATTTGGCAAAAATTCAGTATGTAGTATGTAGTATGTGACCAAGAGCAAAATCTGCTGTATGCCAAAACTGCCGAGATGTACTGATTCTGGAAAATTTCTCAGTATGCAGCGGACCAGTCTCCCTTGCATACTGTTTCCCACAAAGCAAAGCGCTAACGCTCCACATTTTCTTTTTTTCTTATTTTTTGACGGGGGCACTCAGTTTTTAGGTGCTGTAAAAATTATTAAATTCCTCTTGAAACACTCAGGTACAACAGAACCAAGTCCCTTCAGAATATCATCACTATCAGGGCCCCATTTATAGATTTAACCCTCACTGTTCCCTTTTCACAGTTACCATAATTTTGAGTTTCCTGAAGCTGTGTGTATGTATTTGTTGTTATTTACATTTTTAAAATTTATTTTCTGCTATTGTTATTATTGTTACTATTATAACATACATATAAATGTTTTTTTTTTGGGTTTTTTTTACCTTTATTTGTCATTTTCCTGTCTGTTTTATAACCTTTCGGGTTTTGGTGGTTTGGGGGATGTTGGGGATGTACATGTTTGTGTTTGTACATGTACATATCTGTTCAAAACTAAGAAAAAACTATAAATAAAGTTATAAAAAAATATATATATATTAAATTCTAAAGAAACCCCTTCTTTATTTTTTAAATTTTAAGTGGATGCTGAAGAAGCAGTTTCATGATCCGCTGTTGTGAGGAAATAGTTCAACTGTTTCAGAATAATGCAATTTGAATGTACAGAATAATAATTTACCCTCTTGCTACCTGTTTGCTAGCTAGACAAACTAAATTGTGAATGCATCTTGTCATAACCAAAAGCTAATAAAGCTGTGCATAAAAGCAGAAAATCAGCTATACTTGAGTAATTGCAATAAGTTTCTGTCTACACTTGTAATTATGCCCAGTTTTCTGCAGCTGCTTCCCCTGAACATGTCATCAATATGTGTCCTGTCAAACTTTGCTAACATCCAGCATACGTTAACACTTCCATTGCATGCACCAAGAGATGTTACATGTATTATTCATAGGAAGCACACACTTTTTCCAATGTTTGAAAACCATTTAACATTTTGACAGAAATAGATTACAGCGTGGACTACAGCATACACTGGGTGTGTACTTTGGCTCTGTTTGGATTCGGAAAATTAAGACCTGCTCCCTTCATGCCTTTTTAAAAAGTGGGTTCTGCCTTTTGTACACTCTCTTTAAATGCAGCAGTGGCTGAAAGTCCTGACAGCCTGTCATTTCCTCTGAGAAAATGAATGTATTTGAGAAATGTGGCTGCGACGCCGTATCATTTTATTTTTTCTGGAGGTGACGCACAGGGTTTTTGTGTGAAGTGTGCTGAAATAACAAGGATAAAGGAGCAGCTTCAGAAGCCTGAATATTACACTGATAACATCTCTTCCTGCGTTAATTACATTCAGGTCCTCACAGAGGCTTTGTTACTCCAGGAAGAACTTTGGCCTCTGCAGTGCTCTTTTTCTTTTGTGTGTTTTATTTGGACTTGGAACACTTTTAGGTCATAATTATTTATATGATAGCAACTATTTCTTAAAGTCTTTAAAATTACTGTACACTTAGTATGTGCTAGCTTACCCAAACTCTCCTCCAGTAAGAGACAACAGAAATAAAGTCCCATGAAAAGTGGATCATATCTGTCAAGTCATGGCTGTCAGGGTTAACAAGTGAGTCACGTTCCTTTTGGCACAGTGTAGTTAAACTGCTGCCGCCGTGATGGAAAAACAATGACACCACTGCTCTTTTGAATGGCACATTTACTGTAAAAAACTTCCGGATGGCTTAGTTGACAAGTCCAAAAGTAATATGCACTTTGTGTCAAACACTATACAGTATATCACAAAAGCCACCTATTTTTGGAGTGTGCCAATCACAACAGACCTGCGAACGAAACTAAATCCAAGAAGTTAACTACAGCAAATTTAAATGGATAGAAGTGGACTGCAGGCCAGTCAACATTGAGGAGGACGTCCTTATGTTGGGACCATAGACTGTATAAAATATGGACGTAGTATCTGTGACGTCACCCATCTGTTCCTGAGCGCTGTTTTGAAGCCAATCGACGGCGGCAGCCATATTGGTCTTTTTTGAATTGGTGTCTATGGTCTACCGGTGTTTCTGCAGCCAGCCTCAAGCGGATTCTCGATGAATTGCAGTTTATAACACTTCAGCATTGGCTTCGTAGTTTGAGACCGGAGGTTGCCGATTGGTTGTGACCAGTTACATGTCTTTGGGAACAATCATTTCATGCATACAGGACTTGTTCGAGACAAATCAAAGTGGAACTCCTGGAAAGTACACAAAAGTGTTAACTAGGCATCATTGGATGCCAATGAGTAATCAAAACACTTGTGGGAAAGTGAGCATAGCGTTACTTCAGGCAGGCGATGAAGGCAAGCTCTGCCCACAGTACATCAGCTACCACTATAAGTGGACAGCTCAGCAGATGACATCTACGCATCCAATTGGCAAATAGCAAAAATGGGCATCCTATTTAAACTACTTTAGCCTGCCTACTTCTGCTGCTTCCCCTGCAAACCGCTTTGCAACCCACCTCCATCTCAGCTCTTGCTTTTATGCTGGGTCTGATTCTACCAGTGTCATGTATATTGTCACTGATGCCTGCTCTGTTGTGTACCATTGGAGTCTTTGCTGCTGCCGCTCTGCATGCCTTGGCTTTCATGTATGCACATGGAAGAGAGGGGAGGTGTGCCTCAGGGTTTGGCATTCAACTCACGTGCGTGGAAGGGCAGGGAGCTCCAAGAACAGAGCAATAATGCCAATTATTACTTATTCCATGCAAATAATTAATTATTTTGAAGAGTGGTTCTGTTTGAATTGCCTTACATTTTCAATATGGACTGAAAAAGTAGTTTTGAAATGGAAAATATTAGAATTTTAGACATGCAATTACAATTGTGATGAGTCATGCTTAACTATAGACTTCAAAAATATATAATTTGACAGTCAAATGAATTTCTTTCCCTTTCTTTGCACTGTCAAAAAGCCCTGAACACTTTCTGCAGCCAAAGATTATTTTGAATCTGCTCCTCTCAGGTCATCTCTAAAAGTTACCCTCAAAGTCTCCAGAGTGGAAAGTTATCCTTTAAGAAGTTTTAGGTTTCCTATGCATCTCACGCCCTGCACAGATCATTTGATACTTAAGGTCTGCTCTGACTCCAAGTTCCTTTAAATCAAGGCTTACACTGTTATGTTTGCATTGTAATAAACCTGTATTTCCATTTCAGTCTTTATAATCCTAACCACATTATGTATGTTCCTAGAGTTCTATCAAATCCTCGTCTTGATTGGTAATGAATTACCTGGTATGTCTGATCTACATCCACACAGTCATAATAAGACTTGGACTCCTATTTGACCAAAACATCAGCTCAACCATCTGTAAAAATACTCTGTTCCAAAGCCAGTATTTTGCAGCAGGCATAGTGTTGTAAATTACTTTTTTAAAAGAGGCCTCAAAAGGGCCTGACTGTTATTTATTAGGCTTTTTGCAATCCATATCATCCATACCTTCACCACCACCTCAGCAGCAGGTTAAGAGGATTTTATTCCAAACACCTGGCCCAATAGGGAGGAGCAGCAGCAGCAGCATGACTTCAGACAGAAGCCCAGATTAATGTCCAGGGAGAGAGTCGCTGGTTTGGTTATAGATATGAGAAAAGGAACTCAAACCGCTTTCATGAGAGCTGATGAATCATTTCTATGTTCATGTAGGTGTAAATATTTGCACAAAGAGACTATTTTATCCTCCCAATCAACATGTTCCATTGCACACCAAATGGCATGTTGGCAAATCCATCTTTTGTTTTCTTTACATTTTTACAATGTGTCAGCTGTGTTTACACTCAAATATGTATTAAAACTGTTGTTTAGAGTTCAAGACTTCAAGCTGTGTTTATTGTTTGTGCTGCACACTTGCATGCATCATCTTGCTCTCTCTCACACACATAAAAGCTGCCTGTTTGCTTAGGGTTAGCACCTAACGAGTATGTAGTAGTTCTTTTTTTTCCATTCATATGAACTTAACAGTCAAGCTTGGCAGATTCCACATGTAGCCTCGCTGATCCTCCAAGCTAAATTTCTATACTGTACTATCCAACCAATCAGAGTTCTATTTATGGACACAGAAAATGATGAATATATATAAGAGCTAAGAATAATGAAAATATACACAGGTGTTGACCAAGACACTTTCTTTTACTCAAAGAACTTGTAAAGAAATGTCTAAGCCTGTAAGTAGGATTTGGAAGCAGCATGTCATTAGTTTAGACAATATTAAGATAATGAGTTTTGCATAATTAGAGGCACAACTGACTTGACTGCTTGGCGGATACACTGTAGCTTTTACCGGGGCGGCTAATGGCTTGCCTCAACTGCACCTCTTTACGTCTCGCTAGGGTTGCAAAATTCTGGGAATTTTCAAAGTTGGAAACTTTCCATGGGAATTAATGGGAATAAACCAAGAATTTACTAAATTGAAGGTTGGCTCTTAATAGGGAACTTAAATATAGTTTGGGAAAATATATTTTAGCATAATCCTGACTAAAACAACCAGATTTCATGCAAGTACAGTTGAATATCTATGCTATTCCTCAATCACATGCACATAGCACACTGCTTACTGCAGGGCTATGGAGACCAGGCCCACTACATGCACTTTTCATTTAACATTTTAAATGGGACTTTGCTGGGATTGCATTTTTGTTAATTTTTTAATGGGTTGGTTGGAGGGATGAGTAATATTTAATTCAACATTCATGTTTTTGTTCTTCAATGAAATAATTAATTGTTCAATAAAATATTTAACACTTGATAAAGTTCTACTTACAAATACATCGGTTTTAATTGTATTATTTTGGATAGATGTCTGCTTCTAAAAAAACAAATATTAATGCTTGGATATGATACCTTTCCATTAAATTACCCTAAATTCCCAGTTAATTCCCATAAATTTGGCAATTCCAATTAATACCCATAATTCCCATGGAACGTTTCCAATTTGGAATATTTCCAAAATTCCCAATTTTAACTTCCCACGGAAATTTACCGGAAACTTTCAAACCCTTTGCAACCCTACGCCTCGCTAGGTCCACCAAAGTTAGCTTGAGTCAGCATTTTTAATATGGTAACCGCAGACGATAGGCTTGAAAACTCAGCTTCAGAAACAACTGGGTGATGTCACGGTGACTACGTTTATGACATACCACAGTCTGTGGTTCGAGTTTGGCAGCTTCCTCGCCAACATTATTGCCTGATTTTGGAACGCAAATAGGAGAGTCTCAGACTGTGAGCTAATACTAATGTTAGCTAGCTAAAGCAGACTTAATATTTAGAGATAACTTTTGTAATCTAGCGAACAGTGAGCGCCCGTAAGCAGCACTCTGAAATTAAGAAACTCAGTGCAGAAAGCACTGTAAGTAGACACAGGCCTTTATTCTACTTGCATTACTGGAACACTGCAGAATGACTTTCAAACAGTGCTCAAGTTAGAGAAAAATACCCCCCCAGGAAAATATGCTGAGTGGCAACTAGATTTTCAGGCAGCTCTACACATACTGTGTTTAATAAAAGGTTTGTTTTATCTAACACACATTCAGTAAAGAAACCTGATCAGAAGCTGGGTGGTTGAAATCCATATAGAGGAATGTTTAAGGTACAGTAATTTTTCTTGGCCGTGAAAGGCATATTTCATTCCACCCATTTAATTTCCCGTTAATACGCTCTCTCGATCCTCGTGTTACAGTTAATGCTTCAGCTCCTCAGATTGGATCCAGGAGAGTTCTGGTCTGAAGGCAAGTAGAGGAGAACCGTCGGGGGAGGGGGGGGGGGGGGTCATGCAGGCGTGCTTGCTTTGTAGTCGGACGCCACACAGCTGCAGCACTGGAATTTCATGCTCTCAAGAGGAGATGTTTATTACATTTCAACCAAAATACAGCAAAAAAATGAGAGCTCCTTGGGGAGAGTGTGGAGGGGGGTGAAACTTTGGATTCCTATCTGAAAAATTTCAAGGCTTGCTTGCTTATTCCAAACACCAGAGAGACACAATGGCCCTAAAAAGATCCTGCAAATTGAGCAACTTTGCATGTGGGCAATGCATTCCCCCTGTTCCCCAAGACGGGAGGTGGCTTACTCCATCAACGATAAGCATCATACTATGCTGTTGCAGCATAAACTCTGGGGGCTTGAACAGGAAACTGATTTATGTGGCTTTGCCGCTTTGTTTGCTCCCAAGCATGCAGCCTGAGTGTAAACACCCTGACACTGCACAAGCTGATTACAAGTAAGGCAGATGGTTTCCACTCCGGGGGAGTCGTGTTTTTGCATTCCCCTGTCACGGGACAGCTGAAAAATGCAATGCAGCACACATGCACGCACACACACACAAGCACTGCATTCATAAGTTTGTAGGCACACACATGCATACAGTCAGGACTCACTAAGTGTATTACCTTAGCTCTCAGGTGGTGATATCTATTCAGCATGACTGAGAGGAGCATCTATCAGGACATAATGACTGTGAAAAGCCTTCAGCAGAGACTTCCAGGGTAGAGTTCTGGTTGTTATTGAAGTGCTAGATCTGCACATATTCGAATCCCTTGAGTAAATTGTAGATTCTTTAAATCATAAAACTCAAATCCAAGACGTAAATATCAGTCTGTACATTGGAAATCCCCAAAGTATACTACTTACTGTGTCCTTTCAGAGCTACAGACATGCTATCATGCTGAGACTGAATGGTTCATGAACTCAGTAGCTTGACTTTTTGATTGACTCTAATATATTCCCAGTGCCTGAAGGCGGTGATAACTCACAGAAAGATGGTGCTTTGATATGGGGTTGACTGTGCACAAAAAGATGAGATCTGTCCTGTACATGTCTGCTCTTGCTCCATCTCCTCACAGAGAGGGGTAAATCATTAAGCTCTTCAGCTGCCAACTCAAAAGGTGTGAATGCATGCATGAGGATCAAGCCCGGATGCTGACAGACGAGAAGTTTTCAGAGCTCCCTCACCGTGACACCCAGTCAGTGGTTTGCAACCAAACAAATCTCCTGCTGGAGAGGAAGGTCACACTTTCTGCAGGCTAACAAAGTTATCTGAAAACAGACTGTGACTCTCAAAACCTTCTGGGTCTTGAAAACAGAGCTAGTGACAAAATTGTTCTGGCACAATTATGAGCTGCTCAGTCACTTTTTGACACCCTCTCATTCCTCCGACTGTGTGGTAGTGTCAAAGTTCTTGTTTTCAGATAAAGATCGGCTCAGCTTGTTATCACAAGTGTCAGTGTGTGTTGACTTTGACTGCAGGGGTTTGTTCCGGTAAAGAGGTAAATGACCAGCAGGCCACAGCGGTGACCACAGTCCAGATGGATGCCTCTAACCTGAAACTGTTGATTTAGCCGACCATGAGTCAACAGTTCCCCGCAGAGGGGGGCGGCAGAGTGGAGGGATAGGAGAGGAAGTGCGATGGTGTTGAACGATTACATGGAGCTTAAGCTTGTAGGGTGGGGGGGAGGCAAACAGGAAGCGGATGCCTGAGTGATTCAGAGGCAAAAAAGTGATTGTTGTGTACCACATGATGTGGATATGGCGTGCTGTAATTAAGTGTGTGTCTGTGCAAAATTATAACATTGGCGTGCATGAGAATGTGCACACATGCTGCTCCTTCTAGGCCTATACTTGTTGGGTTCCCACTGCAAGGATCTAAAACAAGAGGAACCTTGAATGACATAATGTTGCAGACGAACATCTTAACTCAAGTGTGTACACAAGATATTTACACAATGCAGAAGCATCGACCTTCATCTTTATAAAGTTGTGTTACAGCTCTTACTATACAAGAGCTCCTCATACAGTATGTAAAAGATTGACTAAAACAGGACATGGGTCCTTTTCAGCTCCATTATTATTTCAATGCAACAATAGGCAATTGCGATAGACAAATTCACAGCCCACTCCCTTACTCAGTGTTTTTATTGGCAGAGCAAATGTATAAAGACTAAAATGCCCTTAAGGCATGTTGAACTCAGGGGAGCTCCACAGTGGGCTGCTTCTTAGAGTCCACAGAACCGTGTGGACAGAGAAACGCAATGCAGAGCTTGTATTCATGAGTTTAAGTCTCATAAAACTTGTCGTTTGAAAATAAAACTAATAGCCTTCAGTCCTAATTCTAATTTCTGATATCCAAAATGACAAATAATTGCATATATGTGTCACGGCAACACAACCCTGGCATAAGCTCGGTCTAGGGCATCCAAGCGTTGGCTGCCCATCCCATAATAATGGAAGGAATCAGGTGGCTGTCGAGCAAAAGGCAAAGGGAAAAGGCGGACCTTATCTGTGGCAACTTCTGTCCAGGACACCATGCACAGCTCAGGGACCAGCTCACGCTGCTTCCTTCTTGTTACCCCTCAGGGTTTCAGATGATAATTCATTTTTAAGGTTACATATATAACACACAACAAAACTCAACAGGAAAAAGAGGAAAACTTCGCAAGAATGTCTTTCACGGCTTCCGACAACGGCGTCTCTTTTCTTCTCGACCCTCCAACATATCCATAATGCAATGTTGAAGAGTAACATAAAGGTTGTAGTTTTTTGAAATGGGACTCTTCCATTGGGTGGGTTCTATTTCCAGAAATCCATGATATTTACTCTTGATAGGAAGGATGTCGTTGTGGATATCTGAAATTAAAAGCCAAATACAAATGAATAACAACAGTAACGTCATTAGTGATGGTCAGAATGATGTTATGGAAAGCTGAAATGACAATTGTGGATTGTAAGAATAGCATTGTGGACACAGTTTTGGGGTGGGGGGGGGGTCTATTATGGAATCTATCTAAAATAATATTACTGAAAGGAGTGTTTTTCCTTAGATGCTAAACAAATGATTCAGTGGTCTTATAGTTAAAGCTCCTGTGAGAAACTTTCACTTTGTGTTCATTCTAGGACCCTCAGGATAAAGCACCCTCGTTTCTCTCTGACCTTCTCCATCCTAATATCCCCAGTAGATCCCTCAGGTCTTCTGACCAGGGTCTGCTTGCTGTGCCCAGTGTTTGACTAAAAACAAAAGGTGATTGTGCCTTTTAGCTTGTGGCTCTAACTCTTCAGAACAATCTCCCGTCAGAAATGCGCTATATTGTCTGTAATGAAGCCTTTAAAAATCTTTGCTGTTTTTGTCTCATTCATATGCTAGTTTGCTTTGTTGACAAAACTTGCATCCTGCTTTCTTTTTACAGTCATTCATAAAGAGTCTTTGCCATGGAAAATGTAAAAAAAAAAACAGGCTGTTTCTGCAGCCTGCTGTTAACCACTTTGTCCACACATACCCCCAGCCCGGCAGTGCTTTAGACATTTAAAATGGCAATAAAATAAATAATCAGTCTTGGTAATGATGGTCTTGGTTTCTTTTATAGCTCATTCAGAGGCATCTAAATTAATCTCAACTTGTTTCATAACCAACCCAATACTCCTCACAGGAGTCATGTGTCTTATGATTTCATGCATCTTCTACAGAATTGTCTTGAACAGATTCTGCATCAGCTTTTGCACATCATAAAAAAATTAAGAAGTTTGTCACTTTTTAGAACGCTATTAATCTTTGAGGGGGGGAAAGCCTCAAAAGTGTATTTCTACTCTTTTGTTGGGTATTAAGAACGTGCTGAAGACAAGGATGAATAGGAGCCAAGAGGGTTATGCTTAAAATGTTATGAGGAGTTTAATTGCAACTTTAATCATGTGCTTTTTCCGTAATAAAAGATCTTTAATAAAAGAAGTTTTACTTTTGGGCTTTTATGCCTTTATTCAGAGGATAGGGTCATTTGTAGAGAAGGAAACTAGGAAGTGAGAGTGGGGATTGACATGCAGTAAAGGGCCGCCCACTTCCTGGACTCTAGCCTATGTACACAAGTGTGGGATTTAATCATGGGCCAAACCAGTGCCCCATCAGATGGACTTATTGTATTGTTTTGGATCTGAGTTGGCTACAGCTGTCCTGAAGCCAACAGGCTTCAAGTATTTCAGTATTTTCGTCCATTACTATATGCATCAAATGCAATGTTTTCAAGGGCACTGATTCATCCCCCTTTCACATCTGCTTTCTCTCTGTCTCTGTCTCTCTCTCTCTCCTGTCTCCTGGCCTGTCAGGTCCTGTCCTCAGAATGCGCTGTCAAGTGTTGACTTCCAGCCTGGCTCGGCTCTGCAGTCCCCATCAGCAGCTGTGTGTGAAACCGTGTCATTATCTCGATTACACTCCTCTGGCAACACACTCCTGCGGGCTCCACCTTAATGAGAGGGAGGGAAAAGAGAGTCTGCATCTAATGACTCTGGCCTGCATCATTGGACACATACTGTCCATGGAAATGGTATTCACTTGCATGTGGAGTATGAATGCTTTGGGTTTACACTGCTGAGGAACTCCTCTCGAGTAAATCAATAATGCAGCGTTTTTAATACCCATGTTCATTGTGCAGTACAGACCACTGTGTGTGGTATCTTTATATTTATAGCTGCCCTGTCATTGTCAGGCCCCCTCATTGTGGTAAAAAAAATGAATGGAAACAGATTGTTTGTTGACATCTTATTAATGTCAGTTTCTATGTCATTATGTGCAGGCTTTTGAGAGAGTTGCAACCCTAGGCTGAACAATTGCTTGTGGTTTAAGGCAGAGAAAAAAAGGAAAGCTGGCCTGTATCCCACATTTCTGCTTGATGTTTCACTTGAACTTGTTCCCAGCAGCCAGAAATACCAGTAAGGACTTGTATTTTTAGCTCTTGTCTGTGTGATACTACAAGCTCTGATCTAAAAAAGTCTTTCTATCACTGTGTGTTTGTTCTTGAAGATACATCTTTTCTGAAAGTTATGCTTCCAGGGCGTTTATTATGAAGGTTCAGACTACAGGGAGACATGGCCTTTTTGGATTTATTAGGCATCTGATGAGCAGGTTGAGTCAAATGAGCTTGGATATTGGCCAAGAGGAAAACGCTAGGAGGGTGAATCAGGGTAGAAATATGGCTGTTTTCGGAGTCAGACATTTTAACCCTCCTGTTACCCTCAACTTTACTTACATCTTTTATCCGTGGGGTCAATTTGACCCCAGCAACTTAAACCTCCAGAAACTGATTGTTACCCAGGTTTATGTGTCAGGTACTTTATTTTTCTTTGTTGACTACCTAAATAACCCTTTGAATAAAATATATTTCAAGCATAAACTTAATTTAAAGCATTTAGAAGGACTTTATTTGTAAAACAGAACATCAAACTGCTGCAACTTTGTCATGCTCTTGTCGGCCCTGCCTTGTTTCTATGTTATCAAAACGTCTGACACAGGACACATCATTGAATGTCTTAAGAGACATGGTGGCTGGAAATATTACATCTCAATCTAAAGTTTGGCAGTTCGATCCCAGCTCTGGCAGTCACATGCGGAAGTGTCCTTGGTTATAGTGAACTCAATATCGTCCAAAACAACCAGAACAAATGTGCGCAAAATGTTGCAAAAATTTCTTACGTTATATACAGCTAAAACAGCCTGGGGTCAAATTGATCCCAAGGAACAGGCAATTGTAACTTATCAACATTTTAATTTAGGTTTTCCCAGTCGTCCCCATTAAATTAGGAAAAGTCATGAAATATGAGGCCAAAAAAATTATGTTTATCATTAATTTAGAGACGTTAAACATTGAATGGGGTCCAATTGACACCAAGGATAAAAGGAGGGTTAAATACCACTGCTGTTGTTCCCTCCTCTCTGAAAGCTTGCTTAAAAATGAACTGATTGACCTCTTTTTGCACAGCTGCCCAAAGAAAGAAAAATCAATGTCTCTCTTTCTCCACAAGAACACAGAATCAGTCATCCGAAGTCTGTTTGTGCAATTAGCTCTGCATCATCATGAGACCTTCATGGCTGAAAAGATGTCTGCCAGAGTGAATTGATGATAAGCTCCAGAGCCTGGAAGAGGGCCCGTTGCACAAAAACAAGGGAGTCTTTAATTGTGAAGAAAAAGCAAGTTCTGTTTTTCCATTTTTGTTTACTGGGTCCTGTAAATTGCGAAATCTTATGATGATATCGCCAGGTAAGGATGTTGTTACCAACATGATGACTGTGAAAGGTCTGCCTTGGCTGACCAATGCTCAGAAAAACAAGACAATGTGAGAAGTGTGCTTAATCAATCTTTTAAAATGAGGGGGAGTGGTTCATAAAGTCAAAATAAAGGGCTGCAGAGAAAGAACTGTGGGTTAATGTTAAAATTCTGGTTGGGACTTCTCATTTCTGTGATTTTAAGTGACTCTGCAGCTGGATAAGAGTCGTGTCAGGTGGGCTGTGAGGGGGGGAGCCAGCGACTGATAGCAGAGGAAAACAAACTGCTTTAGTGATGAGAGATGTTGGTCCTGCTGCCTCTTGCCTGCGGGGAGTGCCTCAAAGAGTCTGTATCCTAGCCAAGGCGAGTCGGCCACAAATTTGACTGCATGCCTCGGGGTCCTGGAAGTGTACAGGTCCTGGAGAGATGGCAGATTGCAGCCAATCACCCTCTCTGCAGAGTGGAGAAGACACTGCAGCTTGCTCTTGTCCTTGGCAGTGGCTGCAGCAAAATCAGACTGTGATGGAGGAGGTGAGGATGGACTCAAAGATGGGGGTGTGCACAGTCATTGTCTGTGGCAGATTGGATTCTTCATCTGTGGCAGGAAGTACCTCCTTACAGCTCATTTTAAGGGTCTATTTGATTTGAACAAACACAAGGTTTTGTTTTATCTACTTTAAGGGTGAAAGAAGTACTGAATCAAGAGGCTACTTTTGCTCAGTCTCTGTTAAGAAGGAGCCCAATTCAGGCTTAGCCCTATTCTTCATGTCTCTTCCCAATGTCTCCCCACATTGCTTCCACATCATTTCATCAAAATACTGATACATGTGCCAGATTCATTAAATTAACATTCAGGAACCAGTTAGAAATCACGTTACAATCTGTTAAAATCAACAAATCATTTCCATATTCTCACAGGCACAAGCGTCTTCAGAGCTGTTGTAACACATTTTTTCTCCTCACATAAGTGCTACCAGTCTCTTCGTCCACTGCAGACCAGAAACAGTTACGTATTTTTAACAGACTGCAATTACTACCTTGTTAGTTGGCCCAAATTGTTTATGTGTAAACCAAATTGGTACCTCTGAAAAAGCCCTCCCTCCGGCTCTACACTGCTGTTAGGAGCTTCCACATATAGCATGTGTGGTGTTCAACACTGTTCTTCTGTGTGCACATTAAAGGGACAGGAGGGTGTGGACTCTTAGAGAGTGAAGATGTCATGTTGTGTTTTAACCTTTATCCACATTTTTCCTGACGTCCGTAATGTCCTGATTTCCCATGTGAAATCTTTTTAACGTCCTTTACACTTAAAGGTCTGAGAAGTCAGTCATCACTGTGGATGGATTTTTAATGTGTTGTGTTTCAGTCCACTGATGTAATCCTGTGTTATCTGATGTTGTATGACAATAATTAATGTATGACTCCAAATGTCTTGTGTTCATTTTTCTTTTTAACCCTGTTTGTCTTGCTTGGCCGCTTGTCACCCTGTTAGATTTTTCATCTGGTGTCTGTTTTTCTGCCATTTGTCTCAGTGATTGGAATGTGTTGTGTTGCTGGAGCTAAAAAAAGGAGGCATTGCAGCCACTAAAGGCCAGGTCAAGGGTGGTGGCATGGTTACAGATGTTACACTGTTGCAAAAGACGCAGAATTGTTGTTATGTAACGTCCAGTCAAAGACGCCGTTTTTTTGACTGACAACAGCTGCTCTCTGTATCGCTGTGTGTGTGTGTGTGTGTGTGTGTGTGTGTGTGTGTGTGTGTGTGTGTGTGTGTGTAAGAGACCAGCTAACTGGCTCCAGCTTGCTCTGGGACTGATGCCTTTATCAAACCATAATTACTACCCTTGCTGTTTTTAGTGTCAGCCTCAAATTTGATACTGTAAGTGTTAGTGGCCGTGGTTATGCCCCATAATATTCCTCGCTGCTTTTTCGACAAACAGCTGTAATCTTTCAAACATGCTGGCTGCAATTTTCTTGTCTTCGCAGCTCAGCTTTTCATTTTAATGACATCCGATCAGAGAAGTGTTGTTTGTCAAATAAAAGTCAAAAACAGAGTTTTGCAAAAGTTCTTATCACTTTTGAGTTCAGTTTTGTTATTTTTGTTTTTTCATCTCCAGTTGCCTGTTGCCAGTTTTTCCCAAGCCTAAAATAGGCAGAAATATGACATGAAACTGTGGAACTCTTTCCAGAAACAATGAGTGATTAGGGTTGCAAAATTCCAGGGATTTTCAAAGTTGGAAACTTTCTATGGGAATAAACGGGAATAAACGGGAATAAACTAGGAATAAACTAGGAATTTACTAAATTGAAGGTTGGCTCTTAATAGGGAACTTAAATATTTCAGATTTCATGCAAGTACAGTTGAATATCTATGTTATTCCTCAATCACATGCACATAGCACACTGCTTACTGCAGGCCTATAGAGACCACGCCCACTACATGCACTGTTCATTACTCCCTCACATGCACACATGATTTGTATTTTGGATGGATATCTGTTATAACAAAACAAATATTTATGCTTGGATATGATATCTTTTCATTAAATTACCCTCAATTCCCATAAATTCCCATTAATCCCCATTAATTCCCATGGAAAGTTTCCAATTTGGAATATTTCCCAAATTCCCCAGCTTAAAGGGATATTTCAGTTTTTTTGAAGTGGGGTCGTATGAGTTACATTACACTATTGCTCCTGCAAGCCACGATTTGTGCCGGTGAGCTCTTCCCCTTTAATGAGAAAATTCCCAGAGTACTGACAGGCAAGCTAGGCTATTTTCTCTGTGGACAGGGCCTCCTATTTCGCCTGATTTCGCTAAAGTTGAGAAAATATGGTCATTTTCACTCAACACGGTGCAAATGCATGCACCAGTAAAAAAATTGGAGCTATTCAGTTTTCCATCAGAAACCCCCTTTCTTTTGGCACTATTTTCAGACGCACCTCGCAGAGCGGTGTTCTTCCGCTGCATGAGCACGGATACACGCCGATCAGCTGTTTGGATCAACAAGCATGTAGCACTCATTGTGGCTTGCAGGAGCAATACTGAAATGTAACTCATATGACCCCACTTCAAAAAACTGAAATGTCCCTTTAACTTCCCATGGAAATTTACCGGAAACTGTCTGGGAATTTACCTGAAATGTTGCAACCCTATGAGTGATTGATTAAGTCCAATCCAGTGTGTAAAGACTGCTTTGTATTCTTCATGATTTTTACTGAAATTGAACAACTCCTGTGTTTTTGCCTTCCATCTCAAAAAAGAAACAGAAACCGAGCATCACCAAAGTGGATTCAGCAATTTTTATGCTGGAAGCCATAAACACAGTGCTACATTGTTCACGTTTATTTTGGGGTATATACTTAGCATCTTTAACAGTTCACTGTAGAAGACAGCCCATCATTATGCCTCTTGTGTAAACACAGATGGATTTTTTGGTGTTGCTAGGAGTGGTGCTGCTTGCAGAATTGGCTAGATGTTCAGCATGATTATTCACTATCTCCGACTTCAGCTGGCTGTTTGTTACTCTCTGTACTGGATGTGACTTTCTCTGCAGAATTAAAGTGAACTAATGCGACTGCCTGGTCATAAACCTGTTGTTTTGAGACCTAATCTGAGTTTATGGGGAATCAGCCGAAGGGATTTTCCATTTTGCCAAACACTTCAAGGCAGTCGGGGGGTTGGTCAGTTGCATAGTTTCCACATAATACATACTTTCATGCACACAAAGGGCTATTCTTAAATATGCAAAAGAAGACGGATATGTAAAACAGTGATTTCAGCGGAGGCCTCCTGCATGGTCTTTGTAATGCTGTTCAGATGTGCAAAGCTTCAGCACTAGAAGCTTTGTAAAGTGAAATGCTAGCGCTTGTTTGAATCAACATACACTTGTGTAATGTTTTTTAAGTTGAACTCATGGTTCAGTCCAGGAGCTCCAGTTTGAGTTACAGATTAGGGATATAAAAAGTAAAAATGCTGCTCAGTAGTAGCCCCAGACAGGATTATACAACCATGGAAAATGATCACAGTTACAACTGTTAGATTTTTGACCATGATACTGGTAGGTCATTAGTTGAAAAAAGGCTCTCTATTTCAAAGTAATGAGCCAGGAATGTGTGCTGCTGTGTTTGTAACTGACCGATGAAGCACTCAACTAAACGACACTGCATTGTATTACAGAAAAAGTAAAGCCTGGTTCAACTTTTTGCCAGATGACGTTTTATTTTGGAGATCCCAACACTTCTACTACCCTTGTCTGTCTTTGAATTCTATAATGTGTATTTCTATATTTTTCCTTAAAATAAAGTCAGCTTAAAATTACAAGTCATGCAATACCTTCTATTATTTAAAGAACACATTGTTTTGTTTTGGCAAGGTGGCAACATCTGAAGCTGTGGTACCTTCAGTGGGGCAAGGTGAATTAGACTGACAGGTGGGTGTTTGCTAGGCAGTGGCCTCAACCTTACCTATACACTGGTCTGTAGATTGGCTGGGAGTTAGTTGGAGCCAAGTGGCAACCTCCGGTCTCAAACTATGAAGCCCATGCAAAAGTGTTATAGACTGCAGTTCACCGAAAATCCGCTTGAGGCTGGCTGCAGAAACACTGGAAACCACATAGACGCCCATTCAAAAAAGACGATCTTTGCAGCATTAATAAACATGTTTACAGCCTGGTTCAAAAAACTGCTTGGCTCTACAGTAGCTGATTTCTGTAACGGCACACACTGTATGGGGGGTGAATTATTTTCTAACAAGACTGTTCAGAAGATATTAAGATTACAAGTTTTGGCCCAAATAAGGACATGACTGACTTGACTCCCGGTCAGGAACACATACAGTAGCTGTTGGCTAGGAGGCTCAAAGCTCGCCCCTTTACGTCACACTCTGCCTGGTTGAGTTCCGTATTTCCAATATGGCTGCCACCGACGATTGGCTTCAAAAAAGCGCTCAGTAACAGATGGGTGATGTCACGGATACTACGTCCATGTTGGGCTTCATTATGCCACATGCAAAACAAAAGGGCGGCATCACTGAGACTACATCAAAGTTTTAGATAGTGTGTGATTTTTCACACATTTCAGCATATTGGCATGTGAAAGTTAGCTAACATGCATGAAACGTAGCGCTATACACAAAATGTAGTAGGATTTGGACTGTTGTGCATTTTTTGGTTGTTAATCCTACACCAAATAATTTAACAATTTAAAGGATTTACCTTAAAGTGGTGCTACATTTAAAAAGTCAGTGGTCATAAAAGCTAACAGCAACTAAACATGTATGCACTAAATTGCAATTTCATGCAAGTAAATGTTAAAAGAAAGGTCAGGCTTACAAAAGTCAAAGGAGTCATTAGCTGGGGTCATTACTATCTATATAAAACAGCCCATAGCCATGCCATTAGTTAGGATAGGCTAAAGAACCCAAAAACGAATTTAAAAAATGGAGGCACAATAACATTTTTTTAATGTTAACACCAAAAGCATAAAAGTAGGGCATAGGAGCAAAGAAAATGGCAGGCTTTCAGATGTTATTCATCTTCCTCAGCACTGCCACATTCTTTCATGACTATAAAAGCCTAACACTTTCTCATATTTTACAAGGAATGCTCACTATTGTAAATAATGAAACCTCCTTTTGCATTTATTCAATGGCACCTCACTTGACACCAGGATCATCAGCATGATGAATTCAGCTAGAGGAATGTGGGATGTTGAGTGCAAGTGCATGGGTCCTAATTACTTTTGGCAACTCACTGTCACGAACTGAGGCCACAGAGTCAAAAATCTGTAGAGGAGATAGGGAGGGAGGTACACTATATGACTGAGGAGGCAGAGAGCAGTGATAAGTTGCTGCAGTAATGAGATGTTTATGTAATCTCACCCCCTGTCTCATTTTATGCAAACTATTCGTTACTCCTACACATGTTAAGACTCTCAACCCCTCCGTGTCCAGCAACGGAGAGTGGGATGAAGGCAGATTAGAACACAAGGGCGTTATCCTAACTCTTTTGGTGTTTTGGACCACTAGCTTGCTCCAAGGATAAGTTGCTGATGTGAAACTCTGGCCCATTTCCTGTCACAGACCTCCCACCTGACACCAAACAGACGCTTCCTCCATCTTAATTCCTTTCTGCGAGCTACAGAAGTGCCAAAAGTGACATCACAACCTTTTCTGTGTCTCCAAAAGTTTAGATATTGGACAACAAACAGCAGTGGCACAATTTCAAGGCTGTGCGATTTACAAACTGTCCGCCTGATCCGTTGGGATGTTTTAACTGCTCCACTAAGCTCCAAATGTGGTGGTTTGCAGACAAGTATGATACCAGAATCAACAGTGTCAGAATAAACTGAGTGAACTTGTTCTGTTGGCAACAAAGCTAGCAAATGTAGGCTGTTAGCAAACAGAGCTCATAAAGATTTTTTTAACAATCTTTAATGAAAAATAGTTATTGAATACATTTTGTACAAAGCCAAAAACAAAACTCAAGTTAGGAATAAATTGCACAGTAAAAATGATTACAGCCTAAGGGGGTATTAGCATGACTACAGCTAGCTTGTAAAGGCTTTTGTAGCACTTTAGCGGTTAGCTTGGCACTACTAAAGTAGTTCACAAGCTAGGCCAATGAGTAGTCCTTTTGTCCTCACATTTCAAATATTCAGCAGAGATGCATGTATGAAATCATGTTTGCTATTACTTTTGCAAGCACGTTTTTATGAGGTCTGGAAAGAAATGTAAATTTTCTGTGCTTTCACCAAAATAACTACTTTAATCACTTTCAGCAGAGAGGTGGTAGCAGATTGATTAGATTGATTAGAGAGCAATGCCCCAAAAATTAGCTCAAAGAACAACACTTCTGCATATACTCAAGGTGAGAAAGAAAAATAATGTTAGTAATTTTGTTGACAAAGAGAAAAGTTAGGGTGCATTCACACCGTTAGCTCATTTGCTTTGCTCCTTTTCTGATGACAAAATGATGCATTGTTGTGTTTTTTCCCTTAGGGGTTTGTGTTCACACTACAATGTTGTAAAGGAAGTCAAAGCGCACACTATCACAGGGCTGTCTTTACGTCATCACACTCAACCTCCTTTTCCCACACTGCCTTGATAAACAAATGCCATGCATAATTGTTGCAATTTGCCCGGTGGTAAGCCCACTCCAAGACACTTGGTAGCTTTACTGACGTTCACCAGTAAAGCTACCAACCCTGCTCTCTGACTGATCTTTCGGTTGTGTAATACGCTTGATTCTGATTGGTTAAAACCAAGCGGTCACCTCCGGTCTCAAACTATGAAGCCCATGCGGAAGTGTTATAAACTGCAATTCATCGAGAATCCGCTTGAGGCTGGCTGCAGAATCACCAGAAACCACATAGACCCCAATTCAATAAAGACGATCTTTGCAGCATTAATAAACATGTTTACAGCCTGGTTCAAAAAACGGCTTGGCGCTAATTTCTCTATCGGCACACACTCTACGGGGGGTGAATTTTTTTCTCACGCGACGGTTCAGAAGATATTAAGATTATGAGTTTTTGCCCAAATAAGGACATGACTGACTTGACTCCCAGACGGGAACACATAGCTGTTGGCTAGGTGGCCTGATTGAGTTCCACATTTCCAATATGGCTGCCGCCGTCGATTGGCCTCAAAACAGCGCCCAGGAACAGATGGGTGATGGCTAAAATGTTAGTTCTGGTTAGCATGCTCAATCGGCAGGCCACGGACATTTTCAGGATTTTATGCTGAACAAGAACAAGACCCTTTCCACGTCGTGTTGAGATCTTGTCACACCCTGTTGGAATTCAATTCCCCATAACTACCTGCTTAACCATACATTATCCCTTACTTCTATTACTACCAGCCTACTAGTAGTGTGATGATTCAGACAGCTTCCATATCCAGTTCCTGGGTTTGAATGCAAGCAAGCCAAGAACACCTCTTCAAAATGATCTCAGCTCACTTGCTGTGTTCCCCATTAGAGTGTGATTGCTGTGTTTGCATATGTCCAAATGACCTTGGCCGAGGAGGGGAACATCCCACTTCAGAACAACTTCTCCAAATAATCCAGGTGTCAAAGCACCCTTTAGCTTGTTTTTAAGGAGGGTTTTTAGGATTATTATATACTAGGCTCAGTCAGTATATGCACATAGTATAGGCTCGTAGGACTATGCATGTGTGCCTGTGTGTGTTTTATGTACCTCCATATGTGCATGTGATTTAATATTTATGCATGCAGCGGGAGTGGAAAGTCACAGCAGGAAACATATCAGACTTATGATCACAAAACAAGCCCGGTGCACAGGAGCTCCCTGCTCGGGGATCCCAGCTGTCCCATAAAGAAGCTACTGCTGGCAGATGCCTCCAGTGAGCGTTTTTATGGGGGGGCACTGGGGCTAAAGACACAGACATGTGTTTTCATGCACTGGAAAGAGGGTGTGGAGGATACCTGAAGGTAAAGACCTAGACTAAACTCATCTGCAGGTTTAATGAAGATGTTTTAATGAGCAGTTTGTGAATGCCAAAGTGTTTTTACCATCACCAGGCTGATATCATCTTCATTAAATTGACAAGAAAATGTGCACTCTACTTTGTCTTCACATCAAAATTGTCACCTGACGTAAGCATAAGTTCTTAGCAACACGTGTTTTCTGTTTGATATCTCAGCATGTTTTTGATTTAGGAGAGAACAATGCTAATTCTGTCAGGGCGTCCTCTTAGGATATTAATTTCAGTGTGCAGTCTACAGATGAGTCATGTATGGGTGGTGTTTTCTTTCTCTGTGGTTGTCTAAAGAGAGATGATGCTTTGATTGTAATACTTAAATGTCAACTATCAGATTATAGGCTCTTTTGAAAAATACAAAACTACTTTTCTTCAGTAAAGTAGAGTGTTACGTTTGAACCTGATAATGTTGAGGCTGTCTAAAGTTCAAAAACACAAGTGTTTCTTTCCATCATTTTCCCAGCTTTGTGATCTACCTTGCATTAGAGGTTTCCATGCACCTTTTATTCACACAGCCTCCCTAAAGAGCAGCTCACCAACAAAGGCTCTGCGTGGCACCCTTTGGAAAATGAGTGGGTGAGGCAACTCTCTCCTGAAACGCTCTGCAAATATTAATCTAGGTTGAAGACCATGGTTTGCTTTTGTTCCCGTGAGACCTGTTGGAAGTGCGTCGCCTCACTTCACCCTGACAGTGAGCCTTAAGAACGAGTGCTATCTTGTTCAAATCTCTCCATCCCCCTTCCTCTTTACACACACACACACACACACACACACCTTCACTGCTTTTTCATCCTAACCACCTGCAGACAGACCCTCCCCTGTCATCATCCACATGATTGTCCCTGTTTCCACCTCTGCAGGAGCTTATGATGTACTGTGAATTAACATTGAACTCAACATTGGCAGGCCTGAGTTTGTCAGACATTATCCAGGTAAAGTCTACCTCAATCATTCACCATTTTCGCAACGGCCATTTTGAGAGCTAAGGCTGTGAAGCTGAAATGTTGTTTAAATGTTGTATTACTGTATTTTAGTCTTACACGGGACTTCCACCAGATCCGTGTCTGGTCTGTCTCTGATCCGCTGCAGTCCGGCTCCAGGCTCGCCTGTCCGTCAACACCCGCTGATTGCGTTTTCAGAACGCAGCATGGAGCAGGACTGCCGGACAGCTGGAGTCATGTGACCAAGGTTTTCTTGCGGTAATTACTGCATTAATAAATATCCTCCTCCTCCTCTCCTCATCCGTGTTGTCTTCATCAGCCTCTGAGAACCTCTGACCTGTTGACTCCAAGCCTGCCTCCCCTCAAAATGATTTTTTTTTGTAATAGTTAAGTTAAAAACGATCTAACAATAACACAGGGTGTTTTATTCTGAAAATAAACCGGTTGTTTTAATTTTGTGTTGGTGCCTGACTTCCTGTCCAGCTCCATCTGTTCTGTGCTGATTGATGTGTCGTGCTCTGGCTTCCGGCAAAAATAGAAGTCTTGCATATTCGTTGTTCTTTTTTTTACTCTTTTTTCGTATCAGTTTAGTTATCTTTGTATTTGGAGCCTGTCATGACTTTTAATGACTCTTTTGTTGGCCATGGACACCAAACTGGCTACGTTTGCAATGGTGCTTTTACTATTTTTGTTCCTGTGTGTGTCCGGAGATCCTACGTGTAACCATCTTCACATTGTGTACATACAAGATCAGCTGTTAGCAGCCCGTAGCATGTCGATGCTAGACGATGCTAGGCCCGATGATTCCCTGCGAGCTGAGGAGAAGGAGGCAAGGATGACGTGCTGGTACTGAGGTGCAAGCTAAAAAATACGATATCGACCTGTCCTTCCACCCACTAGTATGGGGAATGTAAGATCTATCTACGATAAGGTGGACGAGCTAACCCAGCACCAGAGAGAATACTGGCAGAGTAGCATCATGCTAACAGAGCTAACACCGGACACGAACGCCACATTGGATAGATTTCACCTGCTGTGGGCGGACAGGATACAGGAGAGCAGGACTGAACAGACTGGTGAAGAAGGCCAGCTCAGTCCTGGACCCTGTGGAGGTGGTGGCTGACAGGAGAATTATGGCCAGTCTGTCGTCTTTGATGAACATTTCTTTTCTATATATATTCTTGTTTAAATTCTTGTACTGTACACTTTCTTGTTTGCTGCTGTAACTCTGTAAATTTCCCCGTTGTGGGACGAATAAAGGAGTATCTTATCTTAGTTTAAAACAAGTCACTCAATAAGGATATTAAAGATATTTGATCCTTGAATATGTGATATTTAATTAGATTGCTCTACTTTTCTTTCTGCCTCATTTTCACCCTCTCTCTAACTTGTATTCTCTTTTATTGTCTTTCTCCTCACTCTGTTCCTATTCATTTACTTACCACTAACTTATCCACCCTCATCAGGCCTGCCCAGTGCTCAAGTATAAATCAGCCCCAGGGACAGGTGGACATCTGCCAGCCATGAGGAGATGCAGACAGGAATGTGATCACTGATGAAGCTCAGAGAAATATTTAAATCCTGGCACTCAGGGCTACACCTCCTCCTCATTGATTTATTGGATGGGGGGAATATTGGAGAGATGCCTTATGCCTTTCTTTTTGTTTTGTTTTTTTGCATCCAGATCTTTTTTTCTTCAAATGAGGAGATAGGGAAAAGCTGAAATTTAGGAAAAGAGCCAGTGGGAGGATGATTGATTTGAATGGATGAGCCTTAAAAGCCCTCAAGGCAATTTTAACTGAAGTGAGCTTATCACAGGACTTTGTAGCCGCTCATATGCAGGCTGCTCAGGTTAGCGAGGTGGTTAATGAGTGAAATATGTGGGATAGAGACCAAGATGTTCTTTCATGCCCCAGCAGGGTGTAGCACAATAACAGCTCTGCTCTCAGGTTGACCCTTTGAAAGAATAAAATGAACTCTTGCTTTTACCACTCACAGCTTTTCTTTCCAATTTTCCCATGAAAAGTAGGGGTAGCACTAATGTAAAATGCCACTATGTCTTCCCCAGCGTATGGCTTTAATAAAATTTGGTCAAGACGGAGCTTGGTGGCTAGGAAGATTTGCAGCTTAACCCACTGAGATGGTATACGGCTTATACAGTTCGTTGTAAAACTGTTTGCGAAATATGATGAGCAGGAGGTCAAAGCGTGTGTCGTGATCTCAAGTGACATATAAAACTGTTTCAATGCTGGATTTGCCTCAGTTTTGTTGTCAATCATTGATGCAACCTACCAGAAGAGCTTTTTCTCCTCTGCAGATGTTAGCAATTAGTTTGTCAACTCCTTTAGCTTGGGAGTTGACATATTATTGTGATTACATGTTTACCATGTTCTGTGTGAGGCATCTTTCAGCAAAACTGTACTGTATAGCCTTCTCGTTATAGCTGTGCAATGCAGTTCTGGGTGGAACGTGGATCTGATAATCAGTAGCAAATGCATGTAACATTTCTGAAATGACATCAGAGTATAAAGTGCTTTATTACTTAGAAGATTCTTCATCATATTGTTTGCATTATCCAGTCCCTCCAGGATTTCGCAGGGTTTTTTTTGTAATTGTTGCGGCCAAAAAAGCCTGATTTTGCAACAGCTTTTTGAAAAAATTGCAGTGAAAGTTGTGATTTTTTTAAAGCTTTTTTTCCCAATCACATCTCAGGGACAAGTAACTATGCTAAATTATTGGCAGTGTTTTTTAGAAAACATTCATGATGTGACCACTATGACTGTATTTTGATTCTCTGGATTCACAGAAAAATGCCATGAAAGGACTGCAGTGACAGGCGCACTGGGCAGTCAGTCAGTTCACGGTGCTCTGAAATGCATCTAAGGAGTTCATCAAAACTTACTAAATGTGTCTGATGTATCACCAAACTGAAATAAATCAAGCTCTATAGAGCTATTTACAGTAATGGCAGCAAAAAATGTCAAACATCAAATATTAAACAGACGTTTGGGGAAAAAATCCTCAAATAAGATGAGACAGATGCATGGAAGCGAGGAGAGCTGGTTCATAAAGCACACCTGCTGCAGGTAGTGACCAAGCTAACACTGCTAACCCTCAAATAATAACTCAGTCTGTAACAGGAATGCATCACTTTTATTTCTAAAGATTAGACGCACAGCGGGGGAAAACATGGACTCTTAATGTTCGGTGGTCCACTACTTAAGTTTTCTTCTCGTCGTCGTCTCGTCAACAAAATGTTCTATAGCTTATTAACACTAAAAGGGTATTTGAGTATCTATAAATAACAACGTTGTCATCGACACTTGTCTTGCCTGCTGTCCTTGCTTTTCACACATTCTCCGTGTGCATTTTGCTGTTGAAAAGTGCCGATCAAGTGAGGACTTACGTTTATGTTCCACCACGATATTGCACACCATGCAATACAATCCGGAAAACTGTCTTCATCTTGTCAACCGCTAACAGGGAAGTGAAATTGATGACAAAACAGATGACGTACAGGGGCTGAGGTTAAGGTGATTGGTCAAATTTGCGGGAAAGTTGTGGTGATTGTATAAAATTGCAAGGCCGCGCAAAAATCGCGCTGATTGGTTGAATTTTTGTTGATAGTTGCGATCGCGATATCCCAACTTCCTGGAGGGACTGATCATCGTAGTTAACAACCTTCATGGAACTTTAATAAATACAGCAAACTGTTAAATGTATTCATTACACTTTGAGACTGGATGTTGAATATCCAGTCATATAGAACACCATATGACTCATATAATTCTGAAGAGTTAGCCAGCTAGTTATCCTAGCTTAGCATAAAAACTGTTAAAAACAAGGACTGAATAAAACAATAGAACAACAGCTATCTTGAGTGAAGCCATAACTTTTAGAGCTCCCCCTGGTGGCTGGCTGCAGTATAGGTCTTAAAGCCTGCCTACTCCATACAAACAGATGGAACATAGGTCAAACTCAAACATGCTGTTAAATAATATGCAAATGTTCACCTTTCAGAAAAGTTTAATTTTAATGAGTTATCTGATGTTAAAAGATGACTGAGTGACAGCTCGGTTGACAAACGCTAGCTCCTGCAGCGTACTGTACTGGATTAGCACAGCAGAGGAGGAAAAATAAGAGGAAGGGTTGCAATGTCAATTCCACAGCTTCACTAGCCACTTAGCTTCTACTGATGACTTGGCTCTACCGTCCCAATATGTCAGCACCTAACATGGCAGCATTTGTCAACACATTTCACAATGGGAGGAAATATTTATTCGGTGTTCAGTCAATTGTTAGCACCCCAAAGAAGGCTAACTAGCTGCTGGTGCTAACTTCATATTTTGCTTAGTGAAGCGATATTAATGACAATCTTCTCATCTAACATTATGCAAGAAATGTAATAAGCATATTTAAAAAACAATGATGAGCTATACCTTTAAGACACACAAAGAGAGACACACAACTACACATCAGATCTACATTACATATACAATATAAACAAATCTTTGTTGTTGTTGTTTACCTCATATATTGAACTAAGCTTGAAAATTCTTGTGCTGATTTTCCTGGTGTTGCTTTTCTGCATCTTTCCTTAACAACTGTGGGCAATCCCCCTCTACCACACCACTCACTCTCTCACACACACACCATTGCACACACACACAGCAGCAGACTCACACACACAACCACTGCTCTCCTCCCTCCCCTCTTCCCAAGGCTTGCCCTTTTTAGGCTGTTCCTCCTTTTTTTTCCGTCTGAAAAGGGGGATAGTATGACAGCTTTTCCTGCTCCTTGTGGATTGGAGCCGGGAGAGAGAAAACTCTGTTACTCACTCCGTCTCCAACTTTGAGAGGAAGTTACCACCTCTTCCCTAGACTCTGTACACACATACACACACGCTCAGGCAGGCAGACACACACGCTCTTCAGGACTTGACCGCAGCAGCAACAGGGAATCAACTGAAACAGTCAGGACTGCTTGTAAAGCTGTTTGTTTCAAAATTTGGAGGGAAAGACGGCTGACATTTGCAGTTTGCTTTCAAATTTCTGTGTGGACTGAAGAATTTAAGAGGGACGTTTCTTATCAACACAAACCGGTGAGTGTGACAGTTTGTTTTTTTTGTATACACTTTGTTATAGAAACTTCTGTGAACCAGTGCTTTAACTTTTACAATGGGGGAACTTTTTCTTTAAAAGACTGTCCACAGTTGTAACACACTCATCTTATCTGAGCTCAAATGTTAGTCTGCCAGGCTTGTTTGGAGGTGAGTGTGTTTGGGAAAACTTCCATGTGCTATAAAGTTTGAAGTCTGGTTTCCATTACAGCAGCTTTGGTAGGTTTTTACGTCACATGAAATTAGTTCCTTGTGTGATTGTTTGTATTTTACTGCGGTGCGGTTAAAACAGACAGAGGTTTGGGGCAAACAACTCGATAAGGCTGTTTCATACATGATGTTTTGAGCTTTTTACAGTGTTAACCACAAATAATATAGTGGGGTTTTTTTTATGTAACCCTGCTTTAAGCCTAACATCCACATCCATTCAAAAAGTGTCAGTGCATCACATTGTTACGCCCCTAAATGTGTGTTTTCATCATGTATTCTATGAAGTGCTGCCAAAAAGAAGCTGATGCAGCACTTATAGCAGAGACAGGACAGGAGAGCCACTTTCCTGTGCAGCTGCATGTTACTCTATAACCCTGTGGTGATAAATGAGTTGTCACCTTGCTATATAATCAAAGCAAACATCCTGTCGCTTTTGTATATTTTGAGATAAAGCAGTCGAGATACAATCAAAGAAATAAGGTGAAAGTTAAAGTAGGGAGTGAAACTGAGGTATAAAAGTGTCCACATGGTGCATATGGCTCTGTTTGTACTTCAGCTGTTCCCCTTTTTGTATGCATGAGCTCATTGAAACATTCATGCAGCGGTTAACCATATGCTCCAACTCCAAAAATCTCACTGGACGTTAGAGGTCAGCACCTCTTATCAGAGAGAAAGCGCCCTGGTGGAGAGGGGAGGTGATGGGTGGAGGCTGCAAAAAGGCTGGGCTGCTCTCAGGGGTCTCCTTTAATTTACACTATCAGAGTGGGCTGGCTAGCACTTCAGCTGTGCCTCCCCCGTGGTCAATCAGATAACCTTCTTTAGGATGAATGTGAATGCTTAGTTAAGTAAGCCTTCAAGGCTGGATCAGAAGACTTGACTCCTGTGTGACCTCTTCATGACCTCTCTATGCCAGCAGTCCCCCCCCCCCCCAAAACCCAACCGACTTCACTGATCATCAGCTTGTCTTATCTTACCCGAAGGATGGTTCTTAACTCTCTCTATTTACCCAGAGGTCAGAGGTCACACTCCTATTTAGGCTGCCTGTCTGAACTCCCATGGTACCAATCTGTTCGGGGAGATACAGAAAGTTTGAGAGTGCACAAAGCGGAGATAAGTCATGAGAAAAGAACCCCACGTTGACATCTTTACACAGTGACAAGGAGCAAACACAGCCCCATGCACGAAGAGGGGTCAAAAGTGCTGATGTCGTGATGTTGGATGTTAATCCCTATGATTTTAAGCAAGAAATATTTTATTAAACCCAGAAACCAAGTATGTGAAGATGCCATTATGTTTGTTTTCTGCTTAGCTTTATTCTAGAGCAGAGTTTTCAAGTCTTCAACAAACAAATGCATTGTTATCAAAAAGTTGTTCCAGTAGATGTTATGGAACAATTTATCTCTGAAGAACAATACTTACATAAAAATATAGATCATTTTTTGACTCTAATAGAAGGCACGTTCAGCAGTGCCTCCCTTAAAGCTTGGGTTGGTAATCAGATTTAGATACACTTTTTGTTATACTGATTAAAATGAGCTTTATGTCCCGATGGTAATCAATACATAATGTGTTCTTAAAAAAGAGTGAAAAAAAGCTACTGTCTGCAGCCAGAGTAAACCTGGGAAAACACCAACCAATCCCTGCAATCAGGAGCCAAATTATGAAACCAATCAAATCCCGTCCTGCCGTTCTGCCCGCCTCCTGCGCGTACATTTCCCCAGCGCGCACTCCCATCCCCTGACTCTATTTACCGCCCCTCTCGCTCGACCTCGGGCGGACCCCTCTGACCCGATGAGGTGCTTTGCTCAGGACTGTAGTCCGGATCAGAGTCTAAAAAGCTCTCACCACTGAGGCTCTGACAAGCAAAAGAATGAATGACATTTAGTAAGTCCTACAGAAAATGTATATGTATTGTAGCTTTTCTCCTGATATCGTGTCACCGGTACAACTGGATAATGCTAGCATGACAGTTGTGAGTACTAACAATAGCCGTGTTTGTTTGTGTTTTTAACTTTCACTATGATAATGTTTTGGTGTTTTCTTACCGCTGAGTGAGACATGAGTTGACGTAGTGCAAAACACAAACGACGTGCTGAGGACCAGATTTTGGAGGAGCTCCGAGGGGATGGGTTAGATGGAGTCCTGAGGAAATGCTACTTTCAAATTCATGCTAGTTTTCCGTGACTACCAACCCTAGCTTTAAGCAGCTCCCTGGACTTCATCAGATAAACAGCTCTATTTTTTTACCTTAGCTGACCCATGACTTTGATTGGCCCCAACTAATGTCATCACCATAAAGATGATTTACCACACTAAAAGAGGGAACAATTGTCCGTCACAAATCAATGGAGGAAAAGTTGAATTACTGTGCTGATTAATATCTTGGTGCACATCTAGGCAGCCATTACTGTCTGTCGCCTAAATCAGCTGATCTCCTGGAGGCACCCCACCCAATGACTGAGGGGTCCATTCAAACACTTGGCTCATTATGTTTCAGCACTTCTTATACTCTAATAAAAACAAAGTGATATCTGTGTCTATAAGAGGGGAGATTTTCCCATGAGAGTAACACAACTGCACTTCAAAAGTGTCAAGTGTTGGTTTGATGATGATTTAAAATTTCATAAGCATCATTATTCAGTATGAGTGGTGAACCATGAAGTAACTTAGATGATATTACACAGTGATAGAGGACAGGGAGTTTGATTTATGATGTGTCTCAGATGCCATGTTTAGCAAAGCTCCCATCAACCACTGATGTCTTACAGGGCTCAGGACTTATTTATCTCTCGTAGGAGCTTCACTGGTCAAGACACTCCCTATGTTTCACTCCCAGATGTTTGACATGCTAAATCCAGCGGGTTTGCCTGAGCATACACTCTTATCTGGACTACACACATAAATAAAGCTCCACACATACACACACACACACACACACACACACACACACACACACACACACACACACACACACACACACACAAACACACAAGGGGGCACACAGACACTAACACACAAAAATGCACTTACACTAAACCAAAGAATGCTGCAACCCACTTTGATGTCTTAACTTTCTTGAACCAGCCTAAACTTCAAACGACTCTGATAAACACTGAAGACTAAAAAAAAGTAATGATCACCAAGTAAATAATTCATCCACATAATTAACTAAAGGAAGAAATGCAAGCAAATTGTCAACTGTGACATTGAAAACATAGAAAAATCTCAAATCGCATCCCAGCTACAGTTCCTTTAAAGCCCACCCATGTATCATTTTCTTAGCAGGAAAGTTCATACGTGACTCATTTCCCAGATGTATAAACAGCAATTTAGACTCAGACTAACCAGCTCGTCTAAAGGTAATATAACAGTCACAAAACAATCTAAACTGAGGACAACTTATTTAACATTGCTTAACACTGGATAACAGAGTCTTGTGAGTTAACCGTGTCATATTGGTCTGATGAGTGTAGCTAACATTAGCATCGCTAGTACCACCAGCCTGGGCTGGTCATGCATTGCTCCTGATGAGTGGTTACAAGCCAGTTGAACCAGACACAGCCTTCATACAACCTGATCTCCATTTTCTACATTAAAAACTGACAATACTGGGGCGCTGGTGGTCTAGCGGTCTAAGCGCCCAAGGTATCGAGGCTGTAGTCCTCGTTGAAGAGGTCGCCGGTTCGACTCCCAACCATTGGACCATTTGCTGCATGTCTTCCCCCACTCTCTACTCCCCACGTTTCCTGTCTCTGTTCAGCTGTCCTGTCAATAAAGGCGAAAAAGTCCAAAAATATATCTAAAACATTTTTTAAAATACTAATAATACATGCAACGCTACAAGATAGCATCTGTCCTCTGTGCTTGTTTACATCTGGGTTGTAGAGCATTATAGCATTAGCCACTAACCAGAGTTACTATCACTGGCTAGTGGTGGATGGCTATGCTACAACTTAGACACAATTTAACTGAATGGAGCGCTGCCTGCAAGCTAGCTCAGGCAGACATCTCGAGCTGCGCTCATTCATACTGACACGTCCTCCTCCTCTCTATCAGCTGATCTCAACATTCTCATTTGGCAGTCTATTTAAGCTGCAAGTCTCCCTGTCTCTGCCTCTGCTTGCAAGTGCTCTTGCTGCCCTGCTCAGTGCTGTGTGCAAACTTTGTACCCACCTCCTCCCCGGCATCCACCTGCGGGCTACGAGGGGGGTTAGTCCTATCTCATTACTCCTAAATGTCTGCATTTAAATAATCTACAAGGAGTAATGAGGTTCAGAGCCCATACGCCAAACACAATACTGTATGCTGCAATAACCTTCATCTTAAGTAAACGTGAGTTGTCTGACTGAACTAGAATTGTAGTTGCAGACTAGCAAGGAGGACAATGTTTAAGTTGACGAAATGCTCACATCCCTATTTCTTTTGCAATAAGGAACTTTCTAGGTAAAGTTTTAGTCTTGAGGGGCATTTTTTCTTAAAGCTGCTTAAAAAAAACGTGATGAACTTTAAGACAGATAACAACACTTATGATGATATAGCAACAACTGCTAGTCACTAATAGAGTTGAAGTTTTACAGGCTTTTTGGAGGGCCTCAAAAAAGCTGAAAAAAGGACCCAGTCGTCTCTTTTTCTACACAAATGTTTCCATCACAACAACATTTCTGAACCACTTTAAGCTCAGGCAAAGGCACCATGTTCCTGAGCAGTGTAGATTAAATTCTACGGACCCAATCATGTTTGGGGCGAACACGTGTTTTGTGTCACGGCTTGATCCGAAGGGTCTGTGTAATTGATACAGTATGTGCCGTGTGCTGTTGGACGCTGGCCCAGATCGATGAAAGGGGTGAGATCATGGCTCTATTTTTGGGGCACTGAGTTGAGGACAATCCAAAGCCTTCTGCACATTAGACAATCATAGAGGAATGTTCATATAAATCAATCTCAACCTACGAAAACATATACAGACAGTCAGTTACTGTCAACACATAGACACATACTGTACACACATAAATAAACCCTGTCAGCAAACCCACACACAGCTGTGGTTCCAATATGGCTTCCTACTGCCATGAGCACTGTTTGATTTTCACGATAACTTCAGCTTGAAGATGGCTCATGGGATATCTCCTCAGGATTTACATAGCAAAGCATTCTGACGTTGCCGCAAATCAGGAACACATCTGGGTGCTATTAACCATTTTCCCTAACCCCCAGCTCAGTCCCATATCTCTTTTACCCTCCTATTACCTGCCATAGCCCACATGTTATGTTCCTCACAGGGCAAACAGTGCTCTGTGGTTGACTATGTATGACATGAGGATACACAGGGGTTCATCAGGTTAATGGAGGCTGTAACTCTTAATCAAGCTGGAGTCCATTGGCGTACAAAGTCACGGTGGAGTTAAGGCCTCTGTTGGTGAAAAGCGCAGTGTAGTGATTGCTAAAGTAATTTTCCAACAAAGTGAAACTGGTTTCAATCGTTTTTTCTACTGAAAAGGTCTTTGTCCTTAAAAGAAAAGCTGTTGTTCATTGAGTTAATGTCAAATAAAGTCCCTGCCCAAAGCTGAATACATCAACTCATGACAAAAACAAAGCTTTCTTTTACTTTATGTCAAACATAAAACCATATTCAAGAAGTGTGGACAAAATCAAGCCATGCAATGGAAGAAAAATGTTAAAGTTTTACTGCTGCACAAACACTTCAAGTTAGGATCTGAATATCATTTCAAGTCAAGACCCATTCAAGGGGAAACTTAATAAAAGTTGGGCATGTTAACTTTGTATTCACTGAGATTGTTTCTGCTGCTGACAGCACTCCTTAGTTCAGACTAGGGTCAAAAATTGACAGGGTTTTTTCTTCCACCTGCAGTGTTACATTGGCAGAGTTTTCCAAATCATTATTCCAAGCCATTCAAAAGGTGTGTACTGTGTCTCAGAGATATTGACAAAACAATCCCTAAAAGGTCCAGAGGGTTAAAGGCACTGTGAGGAGGTTCTATCTGATTTTGAAACAGTGGCATCACTGCATCCTGCAAAGAGTTGTCTGGAACAAAGAAAAGTAGTACTTAAGAGACGATCTACAGTATATTCCATTCATTCGCACAACAAATGCACAGTTCGGCAAGGGCCTCTTCTTTACGACAGTAGGTGATGGTGCTCAGGGGAAATGCAGTCTTTATCCAATAAAAACACTACCTATTCCCTCCAAATTCAACACCAGAATCAACACAACATGAAAGTTTCTCACAGTGCCTTTAACCCTCCTGTTATGTTTGTTTCTCTGGAACAGCAATAATGTTCTTGGGTCAATTTGACCCAGGGCTTATTCAACTATCCAAAAGTGTCAGAACCCCAAAAAATCACAACACACATCTTTTTTAATCAAATTTTTAACTCCATCACTAACCATTTAAATCAAGATTTAGTCCATTGGTGTTCTTTAATTCTCACAGATCATGGTTCAAAGAGGATAACTCACTTGTTTTTCATTTAAATTAATGTTAAAACTGTTTTAATGTACATTGGAAAGCCCTAAATATAAATGCAATAGTTTTACATGACATAGATTTTTTTAAATTTTATTTTACTTTTTTTTATGAAGTGATGTTGATAAATTAACACGACACCTCTTCTGTCACATGCTGCCCAGATTTTTATGCATTTAGCTGGTTTGAAAGGTATATATTGCCTAAAATAGACTTTAAAAAGGGTCAATTTGACCCGCAACATAACAGGAGGGTTAATTGATCTGGAGCTTTTGACTGGTCCTCATCAGCAGATCAGGTTTCCTCAGTTGTCATACAGTAGATAATCAAACCATTGTGATTCCTATCTGTAGATATAGGACTTTGTATCTGTGTTAAGTGCAACAGCTGCTGCTGAAATTTCAGTGTTGACATTTGAAACAAGAAACAAACTCCACTCAATGGCCTCCATTCCTTTTTCCTTGCTTTTGCATTATTAGCCAACGCACCATGATGAGAGATCAAACCCCATCTGGTGTGATATGTTGGAGTGGATCTTGATTTTATGTTAGTCATCTGAAGCTTAAGAGTGAATTGTTATTTGTGGGCAGGGCTTTCGTCACCACGTTTTGCAGCTTTGGCTGAAGAGAAGGAAAAAGTTGAATGGAGACAAGACAAAGACCATATGTGACAGACATCTGCTCTGAGTTCTGTGGTGCAGACACCTTCATAGAGCGATTTGCTAAGAAATTATCTTGCATTGAATAGTGTATGTTAAGAATCAGACAAGAATCAAAGAGGCAGAAAGACACTGACAGAATAAACGCAGAAGGCTCAAAAGATACAACTTGGAGAAGCTTTACTTAGTTTAAGTTTCTGCTGCCTGTTAAACTCTAAACGCCTCATCCTGCCTTTGAGGGCTGTTTCTCCAACTAGTCTGTTTTGCATGGAGAGGCCCTTTCTTCTGTGGCTGTTTAAATATTTTAGTCTATCACATTCCCTGTTACTCTGTATCTCATTGATACAGCATGTAAACACACTAAAGCCAACCATAATGGTATGCTAACACTCTGTGACCCAGGTCAATCTCACCTGGTGCTTCACATCTATGTCCTGATGACAACCACATGCCTGTCCTGTTTCCAAATGCAACAGTTTTCCTCTCAGTCAGATACTCCAGCATGCTTTGACAAAGGGGAAAGCAGCACTATGGAGTCATACAGCTTGACACCAAAGACCTTCCTGTGGAGAGCAACCGGGAAGAAGTGCACTTTTGTTTTCTCCAAATGTGTCTTTTGCAACCTTTTTGGAAGAGAGGAAAGTTTGCTGTGGCTTCCATTAGAAATTGCCTTCACCCTGAGGACCCCCCAAATGCTTTAACAGACATGTTGAACACAGATCTCTGTTTGGACAATGTTTCTGTTTACCATTTGGAAAATAATCCAGTCCACCTCTGCTGTTTTGGAGAGTTTCAGTTCTAATGTGTTTTACTTGGAGATCGTTTTCTGGCTTGATTGCAGGTGATAAATGACTTGCAGAGACATCCAGCGGACACTTTTGTGATATAGTTTCAGATACTTCGGCAGTTTGAAGGTCTCTGCAGCTACTGAAAGAATTTCTCTGTGAGTTGGTGTTTAATCAAGCCAAGACAGAGCTTTGATTCAGTATATTTGTTTAAAGGGAACACGCAGAGTTTCAGAATGTGCTCACAAGCTGAGAATAGTGAATACATTACACAGATTGGTTCATTTGATGCTGTGCACCATTAAGTCCAGTGATAGCCGCAGAATCAAAGCAGGAGCGTTTTAATGAACATAATCAAAAGCAAAGATATTATGTTGGATGCTATAAATTCTAATGGCAGCTCCTCTGATGTCTGGAGAGAATGTGTGTGGAGTTAGATTATAAAACAATGAAATGTGATTAAATTCAAATCCGGCTATTTTCATTCTGTGAAGGATCATCTCAAAGCAAAGAAAGACCCTCTGTTGTGCCAGGAATCTTTGCGGCTGCACAGAAATTCTAAGTATTAAAAATATTTCTTCCTCTCTGTGGTTCGGCGTGTGTCCTGACAAAGGGGAAATAACACCGACTCACTCCCTTGTGTAATCTGACCTTTACATCCACTGTGGATGAATCAAATGAGGCCTGACTCCCTCCATAAAGTCCACTGAAGGGTTGTGGTTTTGATTTCTTCATTGTGGAAGAAGAGTTTTGTGGTTGTATGGTTTATAAAACAAGTACTGGTTACGCATCTGGGGTTAAGCGCTTCTATTCTCAGACGTAGTTTCATTTCAGAGATCTAAATAACCCAGCTGACATGTGTTTGTACAGTAGCTCAGACAATCTGTTTTCAACAATCTTCTCTGAGACAATGGATGTGATGTTAAGGAAGGCGACCTGGATGTCGTCCATGCGGAAATGGACAAACCTTGTGGGAAACAGGGGGTTGCTGTGGTTATCTCCAAGTGGATGTCAACAAAAATAACTTACAACATGATCATTTGCAGATTTTCTCCCACTCAGCCCCTTCAACAAACCAAAGTAAACAATTCACAGTCAGAAATAGTCTTTTGACCTCTCCTCAGGCCACAACACCACACCAGAATGTGTTTATGCTGGCGTCAGTCTCAGCACATTTTCTGCTGTGACCCAACATAAACAACTCGTCACTGACTGACAGAGTTGGGGGGAGAAAGAGCTTAGCTTGCTGCAACCTTCATCATCTGGCGCTTGGATTTTGGTGTTTTGATAAGACATGTAGACAGAAAATTCACATCAAGCTAGATTTATATCAGAATTGATTTAATGATTATTTAATAGTCAGAGGTGTGCCAAGGACTCAGGAAGGGGATGCTTGGGTGTCCGACCTCAGGATGTGAGGCCAGGAAAAAGCAAATGATAAGCTAGCAGGGACAAAAATAGGACAAACATTGAAGGGATACCGTAAAATGGTGTACATAAAACGCACTTTCAATACCTCTTTTGTCATATGAAAAGATAGCTGCGTCCTGTACAGTGGTGCAACCAATACACCAGTGTAAAATGCAGAGATAGCCTTGCTTCCGCTTCAGTTCTCTAGCCAACTTCTCAACAAAGGGGCTGACAAGGATCTTCTGTAAATGATATGCTACTATTGAAACAGACAAATACAACCCAACTTAAAATAAAAACAGAGTATCCCTTTAACATCAACGTCGTTTGATCTGGAACGAAACAAAAATACAAGCTTAGGCAGGTTTGCCAGTCATGGACATTTTAAATGCCCTTTAGAGTGTTCTGTTTACATTCAACACTTATTTTTGATTTCTGTTGGTGGTAAAATAAAAGGCAAAGGCAAGCTTGTACTACAATGAGCAGTCCTCCCAAATTGGGTTTTTATAAAATTGCAATTGTATCAACCAACCAACCAACCAACCAACCAACCAACCAATCAATCAATCAATCAATCAATCAATCAATCAATCAATCAATCAATCAATCAATCAATCTTTATTTGTATAGCGCCAAATCACAACAAACGGTATCTCAAGACGCTTCTACAAACATAGGAGGTCTAGACCACTCTATGTCAAATTATGAACAGAGACCTATCACCAAGACAGGGGAAGACTCAGTCTTACCCGTCCTTAATCCATCCTGAGCATTGCACATCGCAATATTTAGCTAGTTATAGTGGCAAAGAAAAACGTCCTTTCAACAGGCAGAAACCTAAGGCAGAACCAGACTCATGCCACGTATGAATGTTTACCACACAATAGCGCCATATGGTGCCCTTGTTTTTCAGCTTCTCTCACTTTAATGGCTGAGCATTTGATTTGAATGCTTTTGCCATTAGCACTTCCCAAAATTGGCAGTTTAGAGTGTGAGAAGTGTTTGTTTTTTTGTTTGCTTATTTGATTTTTGCTAAACTGCATGGGTTTCTACCTCCTATCCAACATGATGAAATAATTAAATGTCATTTGGTGTTTGGTTATGTTCTACCAAACTACTCAGTGAGTTTAACTGTCATTGTTAGTGTCAATATTTGACTATGCCACAAGCCATAATTTGAAGACTGTTGTTGATATCTTATTGGAAAAAGTAACTTTGGTTAGATTAAAACATGGTGGACCAAAATGACAAATCAAATAACTAAGGCATGACTCCTTTGGTTTAATGAAGGGTTTATTTTCAAGGCCGTGAGGAAGGGCAACATCTGTAAAAGAAAAGCAAATTGGGTCACTTGGAGAAAATGACTGAAAGTTGAGTCATGGGATATTACTTTGCTGGGAGATGGAGGTCTGTTAATAATTTCCTCCTTTAGGTAAAACAAAAACACAACAAAACAACAGGGTAGGGTAATGAGTGTTTACATAAGCTTTAAACAGATCTCCAGTCGCCATTAACCCACAGCAACTGGTGCCTGAGTTCTGATGAAGCTCAGGTTTGCTGCATTCCAGTGTGAAAACAGGCCTGTTACTGTTACCATAGGTGTCCAATCATTAGCTTTGACCTTGGCCTGAAGAGTGACTGTAGTCATACGAGCTGCCCGCTTTATTACCCTTGAGACACAAATAAAATATCTCATTGAAAGCCCATGTTCCTCAGCTCTGCTTGGATAATGATGAATAGATTCCATTAGCAGGCAGGGATTAGGCTCAGCAGGAGGGAGGAGATGAACTTGCTCATAATTGAAAAGAAAGGAAGGAAGCTCGGCAAGAAGACAGCGTGTAGGTCCATCCCTGCGGCGCACTGCAGAAACAAAAGGTCCATCGTCTCGCTCCCGTGGGGACCGAGGGGGTGGCCTGGAAAGCATGTTGTCATAGTGACCACTCTGTCACTCGGCCCCCTGAGCGCTGTCTCAGTCAGGCGCTCTGTAGTGTACATAGGATCTGCCAAAAGTCAGCAAGATCAGAATCTGCCCTGGAAAGCATGGAAGCTCAGCTAAACCAACTGCAGCTGGCAGGGGAGCTTTTTCCTAAATACAGCCACAAGTTAGAGAACTTCACAGCACAGCATTTTTCACAGCCTCAGTACCCCCACCTGGCATTGAAAGACCGACCCCCAGTGAGTTTAAGGCCTCTTACTGTGCACTGTAAGGGAAAGTGTTATGTGGGGGCAGGTTGTAGGGTTTTCTGGAAAGATTGTGGTTTGAGGGTTGAAGAGACTATTGTTCAGAAAAGCAACTCCGTATTCTGTCCTATTAAGAATGACAAGAACCTTTTCGATATTTTCATCCTCTATTCAGACTAGGGCTGGGCGATATTGAAAGGTATGTTATCACAATAAAATATTTCACATCAGCCAATAAATATCAAATCATTATTTCATTTAAATTTAAAGGCAGATTTTTGCTTCTGAGTGAAAGTTAAAAAAACCAGTCAGTTTGCTAGTTTGTATCTGGATTTAGTTTTCTGATAAACTTCTTCCATCATTTATATCAAATTGTATACTGTGTATCAGATTAGTAAAGTATTGTTTTGAGTTGTGTACTCCCCTTTAAGATTACTAAGGGTTTCAGCTGTGTTTACATTCCGCTCCGAATGCCTTTAAGCCCCGCCTACCTCTCACCCTGCGACTTGATTGGCTGTTCAATGCCGTCTTCTTCTTCCGTCTAATATTGGGTGGCAACTAGCGTTTAAGGCTCATTAGCATCCCCCTTTCCAGTGGTTTGGGGGTGTAATTACAGGTTTATTTATATTGAATTTTTATCTAACAATGTTTATATTGAGAAAAATTACATCACGATAATTGTCGTTATTGAAATTATCACCCAGCCCTAGTTCAGACTTCCTCTGACATGTTTTGTTTCAGAGGCTAGCTCAAATAAAATATCTACTTATTTATGTAAAAGAATATAATATACAAAGCTGTTTTTTGACGTTTCAAATCAACTTTTGACTGCCAATGCAAGGCTAATGATGTCAATTTTTGTACAACAGTATGTTTCTTGCCATCCACTGTTATAATTCTGATTGACCAGTGCAGCCTCCAAAGGGGTGACAGTTTAGATGTGTCTTTGTCACATCTCACCTTTACAATTTTCAACCTTTTAAGAGAACTGTTGGTTCATTAAGCTAGCATTTATCTCAGAGAGTGAAAGCTGGTAAGCTAGCTAGCCTTGCTTGGACAGAATGAGCTATATGTGTGTTTTCTACATAGAGAACAGAATAAATGGGGAGTCAAGCTAGCATTAGCTAACTTTTAGAGAAGTCTGGTTGTAGTGATGAATTACCAGATAGTGAAAACTCACCACAGCTAAGTCTGTAATCAGGGAATCACAACAGAGTAACCTACTTATAAAATCAAAGGCTAAAATCACAAATGCTAACAATGCTGGTCTGCTAGCTAACTGTCTTTGTGGCTATTTCATTCAAAAACATTGGAATTTACAACCAAATACTAACACCCCATGAGAACAAATAGAAATGTCTTCTTTATTGTAAAACATGTATGGAATCTGAACTTTTCTTGGTCCCCTAAAAGCTTTTTATACCACAATGCAGAGCCTGGACATTCCTTGTATTTGCAGTCTCTGTGCCCAGCTGAACCACTGAAAACTGAACCGCCTGCCTGTAGTCTCTAGCTAGACCGTGTATCCTGCAATAGGCCTGTCGTTGTTTGCATTGCAGACGGCTCACTGAGTTTAGATCTAATGTAGCCTGACATCTGTGTGTGTGTGTGTGTTTGGTCTTGTCTGTTTAGCCTGTGGACCAAAGATCACAGCAACAGAGAGACAGAGAGAGAGGAGCCTGATCATTTCGAGTCTGATCACCAACTTCTGATTACACCATGAGCTGGGACTGAGGACACGCTTCTAAGTTTCATTTTGTGGTAAGTCTTCGGCTTTACCTTTCTGTTTACTTCTGCTTTTACAGGAGAACGTTTGCTGCATTTAAAGTTTATTAGTAGGCTAATTTACATATGGTTCACATATGTGTGGTTTTATGCTCGAATTTCTCTGGAGGCTGCATCAACAAACAAGCAAATAACCACTGAAGTATTCAAATCATGCTAAAATGAGGGACTGTGCTTATCAGTCGGCCCGATTTGGAGGTCAATTCGAACCTTATCATGTGGTTTGTGCACTTTGAAGAGGTCCATATGATCCATGTGTAGCCAGAGTGACATGTGGTTCGACTTAAAGAGCAGAGCATGCAGGTTCAAGTGGGGCGGCAACAGAGTTTGTCATCATTTCACATGAACAGAGTGTTTTTTTCCACAGCCAGCCACAACACAAAGCACATGTACGCAGGGAACGCTGCTTACATAAGTTGGGAAGGCTTAAAAAAGCTCCTCCTTTTATTTGACCTGGTCTTGCCTCTGTTGCCATCAACACATCGTGTGCATAACAACATGATGTCACCAAGCCAGGGAGGTGGAAATTGTTCACAAACTGGCAAAGTGGGAGAGAAAAGCCAGAGTCAGCAGGAAAGGGCAGCAGGGTGGAGAAGCAGGGGGAGGAAGTAGTGAAAGACCCAGCGGCACAACACAAACCTGGTTCAGTATTCCATACAGGCGAATCCAATAGAAGGGTTTTTTAGATGAGAAACAGGCAGTGAGGAGGTAACATGAAGGTAAAACAGAGGACTGGACGTGGATAATTGCTGAAAATGAGAAACAGACTACAAGGGAGACTGAACATGAACTTTTGACAGGTTTTGCTTCAAGAAAGACTTCCTTTTGGAGTCATGACTGCACGCACGTAGAGTTCAAAATACAATAGAACTCTTCAGACCGACGGGAAACTCGGAGGACAGATATCTTGAATGACTGACACAATATCCTGACAAAAACAAGTCAACAACACTTCTTTCCCCTCTATGCTTCCATAATTGATCTGGAAGTCCCATCAGGCAGGAAGGAGTCCTTTGTGGCTGCTTGGAAAATCGACTCTTGACCTCTTTTATAAGGGAGCTGTCACGGTTCAGACAGAATGGCAGAGGCAAAGCGCCATGTGCCAAATGCGTTACGATGATCCCAGATGAAACAGTACTTAAGGAGGACACAGAGGAGGCTTTGTTTGACACTAGGAGGCCTCATCCCACCCACCACAAGTTCTGTGGTCAGTGGGTTTGACATCCAGGCAGTGCACAGAGAGTCACTCTGGTGAAGGGAGACTTAGGAAAAATGAATTTTAGCACCAGGCATTTAAATTATTAATCCCCAGAATTTTATAGGCCTTTTACTGAATACAGGAAAACAACACTGGGGCTCTTGATGCAGCATTTAGAGAGTTGCTGTGATTTTAAGTGCTACAGTGTTCTGTATGGTGGCCCTGAAGGACAAAACAAATTTAGAAAAGATGAAACACTTTTACAAAGTTGGAGACAAATTAACATTTTGGAAAACATTTTTACATTTTATAAAACAAAATTACACCAGCAAAACACTTTTACCAAGAACAAAACAAATTTACATTTAAGGAAACAAATTTACAAAAGATGAAACACTTTTACCATTTCTGAAACAAATTAACATTTCATTTTTACAGAAAGGGAATGTACCAAATACAGGAAGTGATCCGGAAGTGATAGGGTGAGGGGTCATTTAGTTTGTTTTGATGGAGAGAAACCAAACGGAGATGGGCATGGTTTACATACTAGGACATCCTCGGGTCTCAGACCTCAGATGAAAAAGCATCATGTCTCCGGAAAACCTTCATCATGTGTCAGAATTCAGATGAAGCAGCCTCAGACCACATAGCCCCGGGCTAAACAAAGTCAGGCTAAAAGTGGTCAGACTTAACTGTAAAAGACAATTTTACAAACGACGTAGCACTTTTATTGTTAAGTCTGACTCCTTTTAGCCCGACTCCGTTTAGCCTGGGGCTATGTGGTCTGAGGCCGTTTCATCTGAATTCTGACACATGATGAAGGTTTTGCAGAGACATGATGCTTTTATCATCTGAGGTCTGACACCTCTCTCTGATACAGAGGATGTCCTAATACGTAAACCATGTCCATCTCCGTTTGGTTTCTCTCCATCAAAACAAACTAATTGTCCCTCACTCGATCACATTCCCTTTCTGTAAAAATGAAATGTTAATTTGTTTCAGAAATGGTAAAAGTGTTCCGTTGTTTGTAAAATTGTCTCCAACTTTGTAAAAGTGTTTCATCTTTTGTAAATTTGTTTCCTTAAATGTAAATTTGTTTTGGCCTTGGTAAAAGTGTTTACATTTTTTATTTTTGTTTTATAAAATGTAAAAATGTTTTCCAAATTGTAAATCTGTCTCCAACTTTGTAAAAGTGATTCATCTTTTGTAAATGTATTTTGTCCTTCAGGGCCAATGTAGTTCTGTGTATCAGAAAAACTTTTGTCACATGAAATTGTCATCAAAGTTTTCTCTTCCTCTAATTCTGTCACCCTCATCCTCAACTATTTTTGACTGATTGCATCTTACAGCATACTCAAATTTAAAATGATGTGTCTTGTTTCTTTTATTTTCAAGAGTGAAGAAAGCTAAAGTTCATCATGGATGTGAAGAGGAAAGAAATGGACCTTATAAGCAACAGCATAGCAGCCTATGCACATATCAAAGGTAAGTCACACTAGCACAGTACCTCACTATAAATCAAGCTGTGTTAATCTGTACAAATAAAAACATGCACCATAGTTCTACCTTGTCTGAAGTTGTTCATGTTCTCCTTACCTCCAGCAAACCCGGAGAGTTTCGGCCTTTATTTCGTGCTGGGGGTGTGTTTCGGCCTGGTGCTAACCCTCTGCCTCCTGGTCATCCGCATCTCCTGCAAACCCCGGACCAACATCCCGACCCCCTCCACGCCTGAGAAGAAACAATTAAAGGACATCAGTGAGGAAGATGAGGAGAGTGAGGATGATGACGACGACATGGGGGATGATGTAGAGGCACCTTTACCATTGCCCAGCACAGAAATCCCTGTTGGTAATCACACCAGCCAGATAGATGGGACTCTCAGCGTGAATGTGTTTACATCAGCGGAGGAGCTGGAGAGGGCACAGCGACTGGAGGAGAGAGAAAGAATCATACGTGAGATCTGGAGGAACGGTCAGCCTGATATTCTTGGGTCAGGAACAGGGACAGGGACTATTGGAAGAGTGCATTACTACTAAGATACACAAGGTTTGAAGGGAAACACTGTGAGCTCTTTGGAGGGCAGACAAAGACCTTTGGGTGGGCAAAAAGTCACTGAAGCCTGAGAGACTTGAGATTCTGTGTTAAATACACCAAACATCATGCAAAATGGACAGCAGTGATGTGACAGTGATGTGCCAAAGCCTGGCAGTGACAGAGCCAAGCAATCTGATGTTGCACTTCCTATGTAGCAATGTTATTGTTACTGAGTACATGAAATTAAACCAAGAGATGTCTTAAAACCTGACTAATCCATATGGAGAAGATGCAGTATGAATGTGAGAACACGTAATGACAAAAATGCACACAATGTATCATGTTATGTATGTAAATGGAAAAAAACAGCATGTGTAAGGATGATATTTACATGTACTGTATGTTGCAAAGCAGATTATGTGTTCGGAGGACTTGTGAGTTTGTGGGGAAAATCTCCTGAAATGTATCCAAGAAAACACCCTCAGGTTTGCTGTTAAAGGAAATTACATTCTTTTCGAGAGAACATATCCATTCTTTTTTTGTTGTTGTTGGGAGGGGGGGCAGATTACATGTAGCCTACAGTAAAATGTAAAGACAATTAAAATTGGAGTCTGTGTTTCATCAGTCTATTAAATCTGTGTCTGTGTTTTACGGCTAATTCCACCTAAGGAAATTACAGAATTAAAGTATTACATTGAAATAATTTATTCTTCATAATGCTTATATGTTGTATCGAGTACAGGCCTAAATCAGAACTTATTTATGAGTACCTTTGGGCCATGGTAAAGGGATTATTTACAACTAAGATAGGAGAGAGAGAGAGAGAGAGAGAGAGAGAGAGAGAGAGAGAGAGAGAGAGAGAGAGAGAGAGAGAGAGACAAGATAATAATATGAGAGGAGAAGTCATTCTTGAACATTTGTTATTCCAATGTCTCCCCTTTTTGACATTGAGGTGTTGCCAACCTACAAATATCTAGGTGTACACCTGGACTGATGCACTCTACAGGAAGGGGCAGAGACGCCTCTTTTTCTTAAGGAGGCTCAGATCCTTAGACATCTGCAGAAAGATGCTGCAGAGATTTTATCATGTTGTGGTGTCATGTGTGTTATTCTATGCTGCAGTCTGCTGGGGAAGCAGTATAAAACACAAGGATGCAAGGCGACTGGACAAACTAGTGAAAACAGCTGGCACTGTGATATAAACCAGGTTGGACTCACTTGGGGCTGTGGTGGAGAGATGCACACGGAAGAAGCTAGAGGTCATTCTAAATTAGAGTTTTCTGCCAGATCATCCACTTCACAACTTCTTTGTGGACCAGAGAAACGGCAGCAGTGGGTGGCTCATCTCTCTGTGCTGCAGGACTGAGAGATACAGAAAATCATTCATCCCTGCAGCCATTAGGCTTCATAACTCTCAAGCCAATGGGAGATGAGCTGACAGACACCTGAATTACTTGTTTTATGTGATTTTTATAATTTTATCTGCCAGACACCTGAATTTCCTCCTTCGGAGGTTAATAAAGTACATTCTATTCCAGGGGTTCCTGAACTTTTCAGTCTACGACCCCCAAAAAATAGGTGCCAAAGACTAGCGACCCCCCCTGTCCCTCAGTGATTTAATGTGGCTTCATTTAGCTGGTCTAGAGAAAATTAGCCTACCTATATGAGCATGTGGCTGTGTTTCCTGTGCCTTTATTAATTAACTACTTCTACTGATGCTTTTTATAATTAACTGTTCACTAACCTTCAACTTAGGAGTCATCTGGCAAAAAGAAAGGCAGAAAACTCATTACTTTTTCTATTTTCAAGGTTTTATTTCAAGGTTAGCTACTATTTGTGTAGATATTTTTTTATTATAACGGGTAAAATTGATTATTTTTAGATAATTCAAATAAATAAACATTCTGGAAGACATCTCACAACCCCCCATTTGTGTTTAGCGACCCCCCAAGGGATCCCGACCCACACATTGGGAACCCTTGTTCTATTCCATTCTATTCTATTCTATTCTTTAGCTCTTTAAAGGTTAGGAATACAGTTTTCCAATAAAAAGCCTGGAACTCCAAACAATCTGACAGCACATTTTAAGGTTGTGGTGGAGTCACATAAAAGGGTTGTAAAATGTAGCTGTTCTGATAATAAAGTGGATTGGATAACTTATAGAATGAAATGAAGTTCCTTACCACGTTAAAGGGGCAAATAAATATTTCAGGTAATGAAAAGATGGACAGCTTCTTCAGGTGGACGCGTCGGTGCTGATATCAAACGCACCCTTTGTATACTCGAGGCCCACCTCACCTGTCAACAACTATTAGCTTGTTTGTTACTGGACATACTTTCTGACTGAATGTTCAACTACCTACTGTAAGGGCGTACATATGGAATTACAATTTGTACATACTTTTATGCGAGTCTCTTGTTGCCAAAAAACACACCTGTGGGCCTGAACTCTTCCGTCACCTGACGCTGACAACATGAACCCGCAGCGCCTCCCGGCCTCCTCTCAAGATAAGTGTTGGTGCTCATGTTAACAGTTGTGCTGCAGTGTATAAGGCTGTTTGTTATGACAGAGCCAAAGGTGTTCGAGGCATTTTAGCCATGCTAGCTGTGAAGCTAGACCAGGGGTGTCAAACATGCGGCCCGTGGACCAAAACCGGCCCGCGATAGGTTCCAATCCGGCCAGCGGAATGACTTTGCAAATTGAAAAAATGACAGAGAAGACACTAACTGCAAATTTTCAACAAAAGTAACTACTATTTAAAATTTGTCCTCGGGGTTCGCATAAAATCATGCTTTTTTCCAGGGATCTTTTTTCTCAAAGTGAGAAAATAGATGACTTGCTGTTTGCATAATCCGGTTGAGATTCATAAAGACTTTTTAGAGCACTATAAGATGATCCACTAACTACTAACACTAGCACTACACCACTGCATACAACACTGTCCAGCAAGCTAACTGTTCCTGCTGGAGCTGAGGGGTCCAGAAGAGTCAACTTTACCTTCTTCATTATTATAATCTATCTGTTCTTTTGCAGTTAACATTACACTCTGTGTCAGTTGAATGGGTAACCTGTGTGTTTGGTGTGTTGGCAGCAGGTTTCACTGCTTAAAGAATACCATAATGGGCCCAGTATGAGACTCATCCATAGACTGTATAAAATATGGACGTAGTATCCGTGACGTCAGCCATCTGTTTCTGAACGCTGTTTTGAAGCCAATCGGCTGCAGCAGCCATATTGCTGCTGTCGAGCCAGTGTGACGTAAAGAGGCGGGCTTTGAGCCTCCTAGCCAACAGCTACAGTGTTCCCACAGACAGCTGTGCCTCTCATTGGAAGACTAGTAATCTCAATATCTTCGAAATTGCCGCGTTAGAAAAAAATTCAACCCCCTCACAGTGAGAGGACATCGAGAAATAAGCTATTCAGACTACACTCGTCTTTTGTACCAGGCTGTAAATATGTTTATTTCTGCTGTAAAGATTGTCTTTTTCCCATTCATGTGTATGTGACTTCCGGTATGTGACTCAAGCGGATCCTCGATGAACTGCAGCTTTTAACACTTCCGCATTGACTCATATTTTTAGACTGGAGGTTGCCTCTTGGACTCATCCTGACAAAAAAAAAACAACAGTTGTTTTTGTAAAAATATAGTTCCTTAAATGTGAACATTATCAGAATGTACTTGTTCTTTTTTGCACTAAAACAAAGGGAAACATTTGGAGTTTTCATTATTTATAGGTTAATACGATTTTACTGGTCCGGCCCACTTCAGATCAACTTGGGCCGTATGTGGCCCCTGAACCGAAATGAGTTTGGCGTCCCTGGGCTAGACGTTCTATCCATACTGAAAACATATTTCAACAACTAATGTGGCCTTATGCATTGATTTGCTCTACATTAATAGCTTCTACTTTGTCACTGAATTGACCAACATTTAACATAACAGAATTTAGCTATTTTGGCTTTCTGTCTTGCATTTCTTTAAATCAGTTTGCTAATTTCTGCTCTTATGTTCATGAAACTTGTTTTGTTGGCTCTCAGTCTTGTTCTTCGTCTTTTTTCCCTGATAGTAATTGTGAATGAACAAAAATGATCTCTTGTGGCTGAGTAATTTCCCCCTCTTGGTTATGTGGCATGTTCATTATGATGCTTTGATGTTTTTTATAGGGACTTAATTATTTTGGGGACTATTTCCTTTTATTTTGCTCCCTATTTTTGTTTGTTTGCTTCTGGCTTGTGCAACATGGCTTGTAATCACAACTTTTATCCCACTGCCCCATAGTCTGCATAACATTTGTGAAAACTGACATTAATTTTCAAGTGTTTTTTTAGTTTTTTTCAGTTATAATATTTCAGCTCTGACTGCTCATTTTACTCTTCGTCATTGCTATTTGTCCTGATCTTTTCTTGTTGTTACCCTTGTTCTCCTCATTCCAAGCTTGTGTTGCCACCATTTCATAATGATAGTTTAAGTTTGCTTGATTGTATGCTATTCTGATTTCTTTGTGCAGGAATGGCCACACAAAGAGGACACTGACTTTGTAGTAAAAAACCTTTTTTTGTAAGAGGTGCCCTGACAAGAAAATGACCCACACACACATGCATCAATTCCACATAATAGCTGTTGTCAGACTCTCTCTAATGTGGTTTTAAGGGAAGTTGGTTAATGTTGCTCCCGAAACTCTGCTGCTCTGACTGTGGTTAACGTGCACAGGGAGTGAAGCGATCAGAGTTTATTGCCAATATCGACTCTAGTAAATCTGTTCCATGTGAGTTGACTGAGTGAAATAATATTAGGTTGCTAATGAGGACTTGCAAAACATTGATGAATGGCGCGGCGTGATTGTTTGTGCTGGATATTAACATGTCAAGCTTTTGTGGTGTGGTGATTAACAAGATCTGAAAGCATGAATACTTGGCTAGTCAATAAAGCCATACCAAATAAAAAATACAGCAGACTGATTGGCAGTGGCAGACTCAGGCTGTTTGAGGGGCAGGGGCGAATACAAAAAAAGGGCACCTCCTTTCAAACCCCTGTGATCACAGTTTAGGGTTAATTTAAATGTATTGATGTGGCGGTAACAAAAGTGGGGTCCTCTCACAGAAAAATGTTAGCATCTCACGCTTAACTCCTGCATTCTGGTGAATGTTTATGTGACCAATTGTGGTGGAAAACAAAATAGTATTTATTTCTATATTATTTATTATATTGGAAAAAGTAACATAACATTACATAATTAACTACAAGGGGATACAGTGGGCACTGTTTTTACATTGAGTTCCCTGGAGGGGCATCCAGAGGGCACTTTTTCACATTTTATACATTTGAAGGGCAACCAGAGGGCACTTTTTTCACATTTTATACATCTGATGGGCATCCAGAGGGCACTTTTTTGCGTTTTATTTGTTTGAGGGACATCCAGAGGGCACTCTTTTTTTTGCATTTATACATTTAAAGGGCATTCAGAGTGCACTTTTTTGCATTTATACATTTGAAGGGCATCCAGAGGGCGCTTTTTGCATTTTATTTATTTGAGGGGCATCCAGGGGGCACTTTTTAAAATTGTATACATATGAAGGGTAACCAGAGGGCACTGTTTTTCATTTAATAATTTGAGGGGCATCCAGAGGACACTTTTTTACATCTTATACGTATGAAGGGCAACCAGGGGGGGGTTTTTTTGCATTTTATTTTTTTGAGGGGCATCCAGAGGACACTTTTTTTTGCATTTTATTCATTTGAGGGACAACCAGAGGGCACTTCTTTACATTTAAGGGGCATCAAGAGGGCAATTTTCCATCCATTTTCCACTGAAAGAGCACCTGAGAAAGCAAATTTGAATGTTTTATCTACTACAGTGGAATCCAAAAGGGCATTTTACGGCAACGACCCCCCCCCCCCTCTGAGTTTACCACAGCTGATTGGTGTAGGCAGTGAAGACAGGACAAGAACTTCAGGCAGGGTTGTCCTTCAGACAGGCTTCAGGCTCTGTTTTGAGATGGATCTCACTCTGAATTCACTTCTCTTGAGGTCTTGAAAATGCCTCTCGTGGTCAGGACATTTCAGAAATCAGTGTTGTTGATGGTATGGACTATTTGAAGCAGCTTTGTGATTATATTCTAGTAAACCTCATGTGAGTGCCATTTACCTCCCAAAAAGGACCCAAAATGGGCGAGGTATCAACATTTTGAATGCTTCTTCCTTCGTCTTACAGGACGTAATCAAGATATATGAAACAAATTTGGCCTGTGGTGATTACATGTTTATGGAAGAATGCAGCAATAAAATTAAGTGAACATCAACATCAGGGGAATCCAATTAAGGAAAGCCATAAATCCGAACCACAACACAGCGTGGGAAACATTTCTACAAAGAAGAGAACAGATCTGACTGTCTTTTGTGGTCATTTGTCCAAACCCTGAAACCAAACTTGACAGGATATAATACCTTTAGCTATTTTGGCTATGAGATATAATTGATTCTGATTGGTCAGTTTAAATAACATGTTTAAATATCATCTACAAATTGGAAAGTTTCCAATTCTGATATAACACAAAAAATGCAGTTCCAAGGTTATAAATAAAACTTTGGATCTGCCCTATGAACCCCTTCAGCTCTTATTTTAATAGCATTTAAAATATGTGGCAGATTTATTGTCATTTTCCCATGAGGTCATGCATAATTCTTTCTCTGCAACTGCCCAGCTCTCTCTTCTTTAACAGAGGCGAACTGTTCTTTGTCAGTTCAGCTCCTTTTTCTCGATTTCTAAATTTAACTCTTGCTGCATTTTTTCTGTGTTTGACCTCTGAGCTCCGCGCTGCTTCGGTTTTCAACACTCAGTTTTCCATGCTCCACTGAGTGCACTGTGCTTTGTCATTTTTGTATAAGACCTACAAGGCTCCATTTCTTCCTTTAGTCAAATAGTCATACAAACTGTTTATTATAATTAATTTTAAAAAAGTGCTCCCAGAGTATGCAGGCCCTGTCATCACTGAGTGCTTAAGAAGTGGAAAAAGTCAAATGTTTGCTTTGGTTTTACAGAAAAGGAATTCATTTTTCATATCTTTCAAAAATTCTGCAATGTCTGCATACGAACCTTTCCCATTTGTTTGTTAAGTGTCATTTATTTCACCTCTTGTCCCCTCCCCAAGAAGAAGTGTTCCCTTAATGACTATTATTCAACTCAGCTTTTAAAAATAGTATGTTCCCATGGTAGTTTCAGAAGCACCCGGTCCCTGATGAGCTCCAGATGTTTTCCAGATGTGCTCTACAGCGGGCAACACGGGCAGGCTTCGACAGAAGCGCAACCACCACTACTACAACCATCACCGCCATACGGAGCCAAATACTCCGATGACGGCCAAATATGGTGAAGTTAAAAAGCTGTCCCTCTTGTGGGTGCAAAGAATTTCGCATTGATTCTCTTCCCACGCTTTCTACATCCATTGCAGTGAGTCACTATGTTCAGGGTTTTTAGAGTGAGTCAGTTTTTCTCTGGTTGAGAACAGGAGGCCATTTCCGGTAAATGCAAAAAACACTCGCTCTCGGATCGGGGCATCGTCGGCAGTGATGAGGACGCTGTACCGGTCTGTTGTAGTGAAGAGAGAGCTAAGCGAGAAGGCAAAGCTCTCAGTTTACCGGTCAATCTACGTTCCAACCCTCACCTGTGGTGGTGATGAGCTGTGGGTAGTGACCGAAAGAACAAGATCGCGAATACAAGCGGCCGAAATTAGCTTTCTCCGCAAGGTGCCTGGGCTCAGCCTTAGAGATAGGGTCAGGAGCTCAGACATCCAGGAGAGGCTCAAAGTAGAGCCACTGCTCCTCCGCATCAAGATTCAGGATGCCTCCTGGACGTCTCCCTGGGGAGGTGTTTCGGGCATGTGCATCTGGGAGGAGGCCACGGGGAAGACCGAGGACACGCTGGCAAGATTATGTCTCTATTAGCTGGCCTGGGAATGCCTCGGTGTCCTCACAGAGGAGCTGGTGGAAGTGGCCGGGGAGAGGAGTGTCTGGGCTTCCCTGCTGAGACTGCTACCCCCACGGCCCGGACCCAGATAAGCAGAGGAAGATGGATGGATGGATGGATGCAAAAAACACAGGCGACCACAACCTCAGTTTAACTCCTGAGATATTTCAACAAGTCTATGTTTCACAAAATAACTAATTTGCATAAATGTTAACACATGCACCCTTCTGGATTTTATACTATTTTCAAATGTGAGGTCCATTCTAGCACCAAATCCCTTCAACCAATTCAGCATTCACTAAAAAGTTGAGTCCTCTTCATGTGAAGTTGTCATGCAGTGCCACCTAGTGGATCAGTGTAGGCATTACACTCTGTTATAAATAACCCCCTGCATATCAGTTCATGATATTGTCAGTGTTTTTTCATGTTCAAACATTCAGATAACAGTGCTTTGACTTAAAAGTATATTTTAGGTCTTTGCAAAAGACATGACAATATTTCCTCTTATGCACAGTCGCATATATTACATGTTGCATTCATTATTTTAGATGTAAAAAAAGTACAGTTGGACAGTAAATCCTATGAGAAGAGTGATAAAGATGACAGTTGAAAGAGGAAAGTACAAAACAGTCCTTGAAACCAAGAATAACCCACTCAGACCAATATTTGAGATTTCCAGCATTCAAATATGTAAAAAGTTTGACAGTAAAAGTCTTTTTGAAGGATCAGGATTCTCCAGTTCAGTGCACGGTTAGCTTGATCCTTTTGTTGAACCTTTCATATTTAGCCCTTGGATTGTGTGCCTGCAGTTGGAGGGTTTGCTCGTCTTCTCCGTGCGCATTCCATGTCAGAAAAATGTTCGTCTTATCTGCAGCATACAAGCTTGTGTGGCACGGTGGCAGACAGGCAGCCCACTCCCAGTCTGTGTTGGAGTTAATGCTTCATCTTCAAAGCTTTAACCTCCTCCTGAATGAAGAGAAGAAACAAATAACAATCCAAACCATCATTTTCACCAACCGATGCATTCTTTGATTTTGCAATACACAGCAGACAGTTACTGTAGACGCCTTCCTGACCTGCAGTGCCACTCGTTTGTTTCTTTCCTCCTTCAGTTCTTCTTTCACTTCTTGTATGTCTCGCCTGATCAAGAGACGGAAACAGAACCAAGAGGTTGCAGACATGGTTATGTGTAAGTAGGTCAAGATATACACTGACTGTCAAGTCACACCACAAGAAATATGTAGATATAATGTTCGAGAAGATATACCAGTGGCATGCTATAGAAATTGGTGAGCTGTTGAAATATTTTATAATACACCAAATGACTGAAAAATATAAAAGAGGTCATTTATATAAATGAAACTGTGAACTGAATCTTTAATCAAATGTTTTGGTGTAATCAGGGAGCACAAGGGGAAGCAACAGTATGGAAAGACAAGAGTAATGTGATATAGAAATTAGGGCTGGGCGATATGGCCTAGGAATAAAATCCCTGATTTTATTTACAAAAAACTCAATTTACGATTTTAATCGATTTTGTGTTTTTCTCCTGAAAAAAGAAATCTACAAATGACTAACAACAAGTTTTGATTTAATTTTATCAATAAAATTTGACAAAGGCAAACAGAATTTCCCCTTAAAGGTACAGTGTGCAGTAAATAGTGACAGAACAGACTTGGTAGGAATGGGAAACAATATTCATTGTACTGATACTCCTTTTTTGATAGTAAAAACTTGACAAATGGAGTATCATACTTATCATGCATCACAGGAACTTATTTTCATTAAAGGCCACTGTTGTTTCAAGGGAGGAGTGGGCAAGGAAGCATTTCAGACTAAAATCTGACTGTTAAGACATTGCTAAATAGTCCTATGTCCACAAACGGTACCTAAAAAAAAGTGCTAACTGTAAACTTTTCTTTAAAAGTGCATTATGTAGTTTCGCTAACATTTAATTCATTCAAATACAATATATTTTTGCGGAGGAGGTCACAAAGAATATCTAGATTTTCTTTTTGTCAAATCGCCTGAAACCAAAAATGCGATTAATCGATTAAATCGATTAATCGTACAGCCCTAATCAGTATATTCTTTCAAAACATGGTTCTAAAAATGTACACCAAATAAATGAAAAATGACAGTTCTCCCAATTCTTGACTACGGTGACATAGCCTGCAGGTCTGCGTCTAACACTCTCCTCCACAAACTGGATGTCATTTACCACACTGCTTTCCGTTTCGTCACTGGAGCCCCATTCACCACTCACCACTGTCCTTTACTCGTCCCACAACGGGGAAATTCAAGTGTCACAGTAGCAAGTAGACAGTGCAAAAAATATATATAAAGCAAACAAGAGCCATTAAAGTAACAGTTATTAAAAATGTATTAGCAATTAAAATTAAAATTAAAGAGGTAAAAAATAAGTATATCTACAACACATATATATATATACATATATTATTGGTTATATAGTCTGACCACTGCAGGAAGAAAAGACCTGCAGTATCTCTCCATGAGACACCTACATCTACAGTCACTAATCAAAATTCACAGCACAAACCAAAGCCTGCACTCAAGTAACTTTATCAACCTCATCACACCCAAAGTCCGGACCTACTTTGGCCGCACATCCTCGCCACTCGCCACTCGCCACTTTCAAAAACTTATTACACTTCATAACTCAACATCACTGCACTTGCTTTTAAGTTGCGTTTAAGTTGTTCACTCCTGTCATATTTTTGTATTGTATTTTTCTGTTTCTAGGTCTCTCTGTATGTCCTCTGTTATTTGTTTTGTTTTTGTTTACTATCATGCCACCTGTGTTGCCTTTTCGCCCAGGTCGTTATTGAAAATGAGAATTGGTTCTCAATTAAATTACCAGGTTAAATAAAGGTTAAATAGTATTTAAAAAATATATATTTTAAATTTCAAACCCTTCAGATTCATCTTTTCAAGGTACTCTAGTTGAAATCACATGCTTAAGCCTGATTTATACTTCTGCGTCTGTGTTGTTCCCGTACCTACGCAGAGGTATAAAAACATCCAACCTGTTTCAGTGTTTTTAGTTTTTTCATGATGTTTTTCATGCTTAGGTTTTAATTGGTTACTTCCTGCATGTGCTTGTGTCAACAAACACACAAGATTCATTTCAGATAGGAGGGTCTGTGTACACCCGCTCAGTCACAGATGTCTCTTCAAGAGATTTTTTAAAAAGTCCAATTCTATCAAACATGGCTCAGATAATCTGAATCAGCTGTTCAGGTTGTAAAACAAATGAGTTGAACTCACCCCTGTCGTGTCTGCAGCAGCTCCAGAAACATCCTCAGCTCTTTGATTTCCGCCTGCAGGCTCTCCACAGTCGGTTCGTCTTTAGGCGTAACAGTCTTGCCATCCAAAGTCACTTTAGGTGGTGCTGGGCGAGTCGGAGGCGGCGTCTTGGGTCGAGGATCAGGCTTTGCAGGTGATGGCAGTAGATTTTCTGTACCCTGTAAAGAATAAGTAGGTTTCAATAACAAGTGATTTTTGTCTAATGTAATATTTGCATTTCATCTTTGTTTAATACCCAAATAATCACCCGGTTGTGATAAATACTTGATTCTGATTGGTCAAAACCTCACAACAACTGTAATTAATATAGACGGAAGAGACAACCTGATCATGCGTCATATCAGTCTGGCAGATTCCCCTTGTCTAGCATTACCGTCAATGGAAATGTTGATGTAATTTATGATATAAGGAGACAAATTTTTGAACTGGATTGTTTTGCGTTGGAAGTGTTAGCAACCATGGAATTGGAGGGACTATTTTTTAAGCATTATACAAGCAGGGTTATGCAAATTAGAATCCCTTCAGGGTGAAACTAGGTCCCTCCACTTTGCATTGGAGTCCTGCTCACCCTGTCAGGATTCTAATACACACAACCACCTGCTTTCCCTAATTACTATCCCTTATCCCTTATTGGTGCTTGACTGGAGTAACGCCAAATTTAGACATGCTGCATGACGGTCCATGTGTGGCACGAACCTTTTGCAAACCAGTGGTTCTGTTTCTGGTCAGTAGCACTTCAGGCCTTGCATGCAAGACCTTGCATTTGAAGTACTGATACTACACTGCTTCAACTCCCTCCCTTACAAACTGCAACTGTACCAGCTAAACACCTAGATCTGACTTCTGGGCAGCCAAGTATGATCCATAAAAGGATATTTAAAGGATCTAAGATACCTGCAGTTCCAAGAATTCCCTTTAGAGATCAGGCCCAAACTAGTTGCTCATGAATGTGGAATGGAATGTGTCTAATTCATGGGCCTTAACTTTGCTCAAACACATCTTGTGGCTACCTTGCTTTCTGATTTACACTGGCATTGCAGACACTGTCTCTCTGAGGGCTGTCGAACCTCTATGCAAACTGGCTCTGTGTAAAGCCTTACAAACATCTTCTTGCATTTAGCAGAGTTTTTTTTTTAAAATGACTTGCTTCCTGTGCTGAAAACAACTTGACATGGAAAATGTAAGTACTAGCAAAGCTGCTGCTTCAAAGCATACCACAAAAGAGCTAAATGGGTCTTCTGTTCTAAGGTGGTCTATTTTTCTACCTTTACCTGACAAGTATGCAAAAGATAAAGTAAGGAGTGGCCTCATTGTTGCAGAGATTATCTTTAGTTGCAAAGGTCGTCTGCAGAAGCAGTGGTTAGTATTACTGTTGTTGTGGTTCAGCAGTTATCACTGGTTCCTGCGTCAGTTGTGCAACACTGCGCCTCTGCATTGTTCATTCTCCAATCAAAAGCTGCCATAAAAAAACAAGGAAATGAAGATGAGTGTAACACTGACTGCTGTGGCCAGGCCTGATGGTGGTCTCCTCTGCGGGGGTTTGGCTCTGTTTGCGGTAGGATGACTCAGCTTTTCAGTCTGCAGATCTACGCCTTCAAACTGCTTGGTGTCTTTCTCATCTGGTTGTTTTGGTGAAACAGGAGCCCCATCACCATTGGTTCTGCTGGAAATAACAACAAAACAAAAAATGTAAGAGATTTATGTGAGGCTTTGGTCAAAGTAAATGAAAGGCGGGAAGCATGAGCATGGGGAAAAACACGTCAGAATTCTTTCACAACTTCACGGGTGAGAGAAAACTGTGGTGCAGAAAAGAAAACATCTCTCAGAATGTGGTTTACAGTTTCCTAAACTGTGATGGGTGCAGGTGCAGAGCATGGCAATCTTCAAGTCTCTCCATACAGCAGTTGTAGAAGCAACTACTTTCCTGTCAAAGCTCATATGCATCTTGACTTCAGTAACCTTTATGCATAGGTTAGATTGGATATTAGGTTTAAAAGTGACTCACCTAGAGGGTTAAGGTCTGGAAAACTACAATTCATCAGTGAAACATTGTGAAAGTTTCTTCAGTAAACTGGTTTGGAAGGTATCCTGTCCAAACATATTTGCCTGGAAGGACGTTTTAGTAAAAGGTTGCTCTCTATTAGCAGTCCCAGCAAGACTGGGCCCTTTTTTGTTTTCTCAGTTGCGCATGTGTGTGCCTGTTTGTGTGTGTTTTGCTCAGGAAACAGGAAATGGGCTGCTCTCGTCTGTTTGGGCCCGATCTGACTCATCCCAGAGTTTCCACCGAGCCGCTAAAGGTCGGGTATCCTGGCATTCTTCTTTAAGGACACCATGGCAACTGCTGGCGGTGACCAAAGCCTCTAACATCTGAAGGCGCCGCTGTCAGTGCCAGACTGAAGAGGAGAGATTGTTCCTGACATTTCTTGAAGGCCTTTTGCTTCAAAAACATTGCCAATGAATTACCATTCATGGCCCTGACATGGAAGAATTATTGTTAAGGGGGTTGTGCATGCAGATTAGTCCTGGCGCACAAAATCAGAGGTGCGGCTGTTGGCATCACTTACTTTGGTGAAACCTTGTTGGGTTTGTCTTTGACTGGAGGAGGGCTGGGCTTGTTGAAAGATGGCAGCTTGACTTTGGTTGGAGGGTTGCTTCTGAGGTCCTTACCATCCGGTTTATCATCTAGACAGAATATTCATCAAATTAATTCTGAACATAAAATGACCTTTGACAGGAGCGTGACTGGTGTGGATTTTTAATGAAAGTAAACACCATGTTTACCTTTTGTCTTTGCTGGTCCACCTTTCTCCATCGCAGAGGCGTCTGTCTTCACTGAAAAAGTAACAATAAATAAACCATCAACACAAAGTTGCGATGATGTAAATAGCAGTATATATGATCAATATTAAATCAGCCTTGGAACCCATTGGCTATGGGTGACAACGATATATGCCCCTGAGAGTGATGGCCAACTTTCTGGGGCCTTTTGGTGTAGTCAAGTGTTAGTGATAAAGGACTGTTGGCCAAGACTGACTTTTCTGTGTGTGGTCCCTGTTTTCAGATTGAATAGCAGCTGGAGAAGTGAGAGTGAAGTGGGAGCTGAGAGGCATCTTAGCCTGCTGATTGCTAGCTGCACTATCATGCAAATATCTTTTTGAAATAAAGCTTAATTATTATGAAAAGACCAAAGATGGGTTCTGGTATTGCATTACGGCAGATTGCTTTCCACGTGTTGGACTCTTTTGAAGGCTATAAGCGTTCATGATTTACCTGTTTTTTGTTTTTTTTAAAGTTATGTTTTTTGGGCGTCCCTGCCTCCATGACAGGACAGCTGAAGAGAGACAGGAAACAAAGGGAGCAGAGAGTGGGGGAGGACATGCAGCAAATGGTCGCAGCCAGGAATTGAACCGGCGACCTCCGCAACAAGGACCACAGCCTCTGCACCTAGGGCGCCTCGACCCCCAGGCTACCAGCGCCCCTGTTTTGTCTGGTTTTGTTTCTTTACACTTTGGAAGCTGGTAGCTTTAATTGAGAAAAAGTAGGCTAGACTTAAATAAGCATTATGCTACTGCCTATGCCTTTTCAGTCATTACTTGATACATTACTGCTGCTTCATTAAAAGTGTCTTTACTGTGAAAATTATTGTGTCATGTATGATGACTGAATAAAAATACTACTAAATACTACTACAACTAAATACTCTCTACATGTGCTGTTTTCACGTCTACAACCTATGCTTATTGACGGCACTTCTCGTAACCGCCCGAACAGAAATACCGGAAAGCGGTGCAGTCTACAGCTACAGGTTCTGTGCTGTTATGAAGAATCTTTAATTTAAGACTACCATTAATATCGAATTATTAATCAGCTTGGAACCTTGGTTGAGAAACTGGGTGGAGAACCGGCAAGGAAGTGAGGTTATCAAGCGTTGCAGGTGGGGCCAACATTACCATGTAATTTAGCTAATTTCAAGAAAGTCCTACCTAAAACAATAATGTTAGTGTAAGGGAACGCTCTATTTATAACATTTTAACTTTCCTGTTAGAAAACTACTTTGTTATAGCACTATTTTTTTTTAAATTGTATCGTTATTTGGAACGTGCAGGTAGATACAACAGCATTGCAACATTAGTAAAAGTAAAAACAAAAGTCCTTCCAGTTTTGTTTGTTTTTGAGTCCAGAAAAAACACAACATTAGCCATCCTGGAATAAGAGTCCAAAGAAGCTAAGGTCATACATAGACCATGGATCAGATTTTGTTCATCCATTATGGTGTCCACACTTCTATTATAGCACCATTTTAAGGCGCAACACACATGAAGGGTTCATTTGCAAAAACATATCTCCGTTTTTATAAATTTTCAAAAAAAACTTTCTTTTTAATATAGATTGTCAATAAAGTTACATTTTAAGATACCGCTTTGACTTAGTCAAAGCAACCCAACTTCAATTGATTGATAAAACCTAAAGCTAGTAATAGAAAAAATATGTTTTTTGAAACATTGTTCCTCCGGCTTTAGGGCATCACAAGCATCCCCTATGGGTTTTACGCTTAGACAGGTACCTCATATAACCCCGCTTAAAAAACTAACTGTCCCTTTAAATGAAAAAAAAGTTTGAAAAGGAGACCTTTGGATTTTGTCAGACAAACATAGTCACTTTAAATCTATTTGCCTTCTAAAAATGGGTCCATAAGCAACGACTTCAAACCACATGCAGGTGTCATTGTGTGTAACAACATGAATGTAGAGCACGGTGCTGCTATAAAGAGAATGCCTGCTCAGCAAATAGATACCAGCTTCCACACCTCATGCAGGTGTGCTTTCCCTGAAACAGTAAAAACATTACTCACACTGCCATTGTATCACAACTCTATGACATGACTTGAGAGGACTATAACACTGGCAGTAAAAAGCCTCAAGCTGTTTTTATCAGCCAAAAAGAAGAATATTCATTTTTTTTACCCCAGAAAGCATCAAGTTTTAATGTGGTGGAGAAAGAACACTTCTGGTCGTTTTATTAAACTCTAATCTAGTTTAGGAGCAGTTGCATGGGATGGCAAAGATGTGAACTATCACTGAGGGAGGCCGGGTGACCGGGTCACAGCTGTATCTAATAGCACAGCAGAAACAGTTCTCATGGGTCCCAACAAGTTCACCAGGGAGAGTCACTCCAGCTAAGCTAATAGAAAAAGACTGAGAGAATAGACACGTTCATTTTGTTTCTATTGAAAGGTTTCTGTGTGTCATGCAAGTCAAGCACTTATTCCAAACAGAAGAGGTTACAGCACAAAAGAAGACAAAAACACAAACCAAACAAGTTTAACTACTCTACTTAATATCCTTTTAAAAACAGAGCGTACTACTTTGCATAACGATAGATGGATAACAGACCAAATGACACAACAGGAAGCCTACCTTGAATGTTCAGAGCATTATGCAACATTCCCTCTAAAGCAAACCATCCACACAGCAGTAGTAGCTCAAGTGCTGCTTCTTGTGCTGGTTGTGAAAATCTCTGTGACAAAGCTCTCCTCCGTCCCCCCCCTCCTTCCCTCCCACCCCCCTGTTTCCTCCAAGACTCCTGAACTGTGTCACATGACCAGTCTAACCATCCCCCATCTCTCTATAGTCTCAGACTTCCTGTGAAATTCTTCTGAGTGATACTGTGTGGAAAAAAATACTGTAATGAGTTTAATGTGGCAGCAGTGCAGATTGTGATAGCAGGCTGCTGATATCGAGGTAGTTTGTGTGGTCTTCAGCCAAACACTTATTACAGAGCCGTATCATCTCTTTGTTAAAAATGCATGTTTTGATGTAAAAGCATTGAGAATTTCCAGCCAAGGAAGTCTGAAGTTGACATTTTACTTTGTGCTAAATGTTGCTACATCTGCATCTTGCACCAAAGGCAGAACTCCTCAGCTGCAGCTTGACAAGAAGCCACATCCTGCTTTGTGTAGCTCACATAACTGATTCTACATATTTTTGTTTCAAAGGGGGTTGATGTTTGTTTCCTTAATTACATGAATTAATTAAATACATTTCTGTGCGTTATTTAAAGCTCGTGTGACAAAACGAACCAGAGCATCAGCTTAAAGATGGGTTATTTCTTTAAAGTTATTTCTCATCGCAAAACAGCTGCTGGGGGATAGATGTTAAAAAAAAACGGTAATTACAGCATCCCACAAAAACAGTCTATTTTACATTTTCTATGACCAAGATTAGTAATGACTGAGACATTAGGCTGTTAAAGGAAAGCAGGATGAGTTTGTGTGAAACAACACAAATAACTAAAATCCCAAAAAGAGCACATGCACTGGACAAAACCAGTTAAAGATAAGAGGTACTGCTTGGTTTAAAAACGGCACTAAGATTGACACAAACTGAAAGTTCCTTATAGAAGATTCAACTATATCAATCAATCAGTAAGACTTTATTTATAATGCGCTTTTCATGCAATGACATTGTAACACAAAGTGCTGTAAATAAGAACAACCTAAAATAGAATAAATTAAGAAAAAGACTAAATAGGTAGGTCTTGAGTTTGCTTTTAAAAATATTTAACCATACTAACTATCTTGAGATGCAATCTGATTAAATGATAAGTCGTCAATGTATGAAGAGAGCATCTAACATTTAGCTTGCGATGCACTTAAAGCCATCATCTACAGCTTATTTATTCTAAAAGCATGACATCTTTGTGTCGACTGTATAGATAGATGACTGTCACAGGGATGCCACCCTGTAGAAAAAGGTACTTTTCAAACAAAGGTGCTGCGTCAAATTTTAGAACACATTGTGTGAACAATTATTACAACTTCATTTTTGATTGATTGTGTTTTTAAGAATTACATTTTAGAAGTTACTTGTAATCTAAGCCAAGAGACAAATGTGATCAAGCCAGAGTATAATAATAGCCTCCTGGTTGTACTGTAGTGAAAGTATTTTAAGTAAAATTTCTGGCACCACTCAAGAAAAAGGAAGAAGGAAGTGAAAATTGCACTTAGTATGGTAGCCACTAAGTAGGTAAGCATCTTGAAAAATAGAGGAAACAGAAGTAAGATTAAGTTAATGATATTTAAGACTGCATTGAAATGGCTGTAAGTTGTCTCTGCATCAGCACTACATCAAAATAATGACACTGATCAGGGGACTAGTTTGACTGCTTGTATAGCACTCACTAAAAATCACCTAGCCAAGACTCCTGCCAACGTCTCCATCTGCTAAAACAACAGTCCTTCACAGTCCAGACTGCCACAACACTCTGACACTCTAAACACTGCTCCAGCCAGAAGTCATGAGTCAGACAGCAACCTTTTTAAAGCATGTCAAACAATATTTACCTCTATGTGTTTGAGCAATGCAACATTGCATGAAGTTCTCTTACCTGGGAGCTTCTTGTCAAGGTTGCGAGGTGGTTGGCTTATGGTCCCAGACTGAAGGGGGAGAAACGGAAAAGTCAACAGGTTGGCAAGAACGTCCCCTTGTGATTTAGAGGCATCTCTATTTCACACTCTTTCTACTGAGGGAATTTTCAGTGAGTAACTCCAAAACAGAGGATGTTGAATACAACCCTGACTCACTGCTAGCTGACTTGCTAGAGTAAGGCAAGTAGCAGTAAGCTACACATAAACTAGCATAGTTTTAACCATTTAAAGTATAGCATATTAAATTGGAATTACAGTGAAGAAGTTCCATGGATTCATGGCAGCACAATGCAGTCGCCAAAACTTCTACAGGAAAAGTCCACTCTAGCGCAGACAGTCCTGAGATAATGTTTTAGTTCACTCACTTTTAGACTCGCTGGAATCACCATGACAAAGTTATCAGGGAAGAAGCCACAGCGTCCGTTTAGCTCTCCCTCCCACCAGCCTTCATCTTCTGTTTCCTTCAGATGGAGATGAAAGAGTCACATTCGAGGCTCAAACACAACAGCTGTGTCCTTTGGGACGTTGAATTACTGCACAAGAGGTTACCAAACGGTCAAGCAAGGCATGGTCGCCTTGTTATTACCAACTTCAAGATATCTCCAATCTTTATTTTTTCTTTCCTGCATGATACCAGCTAGTTCAGCCTGGTGCCATATTTGTGCAATGACAACATATGTCTGTGTCATTGTACAGGGGCACATAATTTCCTTGAAGGTGACACGACTGGTTTGGCAGGTTGAACACTATGATATAACAGTGGAACTACTTGGTCAGAAACACCCTGAGGTGTCCGGGAAAATAGAAAAGAAAAACATGACGTCATGAGAAAACACTGCCATGAAAACAACAATAAAGTGGGTATGAACCTTTCTCAGGATCACCACAACGTCGCCCTTTTTCAGACCCAACTCGTCCTCCGCTTTGGCCTCATAGTCAAACATGGCTTGGCAACACTCCACAACTAAGGAGACAGTGCAAGAGACATTATGGTTACTTACCACTATGCGTTATTAAGCATGTGTGACAGGAATAACAACTTGCAACATTATAGACAATTCTTATCTCTCTTACACACACCCCGACACATTATGACTAAGAGAATGACCGGAAAGAAGTTGTGACATCTAGAGATAAAAGCTGTAAACTTAGATCCCTGTGAGATTTTCCTCTCTGGCGTAACTCTTTATAAAAATGATTAATCAAGACGGTGCACTGCAAGTGGGAATATATGACCCCACCCACAAACCACCCACGTTAAAGTGTGGGAATTACCTCTTGTGATTTGTTCCAGGGTATAAATAGACCTGTGCATCTTCTCTACCTGTCTGACTACTTTTGGAATGGTTTTCAGAAAAGATAAACTTTGTCCCAAATGCTACAAGAAAGATTCCATTGGCCTTTAGTCCATGGTTTTTCACAAAGCTTATACATGAGTTTGGACTGTAACGAAAACGTGAACTCACCTTGCTTTGCTTTGTTCCTCACACTTGCTCTTTGAGATATCTTAAAGAAGACAGAAAAAAGCAGATTTAGATTTGATCTGACTGATTTCTGCACTTACTACAAAACTTATTTATGCATCACTTACCTCTTTATTGAACACTGCTTCCGTGAGCTTGGGTCTTGTCTTGCCCTCACTGTGCTTTACCTCTGTAATGAGTGTTCACCAATAATTAGTTTTTTATTGTATCACATGGGGGAGGGGAAATGGAGAAGAAATGTTGGCTTCACCAACCTTTTGGGGAAACAAATACTTCCTTGACAAAATTGGATGGAAATGCTCCAATTCTGCCGTTTTTCAGCCCCATCCACCAGCCATCTTCAATCTGTTTCATGTAGATTATGTCAGGTAGAGGCAGATCACATAAAAAAAAACAGGAGAAACAATATAATTAGCATGGTGTAGCTGAGATAACATTCTACTAAAACACTTAGAGACCCATGATCCCAATTTTACAGGCAAACAAATGTTAGCCCCATTTGAAACCCTGCAGCACTGTTGGCTTAGTGGTCTAGCACGCGCCCCATATACAGAGGCTATAGTCCTAGTCGCAGCAGTCGCAGGTTCGAGTCCCAGCCTCTATCATTTGCTGCATGTCTACCCCCACTTTCTGCTACCCACATTTCCTGTCTCTCTCCATCTTTCTTATCGAATCTCATCTATCCATCTTTCCAACCCCAACTAAGCAGAGGCAGACGGCTGTCTGACATGAGTCTGGTTCTGCTCGAGGTTTCTGCCTGTTAGATGGAAGTTTTTCTGTGCCGCTGTAACTCGCTTAATACTGTGAGGTGCAACGCTCATGATGGATTAAGACAAGATAAGACTGAGTCCTGTCAGTAAGAGGGGACTGGATCTTATCCTGTCTTGATGTTGGGTCTTTATGTTTGTAAAAGTGTCTTGAGATAATGTTTGTTGGGATTTGGCGCTATACAAATAAAGATTGATTGGTTGATTGATTCAATAATGGCAAAAATGCCCAAAAATATAACTTAAAAAAAAATATATATATATATATATAATTAAAAAAAGCATTTAAAACCCACAGTTGGTTAACCATTATATTCAATATTATCAGCTTGAGTGGCTTCTTCCTCTTCTGACTGTGGCTAAGACAAAAGTGCTCTCTCACATGATCTTTTACAGTCTGAAGTCATACTTCAGTAGGCTTTAATAATTACTCTCAATAATGTACATTCCAGAGATTTTAGTCACTGTTCAAAGATCTCAGAACTCTCAGAACCAGTTAGATCACTTCTCATGCATTCATAAAGCTGTGATTTGTCAGGGAAACTTGCTTTGTTAGCCTGGCAGCCAAACACAAAGGCAGTGTAGTACAAAAACAATCACTGACTTTGTCATGAGAAAAATGCTCTTTATTTTACCCCTGGGGATATTTCTGAAGCAAACATCAAACTTTGATTAACATACAATGCTAAGGTTTAGCTATCAGGCAGCTTCAACTGGAGTGGAAATGTGACATGTGTAAAGAGCAGTGATAAAAAAGGGGGACTGTACCTCTCTGATGATCTCTACAGTCTCTCCAACAACCAGCGGCAGCTCATCCTCATTCATGGGGTTGTAGGCAAACGCCACCTCGCATTTCCTCACCTGTTTCAACTTCTTTGCTGGAGAGACAAACATCAACAGACAGACGTAGAGTTTAAAATCCAAATGCTTATGAAGAACCTGGAGCTCTGTAATGATGTGTTTAGATTAAAAGGATGAAAGCTAATCCGGACAGTATAGCCCTAAGACAACAAAGGCACTCATTCGTGTTTCTCACACGGTTAATCCATCAAAGGCACTGTTTGCTTTAATCCAATCTGTCTTCATACATTATAATTTAGATTTGTGTGGCCAGGATGTGGTAGACATATATTTACAGTTAGCTTGCTCTCTGCACTGTGTTGCTGAGTGCATGCACCACGCAAACCACAAATTTAAACACTTGGATTTTTTTAGACCATGGCAGTTACAATAAAAACACCATTTAAGAAAACACATTAAGGGTGTAATTCAAGTCAAGTGCAGACTGAAATAATGGGTTCAGATTTTTCTATAAAATATTGATATTGAAAATAGCGTAACCATAACCAACTGACAATAGCAAAAGTTACCTGACAATTCAGTGCTAGAAGACTGACTCATGGAATCATGAGTTTCATTGCTAAAGGAGACATGGAGCATTGAAATGAAAGTAATGATCTACCAACAAAAGGATGCAAAAATTGACTCCATATTCTGTAAATATTAATTAGGGGAACATTTTTGCTTTCCAAAACAAATAGGTATTTACCTGGTAAAGGGTTTGGATCATATGCCATTCAAATAAATGTTGAATGAAAGGGCAGTGCTAAATATGGAATGTTAAATACTGAAAATGTTAAACATGTTTTGATCCAATCTAGACTTATGAGACTTAGTCTTAGAAGTAATATTTAGTCATTGAAACTGAAAACCTGTTACCTGCTAAGTGGAAACTATGGATAGCTACTGCCTGTTTTTATTAGCTGATAGCAGTGAAGAAATTTGAGAGCTAAAAATGTAAACTTAGTATTTACTTTTTCTAAGGCTTCTTGGTTCCCTGTAGTTGTCACCTATCAAATAGACTGGCACCTCCTGTAATAAAAAAAAGAGATACGTTAACATGCAGATAAACACACAAAGTCGTAGTACAGTGTAACGCTGCTGGTCTCGTGCAGTGTTTACAAACCTTGACAAAGTTGGCAGGAAAGACGCCTCTCTTCCCTCTCAGCTCCCCCTCCAGCCATCCCTCCTCGCTGGCCTTGGTGACGTTTTTGACCACATCCCCCATCTTTACTGTGATCTCGTCTCCCATGGTGCCTTCGAAGTCGACCAGCACCAGCACCTCTGCAGTGGCAGCCGCAAATGGGGCAGAAAATTAGTCCCTTTGCACAGAGGCTGGTGTAGTTGCTGCACAAGTGATGTGCCCTGACATTTTATATACCCAGACAAACCTCCTAGTAGTGGAGGCTAGCCAAAGATATGGGCTTTGATGGAATGTAGATTAACCATACAGTTTCTGTTGTCACTTAACAGGCATTACATAAAGTAGAAAAACACAATATTTTCCTCCAGCAATAAGGTAATTTAAGTTGACTGAGAAACAACATCAAACAAAAAAGTCAGACTGTTTTGGTAGGTTTTACAGCACTTGATTACAAAAAAATATTGGTAAACATAGGAAATATAAGTAATTCAGTCAGTCTTTGCATCGTTATGCAATAATATCAATGATAATTGCTTTAGTTTTGCTTGCATGCCAAATTAAAATACTTCCAAGCATAGTTTTTAAAATAATTGAACACCTTCTGTCTATGTTTTACAGCCAAATCCTCAGAATCCTATCAAGAAAACATCTAAGGGGATTAAAACATGTAGAAATTGTAACAGTACAAGCAAAAAGGACAAAGCTGACTCACCCATTGTTTCTGTCTCTCTTCTCTCTTTCCTATTTAAAAGTGTAATTCCTTTACACAGCTGCAGACGAACTCTCGTGTTAAGGTAGTAAGGAGAACTGAAAGAGTGCGGCTGTGTTGTCTGACACTCTGAGATATGGCAGCCAAGGCCCTTCTTCCTTCTTGTCAAACATTAACATTGAGCAACTTTTCCTGTGGGCTAGTCATGGCAAGTCAGAGGCAAGAAGTAGGATGGGTCACACAGTGCAGAGAGGGTGAGGGAGAGAGAGAGAGAGAGAGAGAGAGAGAGAGAGAGAGAGAGAGAACAGGTAAGACAGGTTTACCACAATACTCATAATAAGAGGTTTACTAATGGAGCACGAGAACAAAGTTAATAAGACAAATGTCAGCATTCATTAGTAGCACAATGACTCTTAAATCTAGATCTCTCTATCTTTTATTTCTGTGGAAAACTCAGTACTTCATTGAGGTTTCTCGGGGGTTAAGTATGTGTGTTGTGTTGTTGTGTTTTTTATAAACCCCCCCTGAGGCCAACTGGATGACTATTTATAGAAAACAGAACCAGGCTATGCAAGACTGAACTTCACAAACCATAACAACACACTACAAAAGATAAGTAAGAGAAAAACTAACATTATATATGTTAAAGTCGGATTAAAGCAGACTTTTAGTGTACTTATTGGCTTAATTTGTCTCAACTGGTATGTTTCCCTTGATCTTAGGAATTTAATGAGTAACTAGTCATACTAATCAATGGGTTAAATAACCTTCTAATTAAATGATCGTCTACATATAAAACAATTCTCCTATGAAGGAACTGATGAAGCTTTGGCATTTCATAGATCTTTCATAAATGTATTTTGTTGAGTGAGCCTTATTTGGTCAGCTGACTGTATATGGAGTAGGTCTAAGTTGGGTCATAAAGCTAAGTCGTCACTTCCTCGTGTTGTTGTTGAGTCATGTCAAATTGTTCAAAATCCAGTAAAATGAGTTATTTCACTCTGGTCTGGTCAACATGTTTGAGGACAGTGGAGGAGATGAGTTCAAAATAAATGAGTTGTCACAAACCGTGATCAGTATGGATAAAGCGGCAACCTCCGGTCTCAAACTATGAAGCCCATGCGGAAGTGTTATAAACTGCGATTCATCGAGATCCGACATCCGCTTGAGGTTGGCTGCAGAAACACCGGAAACCACATAGACACCAATTCAAAAAAGACGATCTTTGCAGCATTAATAAACATGTTTACATCCTGGTTCAAAAAATGGCTTGGCTCTACGAAGCTAATTTCTCTATCGGCACACACTGTACGGGGGGTGAATTTTTTCTAACGCAACCGTTCAGAAGATATTAAGATTACAAGTTTTTGCCCAAATAAGGACATGACTGTCTTGACTCCCAGACAGGAACACATAGCTGTTGCTAGGAGGCTCAAACTCTGCCTCTTTACGTCACACTCTGCCTGGTTGAGTTCCACATTTCCAATATGGCTGCCACCGTCGATTGGCTTCAAAACAGCGCTCAGGAACAGATGGGTGATGTCACGGATGCTAGGTCCATTATTTAAACAGTCTATGGTATGGATGCACAAATGTTTAATATTAGTATTGGTTGATATCAGCACTATTTACCACAATGGCCATTTGCAAATATTGTGCTACTGATGTCGGTAATTAGCATACGCCTATGCTTTAGTTTTTTTTACAGTGCTGAAGAAGTCACCCACTGTAACATCTCTGGTGTGATGTCATGTTTCAATCAATCAATCAATCAATCAATCAATCAATCAATCTGTCAATCAATCAATCAATCAATCAATCAATCAATCAATCAATCAATCAATCAATCAATCAACTAATCAATCAACTAATCAATCAATCAATCAATCAATCAATCAATCAATCAATCAATATTTATCAGTATAGCTCCAAATCACAACATACGTTATCTCAAGACGCTTTTACAAACAGATCAGGTCTAGACTATACTATATGTTAAATTATTAACAAAGACAGGATATGACCCAGACTTGACCTTATCTTATCTCATCCATCATGAGCATTGCACCTCACAGTATTAAGCTAGTTACAGTGGCAAAGAAAAACTTCCTTCTAACAGGCAGAAACCTCGAGTAGGACCAGACTCATGTTAGACAGCCATCTGCTTTGACCGAGATGGGGTTGGAAAGAGGGATAGAGGAGAATAAGAGAGAGAGCGAGCGATGATAGTGATGAGACAGGTAGTAGTAGTTGTAGTAGTTGTAGCAGCTGTTGCCGATGGTGTTCGGCACGCCTGTGACATTTCATAAGAAGGGATCACTAGCAACAATTGAAACACAACAAATATCCTAGCTCATTTGAAAAGCAGACAAAAAGAATGACTAGGAGGTAATGAAATAAGCTTCAGTTACAGAGTCAGCTATTGGCTAAATTCTTATCTAAAACGATGGTATCTGTGCCAATGTTTTTTATCTGTGCATCCCTACTGATCAAATATAATCTGCCCGATTTCCAAAGTCACAAAGAAAGTCAAAATGCTTGCACTATTATGATAAATGCCTGTTACAGATCAGCTACCATATACCACAGCCTGGTGGAAAGAGCACAAATAAACACTCCACCTCCAAGGTTTAGAGTTTATTTTAACATGAGAACTGTTTGCAGAAAATTAGCTCCACCTCTCACTGTGAAATGTCCTTACATAGCTTGCTGTGGTATTTCTAGTAGGAAAACAACCCTGTTTATTTACTTCTCTGTATTAGTATTCCTTCAAGGATCTGTAGTAATAAATGCAGTATTTTCACTGTCCCTCTGGTGTAACTGTGCAAGCTGGTGGGAATTTGGCAGTGGACCCAGCTTGCTTCCCCAATGTCTGATACACAAATGACAAAAAAAAGACACATTCATGCAAACATTAAAGTGATCAGTGTCTCTTTAATTTACAGTCTCTAAGATGCCAGCATTAACAGTAACAACACTCTTTAAAAAAGCAATATCCAATAATAAGCTGGTAGTCATAAAACAGTTGACTGTGGGTCTTGATAGTAAGCCTACATTGTAAAAAATAAGACCAGTGCCCCTCAGCAAGGCACAACATTTGTATAACTCAGTGGTTTGTGCAGTTTGGCATTAAAACACAAGCCTAATCCTAGATGTAACATCACTGGAGATATGCACTGATTATCATTCTTATTCTAGGAGGAGACATATTGCAATCCTTGAACCACAAACTACCCTGTGTCACAGTTTCTTACAAACTACAGGTTGAGTAAATGCTTATTTGGGGTATCTTTTATCAGACTTCGCACACAATTTACATATATGGTTGAATCATCTTTGGCTGGAGGAAAATGTACAAACAGCAACTGGACAATGCATCAAAATCTGTCATAAAGACAAAAAGGACAATAAGTCAGAACCATGCCTTGCGAGTTACCCAAACTTCCATAACTTTGATGTAAAATAAGCACTTTGATATTAAAGGTCTACATTTAACAGTGGTTTCCAAGATCAACCCAAGAACTACTGTGAAGTATAGACATCTTTGACAGGAAAATGTTTTACACACAAAACATAAATGTACATATAGTTATCCTAAGAACATTAATGTCACATTTCCCTTCCAGCTAATATTGTAGGTCTTTAAATGGTGTAGAATGGTGTATGTTCAGAGCATAACCTTTGACCCTATTCAGTTTGGTCCCATTTTCAGATCAGGGTTATTTTTAGAGTACTTAACAGCAATGCTTTTATGTCAACATTAACCATAGTGCACACGTTGCTGCTATTTAAAAAGCAGGATTAGCCTTTTAAAGAACAGTCCCTCTCTTTGGGTTTCTATAGATTTAGATTTCTATGCATTTCACTGCACTATTTTTCATGTAGCCAGCTCACAAAACACGTCATTATTATATATGTTTAAGGCACAAGCCTGATCTCTGATAAATTTTTTTCTTTCTACTTAAAATGCAAATGTCATGAAGAAGTCATTTTAAATCAATAAAAGGAAATTCAAGAAAAAACACAGAAATCCAAACTTATTTGAGACAAAAAATCCATCCAAAATAGTGCGTATACAAGTCATCTCTGACTATGGTTGTAGGTACGTATCCTGCTGTATCATGTAAGAATGAATTTTGTACACTGAAATGAAAGATAAACGTTTTTAACAGATTGCTGAGTTGTAAAATATTTGAATCTGCGTGTGAATTCCATGGTGGAGTCAGAATATTAAGATTTTCAGCACTTTGCTTCATGGCTCAAGTATGCTATTCATCCATTCTTCCTCCCTTATGGTCCTGTTCTGTCTCGTCTTCCTGCCCGCCACTCTGCTCCCCGTTGACCTGGAACTTGTCATGGGCCCATTTGGGACTAATGGTGTTAGGGCCCCCTGTCGCTTTTCGAATGATGAATCGAGCTCTCCCGCGTGTGAAGCTTCCCCGTCCTCTTCCTCTACTGTCTGCCCACTTCAAATCTGACTCGCCATCTCTGTCATCGTGCTGAAGAAAAGATGGAAAAAGGACAGATGTGTCAAGACGACAGTTCTTAAAGAAAAAAACTTGAACAAGATTTCACAACAATGACCATATTGTCATTTCAACCCAGAGCTGGTGAGATACCTTTTGTCTTCCTGATGGAAATCTCATTCCAGAACTTGGGCATCAGCCTGTAGACGACTGATCAAATACCATTGTGATAAAAAACTGTAACTTTAAATAATTTTCCATTACTAAGCACCGCTAAAGTGGCTGCCAATGCAGCAGTTCTCTCTTTGTTGTTCTTTTTCCTACTCTTTTTTCATATCTGTTTCATTATCTTTGTATTTGGAACCTGTCATGACTTTTAATGACTCTTTTGTTGGCCACAGACACCAAACTGGCTACGTTTGCAGTGGTGTTTTGCTATTTTTGTTCCTGTGTGTGTCCGGAGATCCTACATGTAACCATGGTCACATCTTTAACATACGAGATCAGCTGTTAGCAGCCCGTAGCATGTCGATGCTAAACGATGCTAGGCCCTATGTTCCCTGCGAGCTGAGGAGAAGGAGGCAAGGATGACATGCTGGTACTGAGGTGCAAGCTAAAAAGACGACATCGGCCTGTCCTTCCACCCACCGTTATGGGGAATGTAAGATCTATCTACGATAAGGTGGACGAGCTAACCCAGCACCAGAGGGAATACTGGCAGAGTAGCATCATGCTAACAGAGCTAACACCGGACACGAACGCCACATCGGAAGGATTTCAAATGCTGTGGGCGGACAGGATACAGGAGAGCAAGATTGAACACACTGGTGAAGAAGGCCAGCTCAGTCCTGGACCCTGTGGAGGTGGTGACTGACAGGAGAATTATGGCCAAGCTGTTGTCGCTGATGGACATTTTTTTCATATATATATTCTTGTTGAAATTCTTGTACTGTACACCTTCTTGTTTGCTGCTGTAACTCCATGAATTTCCCCCTTGTGGGATGAATAAAGGAGTATCTTATCTTATCTTAACTTAAAAGTATCACTCTTTGTCACCTTTTTGATACTTTTTATGTCTAAAAACAAAGGAAAGAGAGAGAACGTCTCATCTGTTTAGTCCATATCACTATATTAGCCCTGAAGGGAAAACCAAACACTGGCTCAAAAGTTGGCATTTCATTAGCATCATGGTCACATTGGGTTGTTGTATAGGCTTGGAAACCGAGGGTGATCGGACTTGTTCCCAGTTGGCTACAATCTGCCACCTCATTGCATGTTTCCATGGTAATGATCAGTTTGCATTTAATTACATATTTGGTGATGTCTGAATTCCTTTTTGACTGTTTCTGAGGCATTTCAGGCACTGGTGTATGTTTTGTTATTGGAACTTGGCTGGTGTATATGAATTGGAAAGAGATCTACCTTACCAAGTAGTATTTCCTGCTCTTGGGAGTAAACTCTGGGTCCCAGTCTTCCTTTTTTGGGTGTACTTCCACATTTGACATGTTGCCGCTCTGCAAACAATTTCCCTGATAACTGCCTCTGCTGTTCCAGCCTCTTCCACGAATGCAGACTTGCTGTAGTCAGAGAGAAAGACCAGAGTTAGAAAGCAGCCAGGTTATGAGTCTTTGCTAAGCCATGATGCCAACTGTACTTTTGTGAAAGTCTAAATATGGTGTAACTTGGTACAACCATTGCCCCCAAACTATCCAACATCATCAGCAAACTTACAAATCCTCCGCGGGGCCTTCCTCTTTCAACTGGTCCTGGTGATTCCCGTTGACCCAGTCGGGTTCTGTCAAAGCCTCTATTGTTGGCATCAGACTTGCTCTGGGGCAAATCTTCCTTGTGAGATTTTGATGACGAGGAAGATGAGGATGAACTTGAGCGAGAGCGCTTCTTTCTACTTTTCCTGGAAGGAGAAACGGTAAGTGCAGAACTTTTCATGCCCAACTGTTTATAATGCAAGGTAGATTCATTATTCTACTGATCTGTAGATAGTTCTAACCAAAATGCACGTACTTTGATCTTTCATGACATGTGGAGAACTTTTCCAAAGGCCTGTCTTTACTAGAATCTGGGGACGCTTCCTTATCTCTTCCCCGATCCAGATTATGTTCTCTTTTGTTGGTGGAATATTTTTTTCGGCGCTCAATATCCAAACGAAGGTCCATTGGGTCACCCTTCATTTTTTCCCCACCGTCCTGAGAAAACCAAAACAGAAGACAGCGTCGTGGACAGACTTTGGATTAGCTTGTAGATGCTATCAGTCTGCTCTCAGCCAAGCTGGTTTGTAGACTAAACAGTAAGGTCCATGGGAAAAAGGGGAAACCCCTGATAACAGCCAGCTGAATAAAACGAAGCAAACCTCTCAACGCACTGAGAGTGCCAAACCAGTTGTTGTGCATGTATTAGGATTATTTAAGAATCTGAACTATTCTCCAAAGCTTTTGTTCTTAGATTGATTTTCTTCCTTGAAGTCAGCTATTCAAATGTGTAATGGGTGAAGCAGCAGGAAGGAGACTAAAAATTTGCTTCAGTTTGGCAATATCCTAAATGTTTCATAAATGCTGTCTGGTAAAGCCCTGCATCCATCAACAGTGACCAACAGCCAAAGTTTACTTCACATTACTCTTGCCTGTTTGTGCTTCATGTTAAATATAACTTCCAGCCTTGTTGGTATAATCAAAGCCTCTGCATCATAGCACTAAATATTGTTTTTAGTGTGTTTTCAAAATGATACCTAAATGGGCAGAGTGATGTATTGTAGGTAGTCATTCTGACAGCAATATCAACAAGGATGGTTGGAAATCAATCTGCTTTGGGAAATAGTTACTGTTCAACTACTACATTCAAACTACTGGACGACAAGCAAAAGCACCCACATGGTTTTTCAACCATGGAAAAGAGCAAGAAGAAAGGACTGTTCATTCTCAATCAAGTTTACTCAGTTCATTGTATTTTCGTAGTACCTTATGTTTACAAATGCCTGACCAATTCTGTCCATGCCAATCGATTAAAAAAAAGTTAAGCAGTACAGTTGAGGCCATATTTTCAAACACAGCTAGGATTTACATTTCAAACTCAACCTTTTACTATTCCAAATATGTCACATTACCATACATTTAATGTGTCAAATCAGGAATGTGTCTTTTTCCATGAGACTTAATTTAAAATAACCCAGAAACCTCCTTGAGCTTTTACTTTTCTAGAAAAAATTCCAGCAAACTGTCAAGCACTTTGGATGAATGTCAGCACCTCTAAATCTTAGGCCATAGTTCTGTACCATGAAACAATTCATTGCAACCACTTTGTGGGGAGTGAGTTAGAGCCTCGAGCAAGCGAGTTCAAGTATCTTGGGTCTTATTCACAAGTGTGGCTTTAATGGATTGTGGGATCGACAGACAGTTTTGTACATGTTGGCAGTATTGCAAGCATTATACAGAACAGCTGTGGTGATGAAGGACCAAGGACAGCATAGCTATGTTAGATTGTAAACCTATGTTCACAATCTTTGGGAAGTGGCAAAAGAATAGGATTGCATATGAAAGCAACTTCAGTTATTTCCCTCAGCAGGGTGGTAAGGCTTAGCCTTGGAGATAGGGTAAGGAGTGGACCTCAGTTATTCGGAGAGAGCTTGAAGGGGAGCAGCTGCTCCTTTGCATCGAAAGAACATAGTCGAGGTTGTTCAGGCATTTGAATGGGATGCCTTCCCTTTGGAGGATTGTATGCATGTCCAACTGGGGAAAAAAACCCAGGGATCGATTCTGCACACAGTGGTGGGAATTACGTAGCCCATCTGGCCTGGGACCACCTTGACATCCCCTAAGAGGAGCAGCAAAATACTGTGAGGGAGAGGGCCAACTGGATGGATGGATGGATGGATGGAAAGTTGATATATTCAAAGGTGACTGTCTTTTCAAACTGGAGTTGAAAACACAAAATACAAAGGTACGGAAATACTCTATTGAAGAAAAAAACATTGCCATGGTCTGAAAGGATGTTGAGCATGGGAAAATGCCCAACGCCAAGACAGGCATAAAAACTGAGAATGAAGAGTACCTGACAGGACAAGAACTAAGCCTTGGGAGAAGGTTGTTTTGGTAGATGAGTCAAAATGGTCTTAGGTTTGACCACAAGGGCCAGTGGTATTACTGAAGAAAAAAGTGGATCACCATCTAAACCACAGGCAGCATTATGCCGAGTTATTTTGCAGGGAAAGAGATTTGTGCATTTGAAAAATTGAGCACATTATGTAGAAGGAGGGTTATCTACACATACTGTGTAGATAATTAATTTCAAATTAAGTTGTAATCATGTCAACTGACAGGACAACAGTATTAAGTATTCTCCAAAGTCTTGAGTTATAGCTCTCAGATAACAGAGTAGTAGTATTGAGTGGCCACCCCAAAAATCCTGAAGAGGATCTAATTAAGAATTTGTGGCTTGAATTGAAAAAGGTGCATAATGCCCATACAAAATGACTGGGTAAAACCAGTTGTGTCATGAATAATGGGCAAAATTTTGGCAAAGTAGTGGTAATCACAAGTTTTAGCTATCCTAGGCATCAATAGGCCATAATCTATAAGAATATTTCATAATTAACTACTAAAGTATCTTTTGAAGTTAATGAAAACTGACAAGGTTCTTTTCTATTTTATTGTGTAATAAAAGTAGATACCCAATTGACTAACTGCAAAGAAATATATGGCAAAAATAAATACCTTAAGTTGTAAAAGATTGAGTTTGAAAGTCTTTCGTCAGTGGGTAAAAGAGAATAGGGCCTCAAAATGTTGTCATAGATGCATAAAGAGTTTTATTTTTTTTAACTTCCGTTCCTTATTTTTTTAAAGAATACTTACGAAGACAAATGCTTAGAGTCCCTTGAACAGCTTTGGCTCAGTGGCTTCCATTTCTGAACTTATATGATTCATAAGCCTTGGTCTGGCTTGTGCCCACACTCTACCCAATCACCATGTGTGAAGGCGATATGTAACAAACAACAAAGTCAAAGTGCCTTATTTTGCATTGGCATTTCTCAGACTTTGTGCATCTCCTTTCAAGGAAAGCCAAAAGCTTTAAGAGAGTGCAGTCTAAAGGCATCTTTCTCACTTGTTCCTGTTGTTTGTTTTTCCAACATACTTCATACTTCAAAATGTTCAGTCACCTTGTAAGTGCCATCCTCTGAGCTTTTCATCGCCTCAAAAACTTGAGAGTGTTTCTTAAAAGCTCTTGGTGAAACATCAATTCTTCTGTAAGAAAAAACACAGTTAAGACAAAGTTAAAAGCATGTTCAGGAATACACGATTCAGCGTTCGGGCGCCAAAACAAACACTTAGCTACGTACGATGACCAGCAAAGACAACACAAAACAGGAGAGACAAATTGGTGGGAAAATAAGACTGACCTCCACCGAGCATGAGAACAAAAAAAGCCAAGATAGTCTGATGATTTTCAGGTAAGAAAGGTGAGAAAAATACCTGAAAGCTGTTAAAAGAGGAGGTGAAGCCACAGCACACTGAAGGTGAGAGGGTCACTCAATAGGCGACTCTACCTGTGTATCTCTGGGCTTTTTCTTGGCTTCATTATTTCCTTCTCTGCAGCTCGTCTTTGGTACACTGTGAATCTCTCGCTTAGAGTCATTCCAGAAGATTGAAAGTGCTGAGCTGTACAGGGACACAGGACAAACAGCTGTTACTTTCATTAGTGACTTCAACTGTGACTCTGCAGTGAATGAATGTTGTTTCACAAGAAGAAAAATAACTAATGGATATTCTATAACCAATCCCTACTGTTAAAAATGTGTGTGAGGACTGGAAGAGAAGAGAGGACTCACTTTTTACGTGGTGAACGATGGCGACAATGTGTTGAGCAAAAAGCTCAGAGGAACTCTTCGGTGTCTGAGCTGTATTGACATGATCAAAGATGGAGCGAAACTCCTGATCCTTTTTTGAGGCCTGCACAAGATCCTGAGACAACTGTCGCTCCTCAGCTATAAAATCAGAGGAGCTGAAAATCACAACAACAATGATCTTAGTCTGTTGCTCTCTGTCTTTATGAAAAAGGGCTAAAAACAGAAAACATACACGCCAATCAGTTAAATCAACAAAATTAAACAATCACAGAAAAGCATTATTGATACACTTTTTAAAAATAAATCAGAAGGGGAGAACGGGGTTGGTTGTCACACGGGTTTTTTAGCTCACTCGTTATATCTCTGCACCAGAGGGCACTGTCTCTCAAATTGGGGTATGGACATTTCCAGAATTAGGATCAGAGCTCACCTACATAGTCTTCTCTGGAGTAAGACAGCTGAACTTGAGGTGAGATGACTTTTTGTGTTTTTCATGTCAAATTGTAAATATTCAGCTCCTCAGTATTTTTCTTCTGGGCTTTTAAACGGTAGGTTTATAACAAAACAAGTGTTACCCTTACAAAGTGTGAGGGGGAAGCTATGGTTTAGATTTCTATTAGCTAGCTAAATAGTTGTTAAATGGCTGTTAGCCTTAATGCTAGCAAAAAAATCCAGTTGGGGTTGGTCTTCACATTCTCTTTGGGGTGGTTGTCACATGTAACAACCAACCCCTATGTTGGCAAAATCATGCATGGGGAAATTAGTTGGAGTGCGCAGACCCTACATTTGCCATCACTGTAACTCAGACAGTGACTGCATGTAGCCTAGTTGAGTAGGCCATCATTGTTCGGCCTATTTGTTTTGTTCTTTATGTTGTTATATAGGCTGGCCTAAAGATGTGTTTCCTGTTCATGTTCCTTGCTCATTTTATGTTAAAATGCATTCAGCTATGTAAGCCTATCACTTGTCAGTGCAATTAAATTTTCAAATCTCGTTCTGCCTTCTTGCCTTTTTTTAAAGGAATTTTCCCATTGAAATACCATTGTGACAACTAACCCCATAGTGTGTGACAACCATCCCCGTGATGTTGTTGGTTGTCACAATGTGTCAGAGTGTCTTTGATAGTTAATTGCCTCTTTGTTACAATGAGTTGGAAAATGAGAGGGATACACATTTCATCCAACACCTTAAGCTTCAATTTAATGTAGGAATGACTATTGAAAGATGTTTTGATGATAAGCAATCATCAAAACATTACAAGTGTGACAACCAACCCCGTTCTCCCCTACATCATCTGTAAACAAAAGAAGTGCAACTACTTTACTTTAGGGTACAGATTTGACTTCTGGCTTACTAAGATAATTGTGGTACCTAAAAGCATTATATATTACTGACCTTATCAGGCCATCGCCAAGGAAACCCATTCTGACATTACATTTTGCTTCCTGTTTTCTTGGGGAAATGAAAGCAGAGTCATCTCCCCTGATCATGAACATCTCTCTCTCAGAGTTCCTCCTGGATGGTGGTGTAGGAGATGGTATTGAGGAAGATTTACTCATCTTACTACTACATGTAGCACCCATGTCTGGGCCCCCAAATTCCCTCTTGGCAAGTGCTGCAGTAAAGGCTGCTGCTTTATCCTGCTTTTTACTGAGATAAATGTCTTCAGTCATGGCATCAAGATCACTATTGGCTGCTTGTGCATAAGCCACATTGTGCCATCTGTCAAAGCCTCCGTCAAACAGTTCGCGGGCAGAGCGAGTGACCCTGCTCATTGGCTTTGAAGACTTATCACTATTGTGCTGGTCCATGTGAAAGGACTTTGAATGAGGCTTGATTATCCTCTCCTCCTCTTCCTCCCCATCAGCAGACAGAAAAGGGGAAGCTTTCAAAAAGCTGTTCAGAGACACTCCACCATCATTGTCCTCTGTGGACTTTCTTGACACAGAGTCAGTGATGGTCGTGGATGCTTTGCCATTAGCTTTCCCATGTTCCACATCCACTTCATTTGCCTCTGCTTTTTTGCCATTTTCCCAAGCTTTGGCTTTCTTGTTTTGCTCCTCCAAAAACCTGAACAATGACAAAGACATTCAAAAACAATGAATCTAACTGGTTGAGCGACTTGACTGCTGACAGAAATATGGCAGGGAAATCTATTTATTGTAAGAAGAGTTCACATCAGAGTCCCTAAAAGTAATATTTCTGATATAACAGAAAGGATTGCTGTAGACCTAAAAGTAGAAGGCATTTCAATTGAAACAATCCTAATATTTTGGATTGCCCAAAAATAACAAGGAAAATATTCAGTCTGTAATTGCAAACATACTTAACTACCATATTTAAAATAATCCCAGAATCAAGTTTTTTAAAAAAGTAAAGTCTTACTTTCCAAAGGCAATGGAGATTGCTGTTTTATCTCCATCCAGGTATTCCTCGCTGGAGAAGAAGTCAAAACTGGAAAGCATTGGGTTTAAACCTTCATGTGAGGCTTTTTTTGTTGGGGATGAACTACACATTATCTTTGGAGAGGGGGCGCCATTGCTGATGCTATTTGTGATTTTAAGGGAGGGACTGCACTGGTTAGTAGTTTGGATGTTCTGACCAACTACAACAGCAGAGCTTGTCAGGGGACTTGTTCTCTTTGGACTGCTGTTGCAGTCTGTCAGGCCCTGCCAGTTCCCCTCAGTTTTCCCACTGCTTCCACCTCCATTGGCGTCTCCTGCCAATACTCCGACAAGCTCCTCTGGCTCCCCATTTCCCCCTCCTTCCTTTTGGACCTCCTTGAAGGCTAAAAGCTCCTCTTGCTTAGTCAGCAATAAAGCTGGCCTGCATTTTGGAGAGGAGGAGTGCGAAGAAGAGGACGAATGCTGTGAGTGCCTGGATAATGGTGTGGAAGATCGGTCAGAGCGGTGAGAGTGACCACGAGAGGGGCTTTCTGAGCGTTTCTGGACATTGTGAGATCGTCCTCGTGAATAGTTTTGCTGCTGCTGCTGCTGCTGCTGCTGCTGATATTGCTGTTTCTGAGGGTGCTGCTTGTAATTCTTCCAGTTTGGGCGGAAGTTGTTATTGTTATAGCCACCACCCCCACCACCACGCTGGAAGCGTCCACGTGGAAAGTAGCCCCGCCCTCGGCCTCTGAAGTTGTATGGCCTCCGGAAGCCACGGTGGTAACCCCGGAACTCTCGATTGTTCTGGTATCCCCTTGGATATTTTTTATCCCGGTTATTGGTTGGTGAATAAGACCTTGATTTTGAACGAGACCTAGATCTGTGGCAAAGAAAGGGGAGAAGAGAAAATGTATTTCAAACATTTTAATAGACTTAGATAAACAAAATACCTAGGTTGTTTTTTCACATTACACTTCACTCCAAACCACAGCCAATAAAATAGTGAGAGAATGTAAAATCTATTTTTTACAGTGTCGACAAAATATGAAAAAACATTCTGATGGACACATGCAGACAAATAAACCTGTAGTATGTGTAATAATAGAGCTCAGTGACAAGATAGAAATGTAAACTATCTGGTCAGTATCCTGAACCACTTCTATAGGGTGCTCTTAGGATAAAGGAAAATGAACACTGTTGAGCACTTAGTGCCACTTTGAGACTATCATTTAACAAGTTTAACAGGTACACAAACTCCTTAATTAATAAATCTTTGAGGCAGATCACCCACAGTGACGGAACACTTTCAACTTAACGCTGTAGGATGATAAAGAACCAAGCAGATTTCCACTTCTATCTTCATTTTCTCTGACACACTCCAACAGAGTCAGGCAAGCTGTAAGCCTAACATATGGAACATGTTTAACTCATGTACTTGCCATACCATCCTTTTCCATTTGGAATTGGCATAACATGTGTTAGCATGTAGGAGCCAGCAAAGACTTACTACATGCAGGACACCCGAGATTTCACAGTGTGATCCTAAGCCAGGCTGCTAGGGTCAGACCAGTCCACAAGGTGGCTCTGCTGCACTTTGAATAAAAAAAAAAAACCCTCTTCATTTGTTCTCTCGCCTTAGCTTTCAACAAGGTCTTAAGATTAAAGTCACGATACAGAGTGTTCTCTCCTTCAAATCAATCATTTAATGAGCCGAACCTTTTCAAGCCGTACTGCATGTCAACACAACATCCACAGCTTTCTGCTGACAGCTATGATTGGCAGCACATCCAGTCTAGACATAAATCTACCAATGAATGATTGCTGTTTTTTCTATAACACATCTTTAGCAACTGAGCAGAACTTTCAATGAATAAAAACAAATCTGCCATAATAATGTAGAGCATATAAACCCATTTTAAATAAAAACGTCTGTAAATACATTAACAATGACATACAAAGCTGAACCATATTTAAGATTACTACAAAGCAGCGTCAAACTACATGCAAACAGACGTATAAAAAGGCTCCAACAGCACAGGACTCACCTTGTGTGTTTTTTCATTGGAATACAGAGCGGTTAAAGACAGCAGCACACCGAGCAGCGCTGCACACTCACAGTGCAAGCTACAGATACTACATCTCCTCTGGACAGCTCTGCTGAAGCACTGAGTCACATGGACCATATGAGAGGGAAAAAAACTACTGGAATCCTTTGCCTCAGTGAATGCCAGCTACATGCGCTGTTCAAAGTCTCTAGTAGAACTTATTAAGGAACTATTGGAAGCCTTTTTACTACCATTCTGGAAGTGCTTACCTTATACTGCAGAGATCAACGTATTTATGTAGCCTTCATGTTATATTTAAGTAAGATAAGTCAACTTGTTGGGGAGGTATAGCCCAGAAAATGAGGAATAAATAAGTAATTTCTGTGTTTTAGTGTGTGTAGGATTTTCACGTTTGTAGGCCCTGTTGTGTTCACAGAAAACATATTCAAATGTGTGCATACAGGCATGCATACACTTCCAGGGTGACCGCCAACTCTTTGCAAATGTGCAAAGTAGCTTTAGAAATTGAAACCATTAGATTCCTTCTAAGTCTCTTCTTTATGCAAATTTTAATAGGTGTTGTGGCATTGCCAGGAAATGAGCCACTGACATTTTATTGCAATGCCACAGTCATTCTGCCAGAAAAAACACAGGCACCAGAGGGAACTCTGAACACTTTTTCCTAATACACACCATAGCCAGCATATAACCCCACAACCTGGGCTGTTTTTTTATATACACAAAACAACCAACAGAATGGTTCCCTCATGGTGAAAGCATTGATAAAATATTTTCATGTACTACCAGGGTTAACTCATGGAAATGCTTTCCCGTGCAGCAAAATCTGCAATAACATTCACTCTGACTTCAGTAAATTCTCTACCCGGCGGCTGAACCCCTTCTCAAACATCAATTTCCTCTGAATACAGAAGCCGACTCTGGAGTTTGGGATAGGCCTAAATCCATTAATACGCTGCATCAGCTTTTTCAGATCTCATACGAATAAAGTCATAAAGTTCAGGACAACACAAGGTCTTGCAGATAGACATCAACAGATGGGAAAGCATTGAGGGAACAGATGTTATAAGACAGACAGAACCCCCTGATGACATTCCCACTATCACACATCAACAAGTCAAAAACTATAAGCATATTGCATGGTTGGTCCTTTTAATGCTAGCTAAGATGTAACAGAATTTGAGTGGAAAGAAGCTTGGGAGGAACCAGAGGCTTATCAGTACTGATGTCAGTGCAGTGAGGCAGCTCTCTGCAGGCTGCACCTGCTGCCTGTTTCCCCTTTCTTCATGACAGCTGACTTTGTTGAGAAGCAGGTCATTCAAATTTTCAGCATTTTTAGTCCATAAGTACTGTATGACATCTTTCAACAAGCACATAAAATCACTGTTAGTAGGTCAGATCAGGTATCTTGAACAATTGAGTACAATGTGAAAAGAAAAAAAAAGAAAGAGAAGAAAAGAAAAAGAGAAGAAAACAGCAAGCAGGTTGCACAGAAAGAGGATTATTCATAAGCTGGACTTCACCTGTAATAACGCTTCCTGGATCGGGATCTGGAGCGACTTCTGGAGTGAGAGGTGGACCGGGTTCTTGACCGGGACCTCGAGCGGCTCCGAGACCTCGTGGCTGATTTTGTGGATCTGGACATCACTGCAGCCAGCCCACCTCACACTGCCACAAGAAATCCAAATTAGAGTTCTGGAGATGTAAGGCTAAGTAAAACAGAAGTGATTATCCATCTTTTAAAGGGGGACCGACTGCATAGAAGGACTGTTAGTTTTCTGGTTAAGGATTGAATAACCGATTATCACTATAGGGGGGGGGGGAACATCACGAGAGAGCCAGGGGTCTAAAGTCTATGAAATGCAATATCCAACAGAGATAAGCCATCAGATTCAGTTCAGAAGCAGTCTGAGTGAAAAGACAGAACAGCTGTGAAAAGGAAGAAAGCAACCTGTAGTGGTGTTGGGCATCCAAACAGAACCAGTTTTATTTAGTCCCTGATCATTTGCATAGAGGGCAGTCTTCCGTCAGTCATTTGAGTAGTTCACTGTTGAAATACTACTAAGAAAACACAGCTGTCAGTACACCGTAGTATTTACTCTGCTGCAGGAGATATGCTAACAGATATAACACTAATGATCTGTTCTTTGTTTCTGTCATGTACCTTGTCATTTTTCACTAACCCCTGACTAACCCCCTGGATACATGCTCTGTCACTGAAATCACACTACATTGATGTGAAAATAGCTTATTTCCTGTGTAGCTGCCGAACCGTAGCACATTTGCTTGTGGTGTGAATCTCCCATCAGAGAGATGCTTGGTTGGGGAATCTATTTTAAGTTCAAAGGATGTTTTATTTCTTCTCCACCCCCAGTTCTACATGTGTTTACTCCCCATTGTATTATTTATACACTTCTATAGCAGAAGCATCTAGCTCCTTCCAAGGTCCCCGTGGCTTTATCTGCGACATATGATCCTCAGAGTACAGTAAATGCCAGGGATCAAATAATTGAGCTTTCATTATGAGAGTCATCTTCAGGGACTTTGGGAGGAGGATATTGCAGAGTAGCCTGCACATGACCGGGATTTCAAAAGCAGGCCACGCAATCACATGGTGGTCGCAGTGAACACCCTTTGGACTATTTTAGTGAGTGGATCCATCTTCCCCCAGCCTCCTGCTCTTCATGCTCTATGAACTTCCCACTCTCCTCAATCTTGGCAGCGTGTTGTTTTTGGCTTTTTTAGAGAGTAATTTCCTGTAGGGCCTGCCTAAATGGAGCATCTATTTAGCTTACTGTGCACTTTTAAAGAATGGCATTCAGATGTGCCCCCGTTTTCAGCATGTGGCAGCAAAACAGTCAAATAAATCAACTGGAAAGTTCTCCTTAATTTGACTTTTGAAACATAATTATTTGGAGGAAGTTCTTGTGGAGACTTTTTTTCATTTTCTGTTAGAAAAAATGCAATAAAATGTTTAAAGCCAGCACAGCTGTGTTGCAGAAATGTTCATATGGCTGAAAGTAGTTTCCTCAAAACTTTTGAATAGCAGAAACTTCCACAGAGAGCTTGTATACCCAGCCACAGTAACTGTTACATTATGACTGCTTTACTCACAAACAGGAATCTTACATTGTCAAAGTGTGACTATATTTCTTTATTGCACACAAAAAGCAGACGCCAAACCCTGCCCTTACCTCTCTAATACAACACAAAAGACTAGTTAGCAGAATTGAATGGTGACAGTCTGTTTCAACAGCCTCACTGAAGCTGGACTGATAACCAGCTGCAGCTGTCTCTACACGTGTGTGTGGGCTGCAGCCTGATCACTGAGATTTCAGCATCTCAGTAAGCCTGCTCTTTAATTACTCACTACTAGATTTGCACCCAGAAATACAGCTACTGACAAGCATACAAGTCTTATTGTGCTTGGGAAGTTTTATGTTTTCACCTTTTCCATATTTTGCCACATTTCCACAACTCTACCACAACTGTAAACTTCATCCATGTGCTAAAATGACTTATGCTATTACACTTGTGAACTTCCCACCCTATCAACTTCCCTGATTTTAACCCTGTTATGTTGCGGGTCAAATTGACCCTTTTTAAAGTCTATTTTAGGCAATATATGCCTTCCAAACCACTTAAATGCAGCATAAATATCTGGGCAGCATGTGACAGAAGAGGTGTCGTGTTAATTTATCAACATCACTTCTTAAAAATAAAAAATTCAAAATGTAAAATAAAATTAACGAAAATCAATGTCATGTAAAACTATTGCATTTATATTTAGGGCTTTCCAATGTACATTAAAAAAGTTTTAACATTAATTTTAATGAAAAATGAGTGAGTTATCCTCATTGAACCATGATCTGTGAGAATTAAAGAACAACAATGGACCAAATCTTGATTTAAATGGTTAGTAATGGAGTTGATAATGAGATTAAAAAAGATGTGTATTGGGATTTTTTGGGGTTCTGACACCTTTGGATAGTCCAAATGACCCAGGACCATTATTGCTGTTCCAGAGAAACAAACATAGAAGGAGGGTTTAACTGAGCCCAATGGGTTGACAACAGCGGCCATAAGGGTGAATTTTCAAGCTGAATGCCTGTTTGGAGGGGGACTGCGTGGCAATTGTGCAATGATATAAATATGCTAAGGCAGTGGCGGTTCTTTGGGAGGGGCCAACAGGGGCCAGTGTCCCTGTAAAACTGAACCTGGACCCCCCTGTGCCCCCCCCCCCTCCCTCCACACCAAACAAATATTATACAATAAAAAAAGCTTCGGTATCACGCCGATGTTACAGGCTTAACACATGCGTGTGGCACTTGGTTCCAGTCCCTTAGAGCGCTAAGGGACTCACGTTGAGTGTAAACAGCCAAACAGCTGTGGTCAGTCTGCATTTTGATATAGTACACAGTAGTATATATGTCAAGTATATAGGGATGCACCTATGTTTTACTAGTTTGTTCTCAGCCGGTCCTCGCCTTTCTCAGTCTCTTTTGTCAGGGTTGACAACACCCTTGGCCCCAGCCTGGCCCCCCCAGTAAAACTGGTCTAGAACCGCCACTGTGCTTAGGTAGTTTAAGTTTTATAGTTGTATGAGTTTTGTCAAACACACCAATATAGCTGCCTAACCCCATAAACATCTATCGACATTGGCCAATGAATGTCTTAGTTGGGTTCTAGTTTAAAGTCAAAGATTGGTGCTCCATATATTCTTCTAGTTCTTTGTTTTCTAGCCATTGAGATAAATAGAGTCCTGCAAAATAGATTGTCAGTATTAATCATCTTAACTAACTACGAAAACACTTTGATAAAAGTATGAACTTGCCACCTTTGTAGAACAAAACAGGAGCTACACACAGTAACCAGGAAGTGCATGGAAAACTCTAAAAGCAGGTCTTCATCACTGTATGAAATCAAACAGTTGCAATGTAGATCTGAAATAAACTATACCAAACATTGTTCGGTGTCAGATTTACATAGTAGAACAGAATTAAACTGATAATGGCTCTCAGGTTCAGAACCACGCGCGCATGCATACATGATTAAGGGTCCCCCCTTGGGGCAGAGCGCGACAGCTGTATAATCCTCATCAGCTGTTTATTTCATGTTACAGCAAAAGTAGCTCTGATCAACAATGGAGCTGGAACTTGATACACAGCTCAAAGCGTTGGAGAAGAAACACTCCACTCAATCAACTGCCCTATCATTAAGACCAGGATGCCAGAGTGGCAGCTGGAATCACATTTGCTATCTATATGTGCCCCAGAGACACCCCGCTCGCTATTTCAGAAAAGCCACAGCAACTGTCATTGGCACAATCTTTGCTTATTGAAATGTGGCAGACCCTCCGAGGGTTCCCTCAAGACGCTTCGCATGTGGAGGCAGTTAATGCATAAGCAAAGCCGCTGGCAGTGCTGTTTAAGACGAGATAAACCTCTCAGATCCTCTGCAGTTTAAAAAAATCCTTCAGAATCGCCTCATTCATTCAGTTATGTCTGAAGGAGTGTGGCTCGTTTGTTTTCTTCAGGGAGCTTCTGTAACGTCTGCTAGGAAGACAAATGGATGACCTCATGCAGAGATTTCCTGCAACACTATCCTTCCCTAATCATCGTCTGTGACGGACAAGAACACCATTTAGCTTGGCTACAAGTTAAATGATGATGAGATCCCAGTTGCTGCTAAGTTTGTGCTTGCTAATGCGATCTAGTAACACTCTATTCTTATTTGTGCTTGTGTGTATGAGGCTACTTTTGCCTGGAAAATGGCTCACAGCTGAGTGTCACTGAGGCATCCTTGGAGCAACATGCTTCTGTGCTGTCTGTCAACACACTGCATCTGTGAAGCTGCATGAAAGAGGGGACTCATCAGCTGCAGGTCCTCTCTGTTTTGGTTGGCTAGAAAACAGGCTGTTAAAGGATGAGGTGTATTTCCAAAATGATGTATTTCTGCACAAAGCTGGAGACACAGTTGGTGTTTATGGGAGTGATTATGAGTGGCGTGTTGTATAAACTGACTGTTTTCATTTCTGGTGCAACAACAACAACCGGTAACAACATTAACTGAGTATTTTAATCTGCTTTGTCCTATCTAAGTAAGTAGCACAAACGTGAGCGCTACATAAAGCTGATTATAGGATTAGCCAAGAAAGTGGCAGACACCAAAAGTTTGAATAAGAGTCTATATGAGACTGTGCAAGCTACTTATGTACACGACAGCTTACTTAAACACGAGACGCACCTTTTTGTCATGTGTGTACCTTAGGGCTGCTGATATTTGTCAAGGTGGATTGACTCCAACCCGGATCCTGCTACCCAACTTTTTTTTTTTGGTATCACAGCCCCAGAAATAGATTCACATATATAGGACCACAAAAACCCCATTAAGATAAGCATTTACTGTAAACTCACAGCCAGGCAACTTTTTTCTTTTTGCTAAATATGACTCTCATAGCTTGTGCAAAAACTGTAGCTGTTGATGGGAGGTGGAGGGAGTGGAGCCTGTAATCACCACAGTCATGCTGTCATTGTGCTAACCACTAAAAGCAACAGTCACATCACTGGGAAAAGCTAAACAAGAGCTTGAACTGAGGCGCTCCTTGAACCCTCCAGTGGTGGTCTGAAGATGCACTTTGGAAGTCAGTGAAGCATTTAAACATCTTCGTGATCTAAAGCTATAAGCATTAAGGATATGACTATTCATACGATAAACTTCACATTTACTATTAATACACTTGTTAAAGTGGCATAAGTGAGAGCAGATAGCCTAAATCAACGTCTATCCATTGAGAAGTAGTGGTGGGCGTATCTATTCTGTGGTATCGATATATTGATACTCACACACTACTCATTTCAGTATCGATTACTCTAATAAAATATCAATACTACTTCATAAATGCAAAATAAAGTGCATGTGTCACTTCTGATTCTTTTAGGGTACCTTACTCCAAAGTTTTGTACCAACAGCCAGTGGCAGAGCCACACAGTTTTGACTTGGGTGGACAAACTAGGGCACTGACTGTTGAAGGGTTGGCCAGGCGTGGAAAACAGTAGGGGCTTACCCTAAACCTAGGAGGGTTACTTCCAATAATCACATCTACTTTTACTTCTTTTTATAGAATAATTTAACAAATGTTACATTTTTGTAGATTTCTAACGTTAACATTAAAAATGTAACTCGACAGAGTGTCAACATTTAAATCTGCTGAACTGAACTCTTTAAGGACTCAAAATGAAGATGATTGTCCAAAGTCGAAGCATCAACAAAAACAATATTCAAATCCACAGAAACTACTGTCTCTGCTGCTTGCTGAAACGCAATATCTGATTTGAATATAAGTAATGCCTCTAACATGGCAAATAGCCAATCATGTTTAAGAATTTCAGGGTGGCCACAGGGGTCGCCAATTAGTTTTCAGAGGTGGCCATGGTCACCCCTTGGCTCCGCCACTGCCGACAGCCCCCATCTACATTTATCTCACTTGTTAAAAAAGGCCTCCAAAAGATTTGCATATTCAAGTTTTTAAATGAAAAGTATTTGTCATGGGACTTGTCTTTCAAGAGTTGCATTTTATTTATTTTAAAAATCACTGAAAGTATCAGTATCAGTATCAGGTATCGAATAAATTGCCAAACAAAGTAGTATGTATCGTATCGAATCATAGAATTGTGGTCTCGCCCTACACTAGTGTCCTGGATGTGGTGTATTGGGATGAACCTGAACGCAGCATCCTCTGGAGTTACATCGTGTACATCATAAAGACAGCGAAATGCACAGTCATTATCATGAATACACACTTCAAATTACACTGGGAGGAAAAAATATAGTCGACTTTTTTTCCTACTGAATTTCGTCCTTTTTCCTGAGGGTATTTGTGCCCACGAGCTATTTCTTAAAACTACAGCACTCTAAAGGGAAAAGAGATTTCCTCAACGACATCGAGTTTTCACATCTTTCCACAACTTCCCTTCAAACGACTGAGTCACATTTTCTGTCTATGATGATGCTGGCATTAAAACTCATGCAAATTAAAAAGCAAAGACTTCTCCATAAAGAAACGTCGACAGAGAAAGATTAATTGACGTACCGGTCGGTGTTGTCCTCTGAAGTCCTCCAGTCACATTCAGACAGCGCGTTGTTTTACTGAAGGAGTTAAAGACAATTTCTCCCTGGACTCCCGTGTGTCTGTGCTGTTGTGCGCCGCTTATGTCAACGGTGCATGTGTGTGTGTAATGTGTGTGCGTGTGTTTGTGTGTGTGTGTGCTGGAGTCTGCGGTGTTAAGAAAGAGGGGGGCGTCTCCGCTCCGAGCCGCTCTAAAGTTCCTCTCCCCTCCCGCCTGCTCTGCGCTGTCTGTCTGACCTCCTGTTTAACACTGAACAAGAACTGAGGAGAGAATATGAGAAAACCAGCAGGCTATATAACATGACCAGTTAAAGTGACATCATGATGTCAGGAGTGTATAATAGTCCCCGTTTAGAAATGACTTTAGTAACCAGTTGGGAAAAACTACAGGAGCTACTGTTTGCTCTGTACTGGGGGTGCTGGATGATAATTTTGAAATAATGTAATAATATTAGACAAACATATATTATTTGTACAGTCCATTATTATTATTTATTTACTTATTTTAATTCACTGTGGATTAATTCATTTTTTTAATTTAGATTTTCACAGATTTCCCCTCAGCATTTTAACATTTCATTCTGTTTCACTTTGCTGTATTTTCTTTTAGTGAAGCATCTTAGTTTATTTTAGTGTTTTATTATCCAATTCATTTGTTTCATTTTTGCAAGTTTCATTTTCCTGTGTTGAGTTTTAACATATTATTCCTACAGTGTTTCCTCGTGAAGATAACAGCGTGACAGCTTTTCCTCAGTTCATTCAGCAACTTAAAAAAAAATTCATTTATTTTTATTTTTATTATTATTACTATTATTATTATTATTATTATTATTATTATTATTATTATTATTATTATTGCATATATCATGTTCTGAACCTTATGCATTGTGGGGTGGATCAGGATTGGGATGGGGGGTCTTCTTATTTTTTAAATATTTTTTATGTATTCTATTTGTATTATTTTCATGTAAAGCACTTTGTGTTACAACATAATTGTATGAAAAGTGCTTTACAAATAGTCTGATTGATTGATTGATTGATTGATTGATTGATTGATTGATTGATTGATTGATTGATTGATTGATTGATTGATTGATTGATTGATTGATTGATTGATTGATTGATTGATTGATCGTATCCATTCATTGAATGATTATTAGTTTCTAAAGTTTTATTTCACATGGTGGACAGCTTATTTACTCCTGAACCCAAATTCCCCCTCATCTGTTATTTGTTATTGTATCTCTGGCTCTGGTTGGCCAGTTTTTTAGGTAGGCAACTCCTACTCCCATCTCTTTCTCTAGATACAATAAAGTACAATACAGCACTGTCACTGTATAGCCTGAAATCGTGTAACAGTTACTTTGAAAGCTGAAACAAAACTGTAACATAAAATAAATCCATTAGTATACATGCTGCAAATACAAAAATGTGCAGCAAAAGCTGAAACAGTGATTGCTAATGCATTAACAGCAACTGCTCTGCAAAAACAAAATGCGAAGTCGAAAACGCAGGCAACTTATTTAATAATCTCTTCAGCAAACAACACCCTAAAACTCTATTCCAATAAGGTAATCATGGTACAGCAGAGATTATCTGTAAGTGTCTGAGCTACAAATAAGACATGAAGAAAATTAACCCAACAGCATTATTATTTGATTATTCTGGATCTTTCAGCACATCTGTGTCTGCAGCAGCAGTCTAGTCCGATCAATATTTTTGTGCAAAAGATAAGTAAGGTCCATTAAATCTATTATAATTCATACAATAGATGACATTTGTTCATTTAGGTTTCATAATTAATTGGCAGAAATGACCCGCCAAGGTAAAAAGAAAAAGCAGCTCAGAATAAAGACATCACTTTGTCAAGGAAGAGTTGTAAACAAAAGTGGTAATACATATTGTTTGCAGACTTACCAGTGTTACCAAACATTGGCATGTTGATTTTATGTAATCCGTGAGCAGTGGGTAATGTTTATAAAATGCTTACTACAATTTCATCAAAACAGGAAATAGTAAAGCTGACTGGCAAAGTAATAACAAAACCTATAATAGATTGCAGTTGTTTCTATGACTAAGCAGAGGAAATATGAGATCCCCTCAGCTCTCTGAATACTTATGAGTTTGAGAACATCTGTGCCATATTAATTCATCATGTATTGGATTTTTTAAAAGATGTATCCATATTTATCTCTTACTTTTTGTATGACACGTAATCTGAGCAGAAGATCAAGAGCCAATGCAAATCAGTTACCAGCAGGATTTTCTATGATGGCCATTGAGGGTTCTGTGACTCAGCAGAGCTCACACTTCACTGTGCAAACATCTAACAATTTGTTAGATTTCAGATAAGTGTCCTAAGCTCTGACTAAATTTTTGTTTTGTTTTTGGGACGATATTTTAGCCTGGTTTTATGAACCATTTCACTGCTACTACCTGCTATCTTAATGACACATTTACAGGGTTTTGTCTGTCTGGGGTTGACACAATACAGAGCATTTGATAGAACCATCCATCATCCACTGCCAAAAAAAGACGTCAAGTCAAGTCAAGTCAAGCTTTATTTATAAAGCACATTTAAAACAACCTCAGTTGACCAAAGTGCTGTATATATATTAAATACAATATAATCATACACAATATAACAATAAATAAAAACAATAAATCAATAGTAAGAGCTCAATTTAGGAAATAAAAGAGTAAAGAAGTAAAAAGCCAAGGATTCTTGTTTAGCTGGGACTGAATGCCAAGAAGAAAAGATGGGTTTTCAGCAGTGTTTTAAAGTGCTCAACAAACTTTGCAGCTCTGACCTGGAAAGGTAGGCTGTTCAACAGCTTTTGGGCCGCCACTGAGAAGGCTCTGTCCCCATGAGTAGAGAGTCTGGACCGAGGTACTGCCAGGAGCAGCTGGTTTGACTACCTAAGTGTTCTAGAATTACTGTGAGGCTGTACAAGGTCTGATAAATAAGACCGTACCAGACCATTTAAACACTTAAAAACAATTAATAAAACCTTGAACTGGATCCTAAAGTTCACAGGCAACCAGTGCAAAGATGCAAGGACAGGACTGATGTGATCCCGCTGTTTCTTTCCAGTCAGCAGACGGGCGGCTGCATTTTGGACGACCTGTAGACGGCGCAATGCTGACTGGTCGAGACCAACAAACAAAGAGTTACAATAATCTAAACGTGATGTAACAAAGGTGTGAATAACTCTCGAAATTGTTTCACAGTTAGAGCTGTAAATTAACCTTTATACATTTTTATTTGCATGTATTTTGTCCCCAAGCATCTTCCTGCCACCTGCTGCCGCTGTGATGGAAAATAACAACTCTTCACTTTATAGAAGTAGAGGATGGTCTAATGTGGTATTCAAGGATCTCATATCATCAGGTTTCCTGTGAATATTTTTAGTATCATTATGTCCTCGATTCCTAACAGTTGGGAGTTCATGTGTCTGCTGTGTGGGCTTTATTTTCCCTTCCCTGGAATGCATTCCATAATAGATCTAGTATTGTTATTATATCTCCTGTGCACAGTAGCCAACACAAGCAACTACTGCCGGGACAATCTGTCTCACAGTCTCACTGGGAGCAAAAGTGCTGCTAATCAGCCTGACAGCAGGAATAAAACATGATGACATGTTTGTATACATGCATCGAAACTGACATGGGTAATAAAATACTGAAATTGCTAGCATCTCTTTTCTATCCAGACAAAGCTTAATCCTCGACTACAAAAACAAAATACTTTGGGAATTGTTGAACTGAAGTGAAGACATCCTGTTGGATTAAGACCTTTGATCTCTTGATAATCACCATAAATCTTCATACAGAGCAGACAACATTTATAGGGTGATAATTTTCTTAAAAGCAGCTATAAGAAAGAGTTTTGTTCTGGATTTACAGAAGCTTAATTTTAGACTTATGTGGCATTACAGTCATCTCTACAACTGATGGTCTGCAAGGCGGTGGGAGGGTCTATGTGTTCTTCTCCAATAAGAATTATAACCTAATTTCTATTTTTGGACATCCTCTGGACTCTGCATGGGAAATGGAAATATATGGCACAGTATTTCAATTTATTTCTGACTACTGGAATCAAAGCTGACACACTTGACTTGACTTGATGAGTCAATTGCTTCAAATATTCAATATACAACTCTTATTACATGCTGTGTTTGAACCTTTTAGTACAATGCTGCTATTGAGGGATTATATATTGCTTTTCATACTACTTCCAGTGTATTCAGACACACTGTATTATGGCAAACTTGTGTATATTTGCATTGTAAATAAATGGCTTCAGTTTGTGTGCACATGTCACTTGGAACGCTCTCTGATGGGCTCATTTGATTAATTCAAAGTACTTGTTCCCAGGAAACAGACCTAGTTGAATAGGTCAGCTAATGTACTCCAATAAAGATCAGAGTGGTTAGAGGATACAAGGCAGATTAGGCGGGAAGTGGGTTGTTTGTGTTCTTTACTCGGCAGAATATGCTTGCCAGGGAAAGACTAACTGTGTTTTGTTTGAGAGACTATAAAGCCAGAAGCCAAGAAAAAAGAGCTCTACATGATCGAAAATTAGAAAAAGCTGCTTATAATTGTGTGAGCTTTGTATTCAACATGAGGATGTGAGTGAAGCTTGTTTCTGGTCTTATTTCTTGAGGAGTTTCAAGGGGGAAAAAAGTAATTACATCGGATTTTTGATTGGTTTCTGTGTATTATTTTTATAATTCCAGCTACTTGGTAGTGTAAAATGACATTACATACTTTACAGGCATTGGTATCAGACAGTCTTGTCAATCCATTTAACTCCACATCATTTCTATCTTCAGTACAACACATTTGGGTTCTAACCAAAGACTAAGGTTGTTCCAAATGACTAATTTTATAGTAATTTAATAAACTGAACATCAGATTCCAACAAACCGACTAGTCTAAGGTAAGATAACACTTGGAAAACTATCAAAAGTGAACAATTTATTTAACCCTCCTGTTATGTTCGTTTCTCTGTAACAGCAATAATATTCTTGGGTCAGTTTGACCTGGGGCATGTTCAATTATCCAAAAGTGTCAGAACCCCCAAAATATCCCGATACACATCTTTTTTAATCTAATTATCAACTCCATTACTAACCATTTAAATCAAGATTTAGTCCATTGGTGTTCTTTAATTCTCACAGATCATGGTTCAATGAGGATAACTCACTCGTTTCTCATTAAAAATTCATGTTAAATTTTTTATAATGTACATAGGAAAGCCCTAAATATGAATACAATAGTTTTATATGACATAGATTTTACATTTTGATTTTTTTTATGAAGTAATGTTGATAAATTAACACGACACCTCTTCTGTCACATGCTGCCCAGATTTTTATGCTGCATTTAGCTGGTTAGGAAGGTATATATTGCCTAAACTAGACTTTAAAAAGGGTCAATTTGACCCACAACATAACAGGAGGGTTAAAACAGCTAACTAAAAAATCAGAGATTCTGGTTTATTAGAGCTAGCACCTCCTGGAAATCCTCTTTGCAGGTTCACGACCACATGCCTATACTAGTTAAACATTGCTTCAGTCCATTGGTTATATGCCAGTTTAATCAGACACTGCTTACATTCAGCTCTATCTCTGTGTGTCTACGGCAATCGCCAATTGTTGATACTTTCGGTTCATGTTGGCTCTGGTTAATTGTTTAATGTTTACCAGAAAAGCTCCAGTTTCATGTCACTGCACCAAAAACACAGTGAAGTCAATGAATAGACACATTCAAAGGCCTGGGACCAGCCAAGTTAATAATCAATAAACTGGGTAACGAAAAGTCCCTAAAATATTTGTTAAAACAGGGAACAACAGCAGGAGTATTGTTTATTGTTTGACTTTCGAGGTCATTAGCACTGGCACTATCTTTCTACACTTGTGCTTTAACAACTATTTGGAGGACTGCCAAGGTCCAGATATTTAAAGACCCAAAAGGTTGAATTTTAATGAGTTTGGTGACCCCCTGACATATTCCAGCACCACTGTGAGGATGATTTCAATTGTTTTAAGTACTTGTTTTGGTCTGTTGAAGTGCAGTCACTTATATAATACCATGCAGTTATACTATATACTATAGTCATACTATCATCTGGTTGAATTTGAGCTCATTTAGTAGCACATTTCCAAAACGATGTCATTCCCATCAGCTGTCGCTCGTGCTTACTGCTAATAAGGATATCTAAGATGGTAAGCATGGCACACATTATACCTACTCTGTACAAGAAGGGACAAAGCAGACTCTTTCTGCTCAGGAGACTCAGGTCTTTTGGTGTGGAGGGGGCTCTTCTGGAGTCCGTCTTTGACTCTGTGGTGGCATCAGCCATCTTTTTCTGAGTGGTCTGCTGGGGAAGCAGCATCTCTGCTGCTTACCGGAAGAAGCTGAACAGACTGGTGAAGAAGGCCAGCTCTGTCCTGGGCTGCCCACTGGACCCTGTGGAGGTGGTGGCTGACAGGAGGATGATAGCCAAGCTATCTTCTCTGATGGACAACACGTCACACCCCCTCCAGGAGACAATAACAACACTGGGAAGCTCGTTCGGTGACAGACTTCTTCACCCGTGGTGTCTCACGGAGAGATATCGCAGGTCTTTTCTTCCTGCAGTGGTCAGACTCTATAACCAATTATATATATATGTTGTAAGATATGCTTATTTTTTACCTCTTTAATTTTAATATTAATTGCTCATAACTTTTTAATAATTGTTACTTTAAAGGCTCTTGTTTGCTTTATATTATTTTTATTTGCACTGTCTACTTTGCTACTGTGACACTTGAATTTCCCCGTTGTGGGACGAGTAAAGGACTTTCTTATCTTCTTATCTTACCTCTACCTCCCATATCTGTTGTCATTTCAGGGAATCCCTCTAGCCCTATTATCTGGTTGCATTTGAGCTCGTTTAACAGTCATTTAGTAGCACATTTCCAAAACTATGTCATTCCCAACAGCTGTCGCTCGTCTTTACTGCTAATAGGGAAATCTAAGATGGTAAGCATGGCACACATTATACCTGCAAACAACATCATCACACAGCAGTGTCACTCTGAGCATGTTGGCAGGATAAAACTAACGTTTGGCCTGAACCCTGTAAAAGTATACCCTTACTAAGTGCTATGGCTGTGGTCTTCTTTATTATTAGAACTATAGTGTTAAGTTTTCAGAGGTTCTCTTTTTTGAGTTTTTTTTATCACTTACACTCAAAGATATTAGTTTTTGGAAGTCGATTTGTGAGGCACATTTTCCCAATTTGTCAGTTAGTCTTTTCCATGTCTTGGTTTAATTTCAGTGTACTCTTTTGTGAGCTTAAGCTGTCCAGTTCCAGTGGGTATGATGTCAGCTATTTCATAATTTGATTGAGTGCAATCCCACAACAATAAAGAGACACATCTCTTTCCCAGTTTTCTTTTTGCTCTCCATTACATAACAGTTACAGAGCCTTTGCAGAATACAGTATCTTCATAAACCATATTTCCTGACTCCTTATAACCTTGACATCGTCTTTGCTGACAGTCAGTCCTGCGATGGCCCTGCTTTGGCACCTAAAGTTTCCCAGCGGCCCCCTTCCCATCCATCTCTCTGGCCTTTGAGCTCTGCTTCATATCGCCACTGTGCAGACACCAGGCAGGTTTATTTTGGGCAATCCCTTGACACCACTTTCTCCCTCTGTGCCGGGATAAATCCTCTCCACCTGTTAGAGCTGTCCGTCTCCTCTCCGACATCTCTGCACTCACAGAGCTTTAGCATTACTTCTAATTACTACATTGAAAATTTCTCAGGGGTAAAGGGCCGCAGAGGAGCCAAACGTTACAGCTGTCCCAAAGAAATGACTTTATTTCACAAGGTTTTTAGCTTCATCAAAGCTTTATTTAAAATATATTCACAAAAGAAAATCTAGAAATATCCACTCTCTGTTAGGTATTTGTAAACCTTAGGTGAACAAAGACAATGCCAGGTAGAAATAACTGCTTGTTAGGACATTCCTTGCCGGTCCTTTTGCAAAACCTGACTTTGATCTCGTCCATCTGGTGGTGGTTACCTTTCATAAAGAGCCAAACTCAGATTACTAACGCTGATGCCGTCTGACTCATTGTTTAATTCATCTTCAGGGGCTTTTTTGGGTAATCGTTTCATGATTTAATTGTCTGAAAATAATGGTGCAATTGTTCTCAAGATGAAACCTTTCTGTCCTTTACAGCGGCCATATTCAAATAGTCAAATCATTTCCACACCATGCTGAGAAAACATCACCGCTGGTGAAAACACATGGTTAGATTCAGTATGACTCATTGGAATGAGTCTGTGTTAAATCCCATGTTAGTTCCAAGTTCACTGTCAAGTCATCATGGTGGAATCTACAACCCTGGCTCTTCCTTTTAAAGTGGTCCCCTACGAAGACCTGATATTTAGGTTTTACAGCTTTGCAACGGTCCACTGAAATCCAGAGGCCATGCTTTGAGTTTGTCCTTTTAAAACAATGGAATTTACGGCAGTTTCATGAATTGGAAGTATTAATCTAATAACACTTGTGGAAGAAGTTCTAGAATCCCCCCTCAGTAAAATTACACAAGTATTATCAATTAAAAAAGCAACTTCATTAGCTCCTTTTGTCATATATCAAGACTATTTCTACTAAATAATTAATACAAAACTTCTATTTCAAAGTTGTGGCTGGCCAAGGTTGAAGTAATAATAACTACTTTATGAAAACTAGCCATTTGTAGTGTGCTCTAAAGCATTTAAAGATGCATCTAAAGTTTATATATATTTAAGGTCCCTTTTTATATAAAATCCCTCTGCAAATGATATCCCAATAACTGAACAGTGGCCTACAATGTCATAAGGAGACCATGGCCCCATACAGGCTGAGAGTAAATGTTTGGGGCAAATCAATGAGTGAATGTGGCTTCATTTCTCCAGTTAAACAAAGATAACACTGAGGTAGTTGTTTTTGGTGCCAGCGAGGAGAGATTCAAAATCAGGGAGCAGCTTCAGGCCTTACATTTGAAAACCACTGACCAAGCCAGAAACCTGGTATAGCCTAGGACTGAAACCTGAATTTTAAAAACCACATTAAGACAGCTAAAAAGTCGGCTTACTTTCACTTAAGGAATATATCGAACTGGTCCATGCATTTATTTTCTGTTGACTTGATGACTCAAGGTGTCTTCGTAGGTCTCCCTAAAAAATCAGTCAGACAGCTGCAGCTGACTCAGAACGCTGCTGCTGCTTGAGTCCTCACCAAGACCAAGAAAGTGGCCAACATCTGTTGGTTTATTAAGCACTGAATGATTTAGGACCAGAATAAATTAGTGATCTTCTGATAAAGTATGAACCATCATTTTGTCTGGGACAGGTCCGCTTTCTGTCTCCAGAGTCAGAACCAATCATCGAGAAGCAGAGTTCTGTTTTTAATTCCAAGACAATGTCAGGTCCGTGAAACTCTTAGTTATTTTATTCTGAGTCCTTGCCGCAGACGTCCTGCTGCTGTGGACATTTCCAGCAGCTTCCGTTAGCTGCTAGGGATGTGCCGAACTCCAACAGCTACTACTACCACGACTACTATCCGTCTCATCACTATCATCTCTCTCTCTCTCTCTCTTATTCTCCTCTATCCCTCTTTCAAACCCCAACTCAGTCGAGGCAGACCCTTGCCCATCGGATGCTGTGTCAGTTTGAGGAGAGAGAGGTGAGAGAAAGATGGAGCTGCTGACTTAGTGGGTTTAATAGGATCTCCGATTATGAGCAGGAGCCCAAAGTGATTAGTAGACCAATAAAGAGAGCCAAAAGTCATTATACGTGTGCCCAACTTTACAAGTTTGCAGTTGTTTGAAACCAAATATTAAGGACAATCTGTGCCTGTATTTTTAACATCGCTTCAATCACATATTGAGTTTACCTTTCGTTCACCAAGTAGAAGAGCAACGTATGTCCGTGATCGGCCTGTCTTTTAAAATATCGACAGATTGGCACGCCATAAGTTTAAAGAGGAGGACATTTAAGATGTGCCTATTCACAACATTTTTCTCTCTGTCTTGTCTTGTCTGTGGCTTCAATTGAGGTGCAAAATAAAATGCAAAACTTATGACAGGACTCGAAAATGTGTATGACCATTTAAGCACAAGCTCTGTTTATATCAGGACTATGGCATCAGATTGATCACATTATACATGTTTATATTGTTTCAAATTGTTCTTTATGTTCTGGATTTAAACTTTAAAAGTTGCAGTGGAAAGAGGTTGGGTCCCATTCTAACTAGGGGTGGGAATCGAAAAACCAGATCCTACTTAGAACCGGTTCCAATTCGGATTGGAATTGTACACCTCAAATGTTATCGATTCTTCTTAACGATTCATTTCCCAGCGCAACATCTAGTCATGTCACGTCACATCACGTCGCAGTACGTTGCATTACGTCACACACTCTGTGACGCAGAACTCCTAGGTGCAAATACCTCAAATATGCTGAAGTAATTGTCGACTCGGCCTCGAAGCTTGGGGGGCTCAGGGAGGCGTACCCCCGCCTACCTCTCCCCTTTCGGAGTTGGGACGCTTTCCCTCAGGCTCGAGGGAAAGCGTCCGGACTCATGCGGCCCGAGAATGAGGCACCAAGAGCGGGTAAACTAACTCAGAGATGACCCCTGGAGGAAAAGCATTTTTTCCTCTCCAAATTCAAAGTATTTTCATCCAGGCTGGAGGGGCCACGTCTGGACTCATGCGGACAAGAATGAGGTCAACCTATTATTCAGTATGTTAAAGTTGAATATGTTCATGTTCAGTCTTGTGCAGACATAATTTTGGAAAAAATAAAATGGTTCCTTTTGGTGTGGAAGACTGTGTAGAACTACTTTTTCCCCCTCCAAAAAATACTCAGGAATCGTTAGGATAATTGATAAGGAATTGGATTGATAAGCAGAATCGACAATGGCATTGACATTGATAAATTCTTATCAATTCCCACTCCTAATTCTAACCTATAACATTTACGCATATATTTAACTGTATCGTGCCATATTCACCATTTTTAGAACTGTGTGCCAAAAATGCGCATCAAATCTAAATATAAAAGCAGAATACAGACTTTTCTATTTTAAACTACCTTCATCACATATCTATGAAGCTACATTTGCATCAACAGTTATTCGCCACTGTGTGTAAAGATGTCACCAGGTGGTTTCTTCCTAAGTGACATTTGTGATTATAGGAGAGTAAAAACATCCTGTGTGCTTTGACAGAGCTGAAATACACTAAGATTTGATGTCAGAAAATCAAGTCCAGTTAGCAATTAGGCCTCTGTTTTTTATAATGGGATCCTGATCAAGCTACCAGATCTGAAGTAAACACCAGAACATGATGTTTGGAACAAAGAGGCCAGTGTGTTTCAAAGATACCAGCTGCATTAAAAGCACATGTCGGGGACTGAATCCAACAGAATGAAAAACAGCAGCAGTACAAACTGTTCCTAACAGTGGCATCATGAGTTGGGTTATGAATTCTTAGACGTATAGAATAACCTAATCAAACAGAGATGAGCTGAACCAAAGTTGGAATTAGTTCAACTTTCCTATTGTGAGTCACTCATGGTTTTTTTTTCTCCCAGCTACAGCACAGGATGTTGAAACCACATCGTCAGACAGCTTGTGGATCTTTTGTGCATAATCAGACTTCAGTTTGAGTGTATTAAAAAGCAGAAAGAGTTCAGGAACTTTTTTCATTTCTTTCAAAGTATAGTTTCTGTCATTGTGGAACTGAACTCCGTCTGTCTCCAGATCAGATCCTGACAGAGTTTTTTCCCTTGTGTCTTCACCGTCTGTTCTCCTGTTACAGAATAAAAAACCACCTCTGAGCAAATGGACTACCCACACTACTTTCACTGGTGATCAGTTTCCACAGCAGGGCTTCTCCTTTCAACTAAGTTTGGTTCTTAAGCCCCTACTTAGCATCCATGCCAGCAGCTTGGACCTAAATAGACTCCCCCATATGATGCAGCACAGCAGTCTCATAAAAGAGGAACTCTCTCTGTGCATGTTGCTCGTACACTCGGCAGCTGGGTCAGTTGGAGTTTCAGCTAAGAGCAGTCTGGGGACTGTTGGTTGAGGGGCTCAAGGTTTCCATGTATGAGGTTTTGATGAATCAGTACCTGTGGGATGTGGAAAATGTTGTGCTTAAAGTATAAGCCAAATTCATGACCGGTATGAACTGACAGCAGGTGGTAAGGGCCGCAGCAACAGCCAATAACGGCCAATAAATGACTCGAAAGTGAACTAAATTGGGGTCTAAGGCCACTTGACACCTCTTGTGGCATCTCTCCAAATACTTTGCAAACTCAGGAACTGGATCCTGTTTGTTGATTGCCCTCCGCTGCTTTACAGCTTCTCAAGTTTGATATTCTATAAGCCTGTAGAGACATAGAGTAGTGAGCCTGGCTGTCTGGGTTCGAGGTGCTTATTATGCTCGAGGTGTAGGTGACTATGGCAACACGTTGGCAACTCTGGGAACATTTTGCCTCACAGATACTTTAAGGCAGATGTTGTGGTGTAACTCAGCTCCTGTAGTAGCTGACACATGAGAATTTCAAGCAACACTTTGCCGAGAAAGGGTATTCAGCGGTGCAGTAAACTTTTCAGTTTATGTTTAACTTATTTAACACAGATACAATGATAAGGTAAAAAGTGTCCTCTAATAATTTATAAAAGTCTCTACTTGGATTATGAGCCAGTTCCTTCCTTTAGCTTGCCAGCTTTAGTGAGATAGAAGGCAAAAATGCTGCAGCTTGAACTGCAAGGTAACATAAGTAAGGTAACCCACAGTGTGGGTGCATGCATCCCTCTACACTCCCATGTGTTTGTTTTTGAGTGTGAAATCCACATGGGAGTCCAAGATGCGCGGGGAAAAACACTCAAGCTTCCATCACAGCTGCACTTTCCCAAACCCAAAGGAGGCATACCCAAGGGCGGCTAGTTGCCCAGAGGATAGAGAGCAGCTGAGGCTGCCACTCTCTACCTCAAGCCAGTGGAGGCCAGTTTGTGATCTGTGAATAAAAAAACATCACAAGCTCAACTTCCCCCCCGGGCTGTGACCAACATGGCTGTTTGTGCATGAAGTGATACGATGAAGCACTGACTCGTTTTCACACTCACACACTCCTTTCAACAAAGATGCTAACACAGGGGCCCTCTCGTGCTCTGCAGCATCTATCTGTGTTCCGCCGTGGATAAATTTAGTGCTTGTGAAAATCCACCCAACCTTGGGTGCCCCATCTTCCTGAGCTGTCACTCAGTATTACAGGCTGTCATCGGTTTCGCTTACAGTTAGCGTTCCAATGGATCGCTGGTAACCTGAGAACTTAATCAGGAGACAGACAGCGTAGAAAGAGGCTAAATATTCCTTCAGAAAACATGCAAATACTGTCCTAACACCTGAGAGGCCGCACAGCTTTTCTCCTTCACCTTATTTTCACCCTGCGTCGGTCTGACTTCTGCAGCTTGTTAAATTTTACTTCCGCTAAAAAAACACATGCGTACAATAAAACCTTGGATGGCAATGAAAGTTTTAGCAGGGGTTCTATGCATTCCTTTAGTTCAAGTCAAGTTGAAATAATCATAATATAGCTTGTTACATCAATGCAGCATGGTTGGCTATTTTCACATTAGTGTCTTTCGAGTGCTGGGAATTCTGTTTTTACAACTGTGAAATACACACGGGGCAGTTGACATCATATAAATTATATTTATTTGTTGATCTTTTCCCGCTGGCATTTATGAGGGGTGGCATTTTTTTTTAAGGTCGTCTCCTTAGCCGTAATTCAATCATAGCAATGAATGGAGGCGATACTCTATGTACTAGAGGTAAAGTCTCAGAGGGTTCAGCCAGATCCCTGAGGTCACTGTTGCATCTGAGTAGTAAAGTGAGTTGAGACAGAGCTGAAATTCATGCCGCTGATCACTTATAACTTTGAGTACTGCCTTCCACATGCCAGGTGTTCTGACTCACAGGATGTAGACTGGACCTATAAGCCTGCCACTGGCTGTCTCTTTCTGATGCATCTCTCCACCAATTCTGCATAGTTAGATTGTTCAGTCCAGCTGTGGAATATTTCTAGAATCAGAGGGTAACCCATGCTAACAGCCAAACTAACTGAACCTTAATACACACCTTACCATTGTAATACCACCGTTACTCCCTCCTCACATCACTCAGTCCTCTATCGCATATCTACAATTGGTCTAAAATGCAGTAGCTAGGTTGTCACTGTCATGTCACTCTCAACACCCCAATTCTAGCCTCACTTATTTGGCCTAATTACTTAAAAGACCATTCAAGGCATAGCACCAACATACGGAAGAGCAGTACTGAGCCCTTATTCCAGAAGCCGTCCACTCCAGCCCTCAAGTCAGGGCCTTTTGTCTGTTCTGCGTTCACATTTCTAATCCAGAAGGGATCGTGCTTTTGCAGTGGAAGCTCCCAAACTCTGGATTAGGGATGGGAAAGTGAATTAGTATCGATACATGGACATGCGTGGTCAGGATACGAGTGCATTGGTAAAGCAGCTGTTTATGGATGCAGGTTTGGACTGAAACTGAGATGCATTTGTTATTAAAGGTCTGCATTGATATAATCCAACCCCTTTATGCACAACACACACTTTAACACCCCACCCCCCACACACACACTCAAACGCAACTACGCATACACACTCTTACACACACATACTCAATCACACTCAACCTAACACCCCCAGCATATACACAATTAAGGACTTGTTCTTCCACTTTTCTATTTAAGGCTCTGCAATTGTATTACTTGTCACTCCAGTATTTGTGTCCACTTTTCACTTCACACTGCTTTGCACTTTACCTTACCATAACTTCTTTGCACATTAGTAAATTATGTATATATACTGTCGCCTGTACATTTTTATTAACTTTTTTATAACTATTTCCTTTCTTTTTTTTACAATTTTTTAGAATCTAAGTCTCAGTTTCTTGTATTCAATGCTGCTCATATGTGGATTTTTTTTTAATTGAATTTTCTTTTAATTGAATTGAATTGAATTTATGTTTTCTTTTTGGGGTTTGCATTTTTGTGCAGACTTACACCCTCACATCAGACAGGGTTGTGGAGAATGCATGAAGGTTTGATAGTGGCACCTGTGTGATGGGGAGAGGTAGTGAAGAAGATAGAGAAACAGGGATACTGGTCACCATACTTGCAGTCAATGGTCGACAAAGTATTAGGCCTCTGTGAGATTTGTGCAGAAAAAAAAGATGTGAAAAAAGGCAAAACAACTCCAGTAGGCCACATTCCATTGCCAGAGGAACCCTTCAGACACCTTGTTATAGACTATGCAGATATGATTAAATCAGTGCAAGGAAAAAGATACATGCTGGTTGTAATCAATCAATTTAGTCGCTGGGCTAAAGCTACACCATCAAAAACTATGGGAGTAGACACTTTTGTGAAGTTCCTAGCGAGAGAGGTTATACCACATTTAGGTATTCCATCAGAAATTAGTCTGACGGGGCGCTGGTGGCCTAGCGGTCTGAGCGCCCCACGTGTAGAGGCTATAGTCCTCGTCGCAGAGGTCGCTGGTTCGACTCCTAGCCGATCAGCCATTTACCATTTCCTGTCTCTCTTCAGCTGTCCTATCCATTAAATTTAAAAAAGCCCAAAAAATATAACTTAAAAAAAAAGAAATAAGCTCTGACAACGGGACAGCCTAAGTGCAAAAAATAGCCAAAGGTATCTTACAACAGTTAAGGATAAAACAAAAGCCAGGCTGCGTGTACCGACCAGAATCACAAGGAATAGTAGAGCATTTGAATCAGACACTTAAAACCACGATTAACAAGAGCTGTGCTGCTACTAAACTTACTTGGGTAGGCGCCCTGCCACTTTCACTAATGAGCTTTCGTTTTGTTCCAGACTAGCTACAACACCTTCAGTCAATACTTTGCAGGGGTATTATCACTGCACCCTTGGCAAAGAGCTGCAAACACATTGTGTTTTTAATGCCTTATTGTAGGATTAAACTGGTTTAACTGGACCACTCTCCAGCACTGGCACCATGATAGCTGCGTAACTTACCTGAAGCAGACTGTGGGAGACAGTTTGAGTTGTAACATGTAGAGCATTTATGGGAAAAGGGATGATTTTAGTACCTTGACTTTTGTTTAATTGATGTAAGTAATAAAGCTACTCTTAGATAGAATCATAAAACTCCTAGCTAAAGCTCTTTACCCCTTATATTAGGCTGTACACTTTGGGAATAAAAGCCCTCTTGGAATGAATTTGAATTGAAACTGAGGTTTATTAAGTGGAGGCAGATGCCCACAGATCAAATAGTTCAGAAATTTAAGAAAAAACTGATGAACAAACCAGAGAGATGCATTTGACACAATTAAAGGAAGTTAAGAATTCAACTTCATTTCAAATGTCTCAAAAAGGCAATGAGGAAGTTGAGTGAAATGGAGAAATGCTTTCAGAAGACCACAGTGAGTCACTTTTGGTGAAAAACAAAAACACCCTGCCAGCTCTACTTTTGCAGGGGCAGAAAAATGTCCACATGCTGTACATTTTCTTCTCCTGGCACATGCTGTAAACGCTTCTCCATATTCTCTCCGGTAAAAATATTTAAACATATGCTTGTAAAGCCACTGGATATTTGGCACGTCAACGCCAAACAGACTCTCTCACACTGGCTGTTGTCCTCAGCTGCTATTGTCAGGCCGTGTGGATCCATTTAGCTTGCGGCAGCAATGGTCATAACACTTGTGGCCAGAACGCGATGACTTTTTCAAAGCCTGTCCTGACAACGCACACTGTGTTCCTTCCTCCTCCTCCACTGTCTGGACACAAGATGCCTGTCATTGGCCCCTCGGCTATAGGAGTGGTGCACTGTGGGCCTTTTACAGCCTGCTGACAAGGGCTACATTTTTTCCAAGTCAACATGAGAAATGGTCAGACTGAAAGCTTCAATATTCACTCATTCCTTAATCTGTCATCTTCAGTGAAGTCAGGTCTCACTTTCCAAAGTTTCTGTTAGCAGATACTTTGTCATTGACGAGACAGAGAAGCTGATCTGTCAACATTTACACAGGAAGTATGAGCTTGTAAGTAATATTATAAAATAATCTACATTTCTTATATACTGTTTTCAATTCAACCATAAAGATAGCACACATTTTCTGTTTTTAGGCTTTCATCTATCTTCTGTGAAACATCGGCAGCTATGGAGGTGTGTTTCTCAGTGTGTTGAAAATGACAGTTTGAAAAGTTGAATCATTCCAGTTTTTATTTCAAACCACCTCAAATAAAGCAAACTGTCAAGGGTTTTTAATTCATATGGACATCCTTTTTTTTTTACCCAAGCAGGCTAAGTCTATGTAGCCTCTGACAGTGAGTTTCTTCCGTGCACACTGGCACACGTTAAAGGGGCCATGTGGACTTTTTGACCACTAGTAGTGCTATTGAGTAACGTTAGTTTTACTGATAAAGTTGGGGGAGAGATAGAAATGAGCTGTCAGAGGAAGGCAGGAAAATGACCCCAAGCTAATAAACACTGATGAAAAAAATTTGCACTTAAAAAAGAAAGAGTACTTCAAGGGCAAGATACACACTACAAGATAATCAGGCAATTTTTGGCATGATTCTTACCTCCTAACAAGATTCAGTCAAGTCCAGGAAAGATTCTTAATTGGTTCTAAAGAATAGCTCTCCAGATTTCCCTGTGGTGTGCTCATAGACTGTATAAAATATGAGCGCAGTATCGGTGACGTCACCCATCTGTTCCTGAGCGCTGTTTTGAAGTCAATCAACGGCGGCAGCCATATTGGAAATGCGGAACTCAACCAGGCATAGTGTGACGTAAAGGGGCGGAGTTTGAGCCTCCTAGCCAACAGCTATGTGTTCCCGACCGGGAGTCAAGTCAGTCATGTCCTTATTTGGGCAAAAACTCATAATCTTAATATCCTCTGAACCGTCACGTTAGAAAAAAAATCACCCACCGTTCAGTGTATGCTGATAGAGAGATTAGCTACGTAGAGCCAAGCCGTTTTTTTTTAACCAGGCTGTAAACATGTTTATTAATGCTGCAAAGATCGTCTTTTTCCCATTCATCTCTATGTGGTTTCCGGTGTTTCTGCAGCCAGTCTCAAGCGGATTCTCGTAGAATTGCAGTTTATAACACTTATGCATGGGCTTCATAGTTTGAGACCGGAGATTGCAGCTTGGGTGTGAGGTATGCTACAAGCGATTTTGCTTCCCCTGATCTGGTTGGAACACAATCAGGGCCGACACAAATTTGAAATTGTTAATATTAAACATGTTCCATATTTATGATTACTAGGGATGGGACATGATTTTTGAATGCTCGAATATTCGTTCACTTATTGAAAATCGAAGAGTTTTGAAGAGTTAATGCGACTATTACCTGATTTTGAAAGTGCTATTTTCATCATTTTCACCGGCCATGCCAGACAGTGGCTATAGAGCTTCTTAAAGCTGTTTGCTAACCACATTAAAAAAATTTTTTTTTATTTTTTGCAATAACTTTATTTTTTTAATTTTTCTTTTTATTCACCAATTAGTGTATATACATGTAGTCGATACAGACATACTAACAAGTACAAACATAACAAAACATGGAAGGACAAATGTATACACTTGGGAAGAGAGAGAAAACAGAAGAGAAGAGGGGGGGGGGGGGGGGGACGGAACCCAAAACAAAACCAAAAAAAAAATAATTGGAAAATAAAAATAAAAATAATAATATTAGCAATCAATAAGAGTAGTAATGTGCCAATATATTATAATAAGAGTAATCAATAAGTAAAATAACTCTAAGACCAAAAAAATTTAATAATAGTAATAACTCAATTAAATGACAGAAGAAGAAGAATGCTAGCAGAAGAGGTTGAAAACGTTAGCAATAGTTGCTGGTAATACTTGTGTAGTGGTGTGAGATTCAGAAACGGAGAACACTGCAGAGACTGAGCATGGCTGTAAAATGTAAACATACACACCACGCTGCTTCTTCACAGAAAAAACAGCATGAAGGACGAGACAGACGCTGCCAGTGCCCTCTTCCAGCAGCACCTCGTCCCACTGGATAACGAATAATCGGCGAATAGATGCCAGTGATTATCAAATAGTATTCTGGTTTGAAATGCCCATGCCTAAAGATTACATATCCTGTTGTGTCAGGGAGGACGCTGAGGACAGCCAAACACGCATTCTGTGGATTGTTACGTGTAATGCAGGGATAGCCAATCAGCCAATCAGCCATGATGCCAAAAGTGGACTCAAAGCATAAAGGTAAAAGGTCGTCAGAAATAGCAGACCTTGTTGATTTGTGGGAGCAACATGAGTGATTACACTAATTCTGTAAAACACAACACTATCAAATTGACAAGGAGAGGTGTTGAACAGAAACTGCTACCACAGTGGATGTCGAAGTTACTTGAGCAACTAGCAATGTTTGACTTGACGACCATCTCATCATCAACTGTTTGTTAACCCTAAAATCACATTTGACTGTGGGAGAGTTTGTGAGATTTCCAGTTTTATAAGTCAGAACTTTGATTCTTGGTAAGTTGAATCTTTCAGTGTGTGGTTTGTTGTGTTGGACTTATTATTGCGTTCCACACGCTATAAAAACAAAACTGTTAAATCCGTCATTGTTTGTCATGACGTGTGGAGTCTCACATTTTCAACATCTGTTAAGCTTTTAAAAACCTTTAAATGAGGGCCGTGTTTAACACCTTGTTTCTTTACAAGGTAACTCACTGGTAACCTTCAAAAATGACTTGCCATGATAAGCAGGGCAGGCTCCTCTAAAATATTCTAGTTACACATTTATTAAGATAAATATCTAAACTGTTTTGTGTGGCAAAATTTTACAGAGAAAAATAACCCCAAGCTGTTTTTGCATTTCCGTGTTTTCAACTTCAACAACCAATCAGGACACACTCTATTAGTAAGTTTGTCTTCAATATTTAATCCAATAACAGTAAAAGGGCTGCTCACATTGTGTTCTTTTTACATTCATCCAAGTAATCAGAAATGGCATCACAAAATGTTGCTACTAAATTTGACATTTCACAGACAAACACAAATCAGAGGCTGTCTACAAAGTCTCTCTTTCTGCACCTTGTTTGTGTTAGGACATGTGTTTTAACTAGACCTTTTCCACTGTAGTTAATAGGCTTTGGTGTTGCTGTTCCATTGACTTTGGCTGTGTGAATGTTGTCTGTGGAAGCTCAGAAAGGACATAGAACCAAGGTTTGAGTCAGCAGTGCACACCTGAGCAGCTTTTTTTTTCCACAACCAAAACAAAGTGGAATGAATAGATAGGCATGTGCCAATTAAGCCTATTTAAAATATTTAGTGAACAGTGTCTGTGCCAAAAAAATCTACTTCATTTGTCCCCTTTTCAGCATTTAGAGAGGAGACTGCACAAATTTTACATCTGTCACATCTGGTCATGTTTGCTCTGCACATATGCTCCCCTCGAGTCATGTTCTCCTTAAAATATCCAGTAACACAGAGTCAAATTCAAGGACTGTTCAACAACCCCAAACTTTTACTGTTCCCTGTGCACCAGGTCTGCCGGTGCAGCAAAGCCTCGTTCTCAAAGACATGTCCACAGTAGCTGGTGAGAAAGTGGAAAATTGTACTTGTCCACATTTCTCCTAAGATGTTTGCAGCCAGTTTTAAAGATTAAAACCAGTGACCAGTAAGTCACAACCTCACTTGCAACACTGTGAGACTCAAATGGGATGCTAAGTGATTAGCAGGATATGTGAGAGCACGACCTGTAGTTGAAACCACTGAAACATTAGTTTCACCTGACTGAACTTGTTGACTGTGTCGTTCTCAGGCTAGTTTTAAACTGAGAGTGTCATTTCCTTCTCTAGGGGACTCTATGTGAATACAAAAGACATGGTTTGATGACTTCTTGAATCATGGGAGTTGTCTTTATTGTTGATGAAAATCTTCACTTAGCTACATAAGCTAATGTGTGTCGCTAACTTCCTCTGTCACTTTCTGACTATCTGGTGTTTGCAAAGTTTTCCCCAAAGATGGTGAAGTAGAACGAGACTAACGGCCAAATTCCACTGGATCCGTGTCCGGTATATGTCTGATCCGTCACGGCACCGGAGTTGATAGGTTTCTATTCTAGTCAATGTGTTAACTTCCACTGGATCCGTTCCTTTACGTCTCTGATCTGGCACGCCGGAGCCCTCCAGATCAGATATGCAAGACTTCTATAGCACAGCGCGTCAATCTCAACAGAGAAGCGCGTCAATCTCAACAGAGATCGAGCAGGACAGGAAGTCAGGCACCAAAACAAAATCAAAGCATCCGGTTAATTTTCAGAATAAAACACTGTGTTATCGCAAGATTGTTTTTCACTTAACTACGACAACAAACCGTCATGATGAGCGGAGCCAGGCCTAGAGTCAACAGGTCAAAGGTTTTCAGAGGCCAATAAAGACGACATGGATGACGAGAGGAGGAGGATATTCATTAATACAGTAATTACCACGGGAAAACCTCAGTGTCATGACTCCAGCTGTCCTGGTCCATCCTGTGTTCTGAAAATGCAACCCGTGGGTGTTGATGGTGGATCGTAGACGGACCGGACACAGATCTAGTGAGAGTCCTAGGTAAGGGTGCATGTTCTTCCTGCAATATATATTGCAATATCAAGAAGCATAGGAGATTATACCAGATAAATTCAGTGTGTTTTATGCACATATACTGTATGAATACAACTAAAAGTGAACAGTCATACTTTTACAAGCTTTAAAAGTAGCTTGCTGAGCTACTGATATTTAATCATACGTTTCAATAGATGTGGTATGCATGATGAATAAGCGTCCATCTCTGTGACAGTAACAGTTTAAAACAAAAGCTTGACGTCTCTGGGGCGCTGGTTTAGCTTTGTGGTTCAATCAGGAACCCCATTTACAGAGGCCGTGGTCTGGCCAAGGTTCAGATTGAGACTGCCGTTTTTTGCAGCACATCTTCCTCCACTCCATTTTCTTAGTTTCCCACTTTATCTACAGTCCTATCTTAGTTTACCACTTTATCTACACTCCTATCTTAGTTTCCCACTTTATCTACAGTCCTATCTTAGTTTACTACTTTATCTACAGTCCTATCTTAGTTTCCCACTTTATCTACAGTCCTATCTTAGTTTCCCACTTTATCTACAGTCCTATCTTAGTTTACTACTTTATCTACAGTCCTATCTTAGTTTCCCACTTTATCTACAGTCCTATCTTAGTTTCCCACTTTATCTACAGTCCTATCTTAGTTTCCCACTTTATCTACAGTCCTATCTTAGTTTCCCACTTTATCTACAGTCCTATCTTAGTTTCCCACTTTATCTACAGTCCTATCTTAGTTTCCCACTTTATCTACAGTCCTATCTTAGTTTCCCACTTTATCTACAGTCCTATCTTAGTTTACCACTTTACCTACAGTCCTATCTTAGTTTTCTACTGTATCTACAGTCCTATCCTCAGTCTCAAGGCATAAAAAAAGACCAAAAACTGATCTTAAAACGGAAAAGCTTGCCGTCTCATATTACTTGCCGACTAGCCCAAAACTACATGCTATGTGCGCTGCAGGTGTAGCCACTGAAAGTAAACAGTCTATAGCACGTCCAGTCCTTTAATAACCTGCTTATAATACCACAGTGTTGAGCAGCATTTGAATAATGTGCCCCTGACGGCAGAGAACACAGTATGCCCTGAAAAGCTGCCTCATGTAACTGAATATACGCCTCGATGGTCCCACCACATTGTCTGACAACAGCAGCAATGCATGCATGTCTAAAAGCAGACTGTGTGCACTGATGTGATATCAGACAGATATTTATCATGGAAGATGAAAAACCGTTGTTTTGCATCTAGAGACTAAAAAAAAGTAGCATGACATAACTTGAAATGTGATTAATGCACATGAGCACATAGTAATCGCAACTGTTAAACAATATAATATATTTTTCTGTTGCTTAGCACCGCTCGAGTGGCTGCCAATGCAGCAGCTCTCTCTTCGTTGTTCTTTTTGCGACTCTTTTTTCAAGTCAGTTTAGTTATCTTTGTATTTGGAGCCTGTCATGACTTTTAATGACTTATTTGTTGGCCATAGACACCAAACTGGCTACATTTGCAGTACTGTTTTTACTATTTTTGTTCCTGTGTGTCTGAAGATCCTACGTGTAACCATGGTCACATTGTTTACATACGAGATCAGCTGTTAGCAGCCCGTAGCATGTCGATGCTAAGCGATGCTAGGCCCGATGTTCCCTGCGAGCTGAGGAGAAGGAGGCCGGTACTGAGGTGCAAGCTAAAAACGACGACATCGACCTCTCCTTCCACCCACCGTTATGGGGAATGTAAAATCTATCTACGATAAGGTGGACGAGCTAACCCAGCACCAGAGTAGCATCATGCTAACAGAGCTAACACTGGACACGAATGCCACATTGGAAGGATTTCACCTGCTGTGAGCAGACAGGATACAGGAGAGCAAGACTGAACTAACTGGTGAAGAAGGCCAGCTCAGTCCTGAGATATATGGCCAAGCTGTCGTCTCTGATGGACATTTTTTTTTATATATATATTCTTGTTGTAATTCTTGCACCGTACACCTTCTTGTTTGCTGCTTTAACTCCATGAATTTCCCAGTTGTGGGACAAATAAAGGAGTATCTTATCTTATCGTATCTTATATATACTGCAGCCCTTGCACCTCAACCAATTGTATAGCATAGGTTTTGTTGTTTTAGACATTCATTGTACAAATTTGACTTAGCTCATCATGCTAGATGTGACAGTCCAACATCTCTGTCCCTAAAGCTACAAATGATCTGTGACAGTTTGTCTTTGATTTTCTTTTGTCACTGGCAGAACTTGAAAATGCTAAGTCATCTCAAATCATAACTATCAAAGCATTGTATTACTGGGTTAGTGTTTTATTAGGCTTTTTGACTGACAACATAGCAACTAAGCTTGAGAGTGGTACAAGTAAACAAAGCCAGTATCTACAAAGAGCCTTTTAAGTCAGCAAGGAAAGTGCAAATCTGTTTTGAATAGGCTCCTTGGAAGAGATACTCGAACACAGCTCCTAATTTTTAGAGGATTTAAATAATGGGTTAATAAGAATGTAAGAATACTGCATCAGTTATGGTGCCAGCGTTTTGTCAACTGGGTGGTATTCTAGCTGATATTTGGCCAGAGAGAACTTGGAGTTTTGTTTCGTAGATTAACTCTTGCACACTCTTGGCCTCATTTAACCTTTGTTGGCTGCACATGACAAAAAACGATTCAAGAGGCACTAGCTTGGTTTTGTTAGAAGAGAAGGGAAGCCATGACTTTAATTCAAGTCACATGGCTCAGTTTTATAGTGGAAATCTTGCAGCGGGTATCTAAGGCTTGGTATACAGCAAATAATCTTACCGTTGATTGGATAATTAAGTTTAAAATAATGTTTGAAGACCCAGAAAGAGGTAAACATGTCATGCTTTAAAACTATCATAACATTGCAGTTCATAAACATCAGCTGAGGGGGAGTTTTTTTAAGTGACGCACATGTTACCAAAAAGAAAAACGGTTGGACATGTAATTGTTTTTCAGTGTTTAAATCCCAAGGGAGAGCACCACAATGTAGAACAAACATCTAATCAGCAAGGTCTATGGGGAAATCAACGTATCTGCAAACGTGTCACGCTGTCTCTCTCTCTCTTTTTCTCCCTCCCACACACACACACACACACACACAAGAAAACACAGCCATGCAGCACCACTAAGCATGACCTCGAGCGCTTCGCCATTTTAGAGACATAAATCTTTCAGGAACATTTTTGTTACGGCCACATTAGCAGTCACTTATCTCTATAATAATAGAGCACAGTGACCCAAAAGAGAAGACGTTATCAGAATTGCATTTTTAAAAGATGACTGGGTGCTTTAAAACAGTCTTTCCCAGCCAAAACACTTTTAATGTTATTACACTGGAACATTATCAAAACTTCAAAACGTCTTTGATTTAAGACTGCGTGAGATACGATGAGAAAAAAAGGTAGATGGATATACTAGTGGACTACCAAATTGCCTCAAGTTCCTAAACCTGATCAACAGTTTAATCAGTTTAAAGCTCTTTTTTTATGTAGTTTATCTGAGTGATGTACAGAGAAGCCCTCTTTCTCAGCTTGGTAACCAGCTCTTTTCCTGGAGTGGATCCCATCCACTGAGATGAGCCAGAGTCCCATCTGGGTTTGATTCCTGTTTTGTACTGAATAAGTTGAGTGAAAATAATTGTTTCCCAGGGACCTCCAGCCTTCACTGAAAGTAAATACATGTGACAGAAAACAAACAAAAACATTGATTTGTGTCAGATGTAGTGTAATTATAGAACCCTTATCATGAATTATATGAATTACCCTGAGCTATGTTTAAATGTTTAAAGACTAATTAACACTCAATTTGGCTGCTAAGGATGGAACACTAGATTATCAATGTGCAGCCAGGGGTTTTTCTGTTTTTTAGTGTGTGTGTGTGGGGGGGGGGGGGGCTTTATTTGATGCTGAATTGCAAATTTGGGTTTGAAATGTAACTAATTTCACAGTTTACTTGGTTTCATGTTGTTTCAGTGACTCTGAAGGCATTGGAAGTTGGTGCATGGGAACAAAATCCATTATAATCTCTGATGTGAATTTATCTCATTGTGTAATCGCTCAGCATTTAGTTGATCGCGAACTGAAAGATTAGAAGGAAGACAAGATTTTGCTCTTTTCCAATTCTTGTTACATTGCAGTTTGGACAGAAACTCCATTCAAATGACCCATACTTGTTTTTCTCGATCCTTAAAGCTTGGGTTGGTAGTCAGATTTAGATACACTTTTTGTTATATTGGATTAAATGATCTTTATGTTCCGATGGCAATCAATACATAATGTGTTCTTAAAAAAGAGCAAAAAGAAGGCTCTATCTACAGCCGGAGTAAACCTGGGAAAACACCAACCAATCCCTGCCATCAGGAGCCAAATTAAGAAACCAATCAAATCTCTGCCGTTCTGCCCACCTCCTGCGCGTACATTTCATGTTTGTTTGTGTTTTTAACTTCCACTACGATAATGTTTTGTTGTTTTCTTACTGCTGAGTGAGACATGACTTGACATAGTGCAAAACGCAAACGATGTATTGAGGACCGGTTTTGAATCAGTCACGATATATATGGTCATGGAATTCACGCTAGTTTTCCGTGATTACCAACCCTAGCTTTAAGGTCTGTTTGTTCCATATAAGTTAATTAGCTCAAGTGAATGGTCATTTGAAGTGAGATTTTAAACAAACCTGTCAATTACATGGTACAAAATTGTCATGGACACTGCTGGAGCAGCATGCTCCTCCTAGCCCCTCCCCCTCTGCGCTCTTCTGCTCACACACACCTGCAACCTGTTGTTAATCACTTCATAGTACTTAAGCCAGTCAGTTCTTTTGCTGGTTGCCAGATTGTCATGTGTGCTCCTGCCTGCTTGTATCTCAGCCTGCTGTAGGTTTTTGTCTCCTTGGAATTTGACCTCTGCCTGTTAACCTGTTTTTGGATTTTGCCTGCCGACTCTGTACCTCTGCCTGGTTGAACTGCTTTTGGGTTTTGAACTTTGGAGCGGACTGTACACTTCTCTGCCTGCTGTTTATTAAATCACTATCTGCCTTAATTCTGCTCTTGGGTCTTTCCTGAACTGTGACACAAAATGAAGCAAACTATTGTATGAATCTTAATTAATGGAGAAATCCCACGCAATCACTGGCAAAAAAAAAACTCCTGTAATTAATCTTTAACATAAACCACCAATCATTACCCAGCTGTGTTAAATACTTGATTCTGATTGGCCAAACCCCATAACCACGGCGGTGACTATTCATCAACCAAAACAGCTACGCCAGGTCAACTTCATATCAAGTTATATCAGATCAGTCTGCAGAAAGGAGTCTGGTACATTTCACTTCTGCCTGTTGACACTGTGGCAAAAATGTTCAAAACTGGTAGAGTAGTTCAGTGTGAATTTGTTCCACAAGGAGGCTGATAAGAATCTGTTGCCATGAAGGCATAACTGAACGTAGAGTCAGAGGGTAATTTTTTTTAGCTGTATAAATCATTTTTAAATCAATATTTTGAATCAACTTCTTTATGTCTGTAGTTGGCAGGTGGGTGATAAGGGGGATAATGTAGAGTGAATGGGTGGTTATACGAATTGGAATCCCTTCATGCTGACATAAGACCCTGACACTTTGCATTGGGGTCCCACCAGCTCACATTGTTTCTTACGTAACTAACAATCAGACTAACCATTTCAGTGTTTTTCGCAATTTTTTTTAAATGAATTGTCTGCTGCCCAACATCCTGTGTTGTGTTCCAAAATTCTCTTTAATATGCAACCCTATTGCTTTAATGATACCATGATTTGATGAAAGCTTATTTTGTGTCTGAAACGGGCACTGTGTGTTTTTCTAAACTTTTTCCTTGCTCAGACTAACCAGGTTAAACACAGGATAGCATGCAGATGTTTTCCCATGACTATGTTCAAACATCTGATAAAATTTTGGTGCTGAAAACACTCTAAATTGGAAATTACAACTGTACAACTTTCATATGTGTTTTCTTAGTCTGTGCTGCATATTGTTGTCATTATCTAAGTGCCAGAGCTTTTCTACAGCCGTGTTAGTGCCAAAAAGTACTATGCCGTGTCGGAGAATATGACACAGAAACACCAAAACAAAAGAGAGAGTAATGCATTTCAGAAAATGTTATTTTGCAGAAAATAACAATACAAGAGCTCTTTGTCTCAGGCTTTACGGCTCCTATTTTGCCAAGCCTGAAGCCTGTTAAAACAAATTTGGCTCATCATGCGGTTCTGATTAACAGACATTAGTCAACAGCTGAAATTTGCAGACTATGTAAGACAGATTCCCTTTCAAATGCAAAGCATTTGCTTTGTGGGCTATTTATTAAATAAACACACCTGAGGAGACCATATAATGCATCTCTCAATATGCTGATAATATTTTGTTCTGTGTACATAAAGCTGAACTTCTACCAAAACAAAGACCGTGTATAGTCCATAGACTATATAAAATATGGACATAGGATCCATGACGTCACCCATCTGTTTCTGAAGCGCTGTTTTGAGGCCAATCTTCGGCGGCAGCCATATTGCTGCTGTCAAGCGATTGTGACGTAAAGAGGCGGGCTTTGAGGCTCCTAGCCAACAGCTACAGTGTTCCCGCCTTTCAATCAAGTCAGCTGTGCCTCTCATTGGAAGACTTGTTATCTCAATATCTTCGAAATTGCCACGTGAGGAAAAAAATCCCCCCTGTACAGTGTGAGCCGATCGAGAAATGAGCTATCCAAACTACACTCGTCTTTTGTACCAGGCTGTAAACATGTTTATTTCTGCTGTAAAGATCATCTTTTTTAATTGGTGTGTATGTGGTTTCCGGTACTTCCAGAACTAGCCTCAAGCGGATCCTGGATGAACTGCAGTTTTTAGCACTTCTGCATTGGACTCATATTTTTAGACCGGAGGTTGCCGCTTGGTATAGACCCTTTTAGTGTTAGTAAACACTATGACCTTTTTTGGGGGGTGGGGCTAAGCAGGAGGCAAAACAACCATCTAAAAATGCCAACCAGTGCTAGCTGGCAAGGACATTTATCCAGAATTGATAGAAAAAACATGTGTGTATAGTAGAAACAAACTGAGTGCATTTAACTCCTTAGGTGCCTATCTTTGCTGTTGATTACTATGGCAGTCATACAGAGTACGACAAATCAACAGTTTGATCTGTTTTCCTTTGCTAACAAAGCTAACTTTGGCCAATGGGCAAAAAAAAGTTAATGTTGCGGAGAACACCAGATGCTCTTGTTAATTTCTCCCCAATTTCTGATAAGAGGGTAATTTTAACCCTTGATATACATTATGTCATCCATCCATTCAACAGTAAATATATGCCAGATTAAATGCACATTGCAGAAATAAGCATTTTTGATTATCACCTGCATTCAGTCCTTTCATCTTACCACATTTAACCACAGCTGTGTTTTTGTTTATGGGCAGTGGCGGCTGGTATATGGTAGAATTTAGGTTTTGAGACATTACTGGTACTCCTTTTTTAACACATTGTTTGACTCCCATGATGCCTACTACCAGGACGTAAAATTAACACCCGTCAAGCGAATTTGTTTGGCGTGTAAAACAAAAACACACCCACCAATGGCCGATGGAAAATGTTGTATTGCATGTGAGGTTTTGTCTTCATACTTTCCCCCAGGCTATTTTGCCTCTCTCAGCGCTCTGTACTCGTGTACCTCGGGAACAGCGTGACGTCAGCTACTGGAGTTCTATTCATTCCCTTTGCTTGAAGAAGCATGGCGGGGAGAGCATTTCGAGGAAGATGTGGCGACACATTCCCAGCTTCCTTGACTTACAACCCGACAAACCACACCATGAGCTGCAGCCTTTGCCGCAAACACGCAAAGGATCATGATTTTTTTATTCGGCCGGTGAAAAATATTTTTGGCCGGTACATTTTTGGAGGTCACTAGCCAATGGCAGATCAGGTAAAAAGTAAATTTTACGCCCTGCCTACTACCCTCTAGTGGTGATTCGTGTCACTCCAGTTTTGCAACTTTTTGCCATTAGCTAATCCTGTGATGTCATCCTGATGTCTTTTTGTTTCCTCTCTTGAGGAATTTTGTCAAGAACTTTATTCAGATTGTAGCGCAATTGCACTTATCATTATGGGCCATATGTGTCCTCAGGACTCCACATTACAGTGTGGCTGAATGTTCAAGTATGCACAGTAGACGTGTTTATGGTGTGCTTGCATGTTTTATGTGGTTTACCCCCCCAACCACTCATCTGTACGAACTATTTATTGCAGGCATATGATGGCCATGTTTTTTCCTGAATAAGGAAAATAAAACGGTTTACATTTCATTCTGGCGTTTTCATGTGAAGTTATTTGTCTGAACACCATGAGAGAGATCCAGTTTTTGACTTAGATCACATAGTCTGTGAAAGTTGTGATGAGCCAACCCACCTGTTTTCTCTCATGGGGAGAGTTGAATCAGAAAAATGTGCTTGATAGGCTTCCGAGGAGATTTTTTTTCCCTCTGAAGGTTATGCTGGAACACACGCCAATTTTCTCATAGTGTCAGAAATTTTAAGTGATAGTCGTCTGACTATAGGAAAGTAAAAAAAAAAAAAAGTAGCAGAGTGCAAAGGAGTGTCAAAGTGGAACTGTGGAGTTATTCTTCTGCATTTACTTTGGTGAAGGAAAAATTTCCACTCCCCTCCACTTCCGAAAAGAAACAACTCCACCAGGAAAAAATGAGGCCCCATCAGCTTCAACACAAACATTTTTTTTGTTCTTGTCATCCACCTATAGCTCCCATACAATGAAATCGGATTGCGTTCAACTACAAGACATTTAAGGGATCAGCAACTGTTTTGGAAAGTGGAAAAATGCATTCCTTTCTGTCTGAATTTTTCTTTTTTCATTTTTGTGACGGCAAAGAAAAAGTGATCTCATTTTATACCCATTCATTCTGGTGCCAGGGAAAAATGGTTTGGTTTGAATAGAACTACTGTTCTGCTCTGTTCTGTCCTCTTAGTCGTCTCTGCAGGGCTCAGGGGATGCTGGATCCAGAGCTACTTCTGCGGCTTTTGGTGCTGTTCCAAGGCTCAGTTAAGCGGTATTTCCCCTCCTTTTCCCCTTGTGTGTCTGATCTGTGCTGCAGACTCACGGACAGTCTGTATGTACACTCGCTCTAACCCATAATGCAGAGAGCAGCCACGATGTTGCACATGTTCCATCACTTTCTCCTTCATGTTGACACTCACGTCCTCCAGTTCACGACATGTTTTATTTTCCATAACAGGAGTATTTACAGTGCTGCCTCTGAAGGGGAGGACCTGTTTAGGGTCAGAGGGAGTGAGAGAAAGCTGTCTGTCAGCATTACATCCAAGGCTGTAGGGCTCAGAGAGCTTTTGGCTTTCAGGAATAGCTATGGTGACATGCTGCACCTTTGTAAACTTGCAAAGCATTCTGAAATTGTTCCCCTCATAAACAACCCCAAGCTTTAAATGATGAAATCATATCAGGTTTATAGGAAGGGCTCAAACTTGACCCCCTCTTGAATTTTCTCACCCATGCACCTTTTAATATCTTTTTCTTAGACCTCAGAATAACACTTGAGCACTGCAAACTTGCTCAACTTTTCATGGGCACTGTGGGTAAAGCACTGATGCTAGTTCTACAGCTAAAGAAATCATTGTAAGTGCCTTAAACCTGCAGTTTTACAAATGGCCTGTAGGAGATGATACCATTGGTTGCAAAACAAATTCTAACGGACCAGAGGTCTCCTGTCAACTATTTCTTTGGTGAACCTTTTTTCCGTTTGGTTATCATACCATACTCCCATGATGGCCATCTTCTTTGGACATCACACCTCAATTCAAATTCAATTTAAAACCTTTATTTATTCTGGAAAAGACATTGAGGTTTCCCTCATTTCCAATGTCGTCCAGATCACAGGCATATTAGAAACAAAAAAACAAACAAACACAATCATTCACAAAATAATATATTAAAACAGATACAATTTGAGACACAGTGGTCCGAGATCCACCCTTAAATTTTGCAAAAAAGTGAATGGATGTCAGCTTTAAAGTCAGTTGGAGGTTATTCCATGATTTAGGGGCATCAATGGAAAATGCTGATTGACCCAGTTCAGTTAAATTATAAATCTTACAGCTGTGTTCCAGATGTATAATCCTCGATAAAGGGATAAGTTATGTTTTGTTTTTTGGGGCATTCTTTATTTTAATGATAAGACAGCTGAAGAGAGACAGGAAATGTGGGGAGTAGAGGGCGGGGGAGGACATGCAGCAAATGGTCGACCAGCTGGGAGTCAAACCGGCAACCTCTGCGACAAGGACTGTAGCCTCTATACGTGGGGCGCTTAGACCGCTAGGCCACCAGCGCCCCACCGGGCCATATCTTAAGTTACAAAACACATTAGCTAACATCAGAACGCAGCTAACGTCAGCATGTAGCCACTTCCTGGTTAACAGTTATGGTTAAAATCACGGATAAGACTGAAAATGTGAAACATTTACACTAGCTAAATGATTACATTTTAACTGGCTACTTATGTTTATATTTTACATCACGTAAGCTCGCCAACAGAACGACATTTTAGTAATGTACCGGCAGACATTGAGAGACTGTTTTCTAGTGACTTTCTGCCTGTGACTGTGATAATCATCTAAACATCCAAATGAACGTAGGAAGTAAGCAAGGTCACATGTTAAACCATAACACTGGTGGTCTTACCTTCATTGTCAGTGATATAAGACTCAATGCATTAGCAGGATGAAGAATTGTACTGGTGTACTACAATTTCCTTTAAACAACTTAATGTCCAGAATGTTGAAAGTTCAAGCCCAGTATTGTATTGTTGGCTACTTTCGGCTAACATGATGTTAAAATAGATAACAACAAAAATGTTGGCGCTACTATGAAATGATAATTTCATTCAATCAAACGTTCCTACTTTTCCTGTCTATCCATGATTTTCAAATGTAGTTGCTAACTAGGAAGAGGCTGAATGCTAACATTAGCTTCTTATGTCAGCTTGCCGTCACTTTGCATTGTCACTATCCATTGTCACTATCCATTGTCTCTGTGGCTGCTTGTGAATAAGGGAGCGGTGAATTACCACCAGTTTGGGAGTAAAACAACTCGCAACCTGGACCACAACAGTGTGATAATGTTTGAACCAGACGTCAAAATAAGATAGCCGCCACAGGACTACGGTCTGATGTCTCATCACAAATCATCTTCAGCTCATTATGATGTTAATTTTGTAAATTATAGTTGCATTTAAAATACAATTCAGGATTGATGCTTTAGAGCTTGGCCGTCTGGGATTTTCAGGTCAACATTGCAGCTTTTCGATTCGCATGGAGTAGCAGCAATGTGTTTCCACGCTCTCGTCCAACTATGGTCACCACTGGCTCCAGAATACCAGGAACATGACCGACAAAAGGCCGAACTCAAGGCCTCAGAACAAGAGTTCACAAGCCAACAGATTCAGCACAATGGCTTCTTTCAGATACTGTCTACGAGCACATAAAGTCATACAATCTTTTCTCTCACACTGTTATATAATGTAACAGTTATGTAATCACATTCCCCCATGGGTAGCCAAAATACTCAAATACTATAGATCAATGATCATGGTCTTCCAGTGTTAAAATGTATTTCGTTGGCCAGCTGAGACCCAAGAAGTTGCACAAATTGCACATCAGTTATGAGTCTGTCCAAGCATCATGCACAGCCAGTCATTGGGAAACTATTTTTTATGATCATTGTGTGCTTAGATGCTTGGCTCTGTAGGGGGGGGATGCAACAATAAGAAAGTACCCTGGCATTGAACTTCCAGATCTCAATTCCCATCAAACTGTTCTCATCGTTTCAGTTTTATCCCTCCTCCCATCCGGCTCCCACAGACCTACACACACTGCCTTTCTTTTACAGGACAATGATTTAGTGCTTTTTTCACACCAGATGAAGAACACATGTAGAGGACTTATGGTGTTCTTTTTTTCCATGGCTTTTTTTTTTATGGAAAAGGGAAAACACCGGACAGAACAATTTCTTTTTGTGCAAAAAGGGCACAAAACTTTCATCAAACATTTTGCATGGATCACAAACAAACATCAGTCGAGTTGTTTGGACTGCTTCCAGAGCAACACAATAGGGTGCCAAACAAAAGCAACACGCACTTGACAGTCCTTCTAACTTTGATGTGAGGCAATGACAGTGTGTTAGTTATGAGGCTCAAAATAAATGCTATCTTCATTTCTGCACATTTGAATCCCTTTACTGAGCCCCATGAAGGAACATGTTATAAGCTAGCACAACCTTTAATCAGCTTCTTCTTGTTCACTGAGTGTTGGTTTTATTAAGGAGGATCAGACACACATGGGAACACACTGTGCTGCTCCTGCAATGTGCATTTTCAACCCAAAACCTGTCATCCCACTGTGCACACATTGCTCCCTTTATTTCTTCTGAACAAAGCAGAGCATAGTCCTTAACGCAGAGAAAAATTCCCTTTCAGCACGAGCCCAATCAAAGAGTCTGCAGTGTGTATAGGAGTGTGGCAACGTCAGTGACCACCAGCTCTCTGGCTTGCTGCAGCCTATCTTGGCTCCTTTTGGACTGCTCTTGGAATTGAGTTATGCAAGCTCATGGATGTAAATGGGTCCAGAGTAATCTTAAAGTAACCAGGACCAGCTTGCTTTTCTTCATGCCAACCCCACCGCTTTGCCAATGCCAGCCATCAGAAAAATATTGCCTTGTTTGGGAATATCTGTGGGTAGACAAAAACTTTCTGCAGGATTTTAGAAAACCAAGCAGACTGGAGCCATTTGATGTGATTAGGTAACATGGAACCCGATGCAAAATTACTACACAGAACAGAAGGAGTCCAGTGGTGGAGAGGAAGAAGTGGACTTCTATGGACTTCACAAACCCTAACCCTGACAGATACGATTCTGAGATCACAGACTGAATGGCTGACAGAAGCAATGACCAAATAGATGACTTCAGGTCAGAGCCCTGCTGTGGAGCCACTTGAGAAGTTTCTTTGAAAATAAAGGCCTCACAGAAAGTCAGGCATTCTGCTTCCCCTTGTGAATCCAGGAACTGATCTCGTGGCCTCAAGAGCCTCATGCTCAGTGGGAGTCCTGCAGACAGCTGCTGTTTATTTTTAATTAAAGCTGGTCTTATGGGGATGGAGGAGAAAAGTAACCTTGCCTTTCACTGAGGGGTCTTGTCTCAACTGAGGAGCCCAAGTACTCCCAAGAAGCATTTTTCACCAATACTTCTGGTACTGTCAGACATTTCAACAGGCTACTGTACATCCCATGCAGCTGGGATGGGGAAAAATACATGGGGAAAAACATGACAACCATTATGTTTAAGGCATTTGTCTGATCGGCACCATATGTGTATGGTAACTCTATCAATTCTGTCCATGTGTCTTGTATGTTCTCTATGGTTTTTATATCAGAGTTCAAAGGTGTTCCTCGTTCAAGCTTCAGTCAGCATATCTTATCTGGATTTCCTTCTTTCCTCCCATTCCTAAACCCAGACACATGCTGTGACGAGTCTTGCAGTGTGAGTTCGCACAGGGATAGGGAACGCAAAATCCATCTGTTTTAAATAAAACTGCAACTGTAGTCATACTTGCAATTGTAATGTTGGTTTACATCTCAGATACACAAACATGATGCAGCTAAACAAGCCATTTCCCAACTTTCTGTCCTCCCGAAAGAAGCCTTTCATTTGAAAAGAGGCAATGTGGGTCAGTGGCAGCCACCTCCGGAAACCATCCATCATCTTCAGCTATCTGCATGGCGAGAAAAGGTCCAGCAACGTCACACCCAGCTAGACCAAACCATAGATCTAGACAGATGACACTGCTGGTTAACTGACACTCACATGAGAGAAGAAAGGAGCAAGAAACTGAAAGAGTAACGGTGATGCACACAAGGGGATTTTCCACTTGAGTGTGAGAAGCAGCTGCGCCTGATTTCCCTACTGGGAGAACTGACAGAAAGTGCCCAGTAAATCTCAACAATGATTGGCTTCTTCACAGATTTCAGACTAAAATAGTTTGCTAGATTCTCTAACAATGATGCCAAGGTAGCCTCATTGTCTCACTACCACTTTTATACACATGATTAAGAGATGATTTAGTGCCTGTTTTAAGTGTTTCAAAACCTGATCCAAGTTCTCAAGTTTCCATTCAATGACTGTAGTTGAATTACACGCATTGGTGGAACTATTGGTTTATATTGTCTCACAGAAAACACAGCTGGTAGCTGTTTCCTGAGTTTTTCAGAGAGCTCGGTTTGAAGAATGAAGGAAAATATCAATTACTTCCTGCATACCTATAAGGTTGGTAATCCTGCCAGCAGACTTTATACTGCAGGCTGAAAAAGTGAAACTTAACTTTTAGAGAAAAAGGAAACTGAATATTACTTTAAACTAAACTTTTTTTAAAAGTTGAAATGGAATTTTGGTCACTTCTTCTGCATTTTATGATTTCAAAAACATAGCCAGAGTCAGAGGATTGATGTCAAAGACGTACCTTGAGAGGCTGGTACATTATTTCTAGCAGATTAGATTACTGCAATGGTCTGCTCACAGGACTGTCAAAGCAAGATGTTCAGCAACCTAAGCACATTCAAAATACTGCTGCAAGAGTCCTGACAAAAACTAAAAAGTATGACCACATTACTCCAGTTTTAAAGTCCTTACACTGGTTTCCTGTCGATCAGAGGATAGAGTTTAGAATGTAACAGCTGGTCTAGCAGTCTCTCTGTGGCTCAGTGCCAAAATACATCTCTAACATATTTGTGTCATATGAACCCAGGAGGACACTATGAACATCTGGGGCTGGCCTACTGACCATCCCAAGAGTTAGAATAAATCAGGGATAAGCAGCATTTTGTTATATGCAGCACAGACCTGGAATAACCTCCCGGATAATATTAGACAAGCCCTGACTCTCAATCAATCAATCAATCAATCAATCAATCAATCAATCAATCAATCAATCAATCAATCAATCAATCAAGACCCAACATCAAGACAGGATAAGATCCAGTCCCCTCTTACTGACAGAACTCCATCTTATCTCATCTTAATCCACCATGAACATTGCACCTTGCAGTATTTAGCTAGTTACAGCGGCAAGGTTAATCGTCCTTCTAACAGACAGAAACCTCGAGCAGAACCAGACTCATGTTAGACCGCCACCTGCTTTGACCGAGTTGGGGTTTTAAGTCCACTTTTAAGTCCAGACTAAAAAAAAATTATTTCACACTGCTTACTCTTCTCTCTAAGGGATGCAAGTGTTTGATATGTGTTTTTGTTGATAGTTACTCTTCTGTTTTTTGTTTTTTTTCAATACTGTAAAGCCCTTTGAATTGCTCTTTGTATGAATGATGCTTTACAAATAAATTAGCCCTGCCTTGTCATACAGATGTTTTCAACTTTTTGGGATATAAGTGACTGTTTTTTAACTAAGGACGTATAATGACCAATCGAAAATATTAAAAATAACCCAAAACATAAAATTCTTCCATTTTAGATTAAAATATATGGAACTGGACTGAAGCTCACAATTATTTTAGGGAGATAAAGTGCATGTGTCTTTTTGTGCTAAACCTTTTTTTTTATATATATAGTTATAGCCATTTATTACTTGACTCTTCCTGCTGTGTAAGATGCTTGATTATGATTGGTCACAACCCCTTGACAACGATTATTAACTTTCACTAGCATGAGCAGTGCCACAGGCAAACTGATCACATGTCATGACAATTCAATCCATGGAAAAGAGATCCGTCACATCAAAAAAAAATGTGGCTAAAACGCTAGTTTCAGTTAGCATGCTAAATCATCAGGCTACGGACATTTTCATTTTGGATCCTGTCCAGCAATATTAGCAACCACAACTGAGCAGGTGAGTGTAACTTTAGCAGAATCCCTCTTCTTCACGTCGGGGTCTTGTCTCACCCTGTCGGGATTCTATTTCCCATAACTACCTGCTAAACATACATAATCCCTTACACAGAGAATACAACTGCAGGCACACTAACTGTTAAGTAAGGCAAAATGTACAGTGAGTACTAAAAATATTCATACCCCTTCACTTTTTCTACATTTTGTTATGTTGCAGCCTTATACCAATATGGATTAAATTCATTTTTCCCCTCAACATTCTCCACACAATGCCTCATAATGACAAAGTGAAAAATGTTTTGTAAAAATGTTTGCAAATTGATTAAAAATTAAACACTCAAATATCGCGTGTACATAAGTATTAACACCTTTTGTTTTGAAACTCAAAACTGATCTCAGGTGCATCCTGTTTCCACTGATCATCCTTGAAATGTTTCTACAATTGATTGGAGTTCACCTGTGGTAAATTCAATTGATTGGATTCATCACCTGACCAACACCGTCTCTACATTGAAGCATGGTGGCAGCAGCATCGTGCTGTAGGGATGTTTTTTTAGCAGCAGGAACTGGGAGACTAGTCAGGATCAAGGGAAAAATGAATTCAGCAAAGTACAGAGAGATCCTTGACGAAAACCTGCTCAGAGTGCTCTGGACCTCAGACTGGGGCAAAGGTTCACATTCCAACAGGACAACGACCCTAAGTACACAGTCAAGATAAAAAAAGGAGTGGTTTCAGGACAAGTCTCTGAATGTCCTTGAGTGGTCCAGCCAGAGTCCGGACTTGAACCTGATTAAATATCTCTGGAAAGACCTGAAAATAGCTGTGCACTGACGCTCCCCATCTAACCCATAGACTGTAAATAAAAATGGACAGCGTTGCTCCGCCTCTTCCCGTTGTACAGTTCTGAAGCCAAAAAATCCCGCTCCTGGGCGCAGCCATTGTGCAGCCAGAGCCTGTGAAGCCACTGTAATAAGCTCCGCCCTACAGCGTAGCGTCACAAGACGCTGTGTGCCCTTTGAAGTTTCGTTCTACGGCGGCTGTGAATCAAAGGAAACCCGGAAGTAAAACCCCGTTTTTTAAAACTCTAATAACTAACGAAAAAGAAACTTTTCAGAAAAAAGAGGTCTTGGACACAAAACAGTCAAATACTAACTATATATCACCACAGCATACAGATGTGAGAAACATTCGTACGACGTGTATTTATTTTTAAAAGTTTGACTGCTCCCCCATTCAAATGAATGGGGGAGACGGATTTTTTGACCTATACTGCAGCCAGCCACCAGGGGGCAGTCACACTGCTGAAAGCCTCACCACCAGGGCCGTATCCGGCACGCTTGATCTCACCTCATCGAGCTTGAGAGGATGTGCAAAGAAGAATGGGAGAAACGCCCCAAATCCTGGTGGGCTAAGCTTGTAGCATCATATCTGAGAGGACTGGAGGCTCTAACCCCTTCCAATGGTGCTTCAACAAAGTATTTAGTAAAGGGTCTGAATACTTATGGACATGCGATATTTGAGTGTTTTAGTTTTAATTAATTTGCGAAAATTTCTACAAAACATTTTTCACTTTGTCATTATGGAGTATTGTGTGTAGAATGCTGAGGGGAAAAAATAATTTAATCCTTTTTGGAATAAGGCTGTAACATAACAAAAAGTAAAAAAAGTGAAGGGGTCTGTATACTGTATACTGTATATTGTATATTGTATATTGGCCATGTGTTTCTTACGACAAGGTGAGCCGGACCCTAATTTGCGTAACCACCTGTTAGCTATACATTACCCTGATAATTACCGAGCTGCAAACTAAAGACATAAACAGTTTACACATTTCTGTCCTCAATCAGCACTCCTTCTTCTCATGTCTTTGCAGTTGACACACATAAATGAGGAAAAAAAATCACAACTTTTTAAACTTGCCTTTATTACTACTCCTTATGGTTTAATCATTGCTAAAGCGATCGGCAACTTCAAGACACACTCGCCATTTCTGCTGTCGTTACAGGGATTCCAGGAAATGGATCTTGCTCCACTATTCTCTATTAGAGATGGTTTAGGTCCAGGAGCTCCTCAGGCTGCGCTCACATCTGTGCCCACTAACTGTCATCTTCTGACCCCTGAGACCAGCCTGAGATGGAAACTAATATTTTTGCCACAGTGTCAACAGGCAGAGGTGAAATGTGCCAGACTCCTCTCTGCAGATTGATTTCATAGATGTGTGTGATGTGGGTGTATTTGCTGTTGAGGATTAATTACCGTTGCTATGGTGTTTTGGCCAATAGAATTGAGTATTTGAAACAGCTAGGTAATGATTCCTCTGGTGAAACTAAAAAGGAGATCAAAGCCAGAGTCTCATCTTGATAACAGAACGTCATGAAGGAAGAAAGTGTCCCCAAAGGGTTTCCATCCGTTGACTCTGAAAGCAGCTCTTTGTCTGAAAGTCACACAGGTGTTTTTTCTTAAATGTCAGTGACTGCTCATCTGGTGTTTCATGTCAGTTTATGCAAATTAATCTGAAAAGTCAGTCTTTTTCTTACACTACCATTTCCTTGTTTAAGTAGGTTTGATCTTTAGCCCAGTATGGTGTGAAACAGAAATGTGTCAGTGTTTTTTTTTAACTTTCCTTCCACTACCAGAATGCCTCCACTCTGACAGCGCTGACAACTCAGGGTCACTGTCGCCGGGGCAGATGGTAGTTTCAGCCCCCCTCTCCTGCGCTCGCTCGCTCGCTCTCAGTCTGCTCTCCAGGGTCCCGGACGGCTGCTCTCATGTATCATGCAAACACATTCAACTCGCCACACAGACACTCCCACACTTTGCAGTATGTGCACACACACATAAAACCACACACAAACAGAATTGTGGGAATGCAAACACAAATTCACACACATTCTCTCTCTGTATTTTTTTCCCCCTCTTGCACACAGACAGACATCCAGACTTCCTCTTACAACCCCTTGTTAACCTCACTGCAATAAATTAATGCGATTCTGACACAGCAAAGACTGGGTATAGATTTTTCTAAGCAAGATAAGTAAAGAACGAGGAGATGAGTGACTTGGAAACTTTATTGTAACCAACAGAGACTCCCTAAGTGCTGAGTCATTATTTTAAACAATATTTGAAGTTCTTGTTCTGGAGGTTTTAACTTTTGTTGAGCAGAAAATGTGAGAATACAGACTTTGTTTTCAAAGGTGCTTTACATTTTAAGCGTTATTAAATCATACAGACAGAAATGACATATGGAAAAAAAAATTGTGTAAATGCAGCCTCGTGGGGTGACTGCTGTGGTTGTAATGTTCCGCAGTGTCACAGCAACCAATACACAACATTTCATCCGAGTGAACCTACACCTCAGAGAGACATTGGACACTACAGGTGGTGCCAGGCCGACACCAAGATAAATCATCTATAGGGGTTCCTCTTTACCGAGCCAATGCTAACACACAGAGAGCCACAGGGGAGGATCCTGTTTCTACATTAAACATTTGGCTCCAGCTCCCCCCACGTGAGCCCCCGTTTGAGAGTTTTCTTTCCAAATGGAACAAAAAGAAAACCTACAGATCCAGAGACCCCAGCTGGCAGTGAGTGTGCATCAGGGGATTAATTCTCAGTTATCCCAAGAACTGAAAATAACCAAGCTTGCAAGCTGGCAAAATTGAAGCCGCTTGTCCTCTGTGTGCTGATTGGCAGTGATGCTGTAAAGCTGTCAGCTCCAAGATGAAGAGACAACGGATCTTTGAAATTGAAACTGTTTGGATGTCTAAATGTGAAACCTCTTGGGTGTAGGTTGTTGTACTGCTTTGTAGCCACTAGAGGCTTTGGCTTTTGGGACGTCAGAGTTGGTTGGTCAGGTGGTCAGTTTTTCCATCATTTGGTCCAGATGGACTGTTGGATGGCCCTGACCATCTGTAGGGACAATCAGGGTGCCCACAGGATCAAACCTACTGGCTTAATGATCCATGTTCTTTTTCCATAGCATGTAAATGAGGTTAACGCTTGATTATTAGTTAGATTATCACTGTATGATAGATCTCCCTGTGGTCTTGGATGGACATAAAGCTAATGGACCTCAATGATCCCAAGAATTTTGTGGGGCTACCTTTTTCTTGTGTCCAATTTTTTGGTTTATGTCCAAGTGTCCAAATTATATTTTCCATCAGTATAAGATGCACTTGGTTTTTAGCTCCAACTAGCAAGTATTAGCATGCTGCCAATTATTTCGAACATAGTTAATATTATTCCTACATACTATAGACATGGTAGCATTAGTTGTTTAGGCGTGTAAGCACATGAAAATAGGCATTTCACTCTAAAGCATTTTGTGGCGTTTCCATTGCCTAAAACCGGGACAGGTCCCCAAATTACCGAGCCATACCGTCCCACTTTTTGGTATCCTTCTGTTGGGGTGCCAGACATACCGATCCGACCCCAGAAGGTGGAGCTAGAAACACTGCAGTCTGTTGATTGGTCGAAAGAATTGTCACTTACCGTGCAACAGCGGTAATTAAGAACAACACATAACCCCGCCATGTTTAAATCTCCAGTGGACTTCGGGAAGATAACTTTTTTTGTCATACTTTTTTTGCGTTCCATGGTCAACCGCGGAGGTGCAGACTTTCCTCGCGTTTTTCTTCTTTGTTGCATTCATTAGCGGGGTACACTGTGTCGCGCTGCCATGACGTCACGCTATTACGTTGCTGATGCGGCTATCGGCATCCGGCTTACACGCCGCCCACCAAGTAGGGCACAGTTGGCTGATGAAACCCAAACAGGATCATGCGTTACCAATCCGACCCGTACCAAACTATACTGATCCATAACAGACCGCTTGGTGGAAACGAGCCATAAGTCACAAGTTTTTCGTGTGCTACCTAAAAAATGTATTAGTCAAGTACTTAGTTGGGAAGTATGATGACCGAAAAAGGACATATGAGAAATGCTGCCATGGTGACAATAGTAAATGGGTGTCAGAAATGGAGGACCAACTTGTTGATTTGATGCAGCAACACAAATGTAATGCAATCATACTGAACATGAGTGAACAGAAACTGCTCCTGCAATTGATGTACCGTGTAGCTAAGCAGCTGGCAACATTTAGCTTTCAACTGTCTGCCCATCGTCCACCATGTTTGTTTACGTTAAAGTATGATCACCAGAGATTTTGCAAGACTTACAGTTTGAGAGTCGTGACTTTGGATATTGGCGAATGGAAACAGCATGCGGTGTGCTGTCTTGCTCACTTCAATGTACTCCGCACACTGGCAACTAAACTGTTAAATCTGTCATTATTTGTCGTCATTTGTGGAGTCTCTCATATTTTCAATATCTAAGATTTTAATAATCTTTTAGTGTGGGCCAGACTTTAGCCTCCCCTGCATTTGGTGGTACCTTTAACTTGAAAACGTCAGCACGCTTACAAAAGGTCTGAAATTGTAATTACGTGGCCATACACTGGCATGGTAGTATTTTCACTTGGATAAAATATTTAACACTTGATAAAGTTCTACTTACAAATAAATCTGTTTTAACTGTATTATTTTGGATGGATGTCTACTTATAACAAAACAAATATTTGTGCTTGGATATGATACCTTTCCATTAAATTATCCTCAATTCCCAGTTAATTTCTGGAAATGTTCCACCCCTTTGCAACCCTAGGCAATACTGCATTGAAAACAGACATGACTCTGCAGGGGAAGTCACTGCATTGGCTCAAAATCACTTCTAAAAACCATTATCTGTGAATACAGATTGTTCCTGCATCTTAAAATGCAGGTCAAAACTATCCCATGCAAAAAGAAAAACCTTATATAAACATGACCCAGATGTGCCAGCATCTTCTCTGGGCTCCAGCCCATTTAAGATGGACTGGGGCGAATGGAAAACTGGTCTGACAAATCAAAATTTGCAATACATTTCTTTTAATCATGGATGTCACGTCCTCCACTCTGAAGAAGAGAGGGACCACCTGGCTTGTTATCAATGCACAGCTCAAAAGCCAGCATGGGTGATACAAATTACAACAGTATGGCTCTGTAGTAGAAGAGTCTTGGTACTAAACTGTCCTAACGACACCCACTGAAAACTTTCGTTGTGTCATGACACAAACAATATGACAGAGAAGACCCTAGACTTTTAAACAGCTGAAACCTACATCAGGGGAGAATTAGACAACATTTTACAAAACTCAAGAAACTGGTCTCCTTGGTTTCCCAACATTTACAGAGTGTTGTTAAAAGAAGAGATGATGCAACACAAAGTTAACCACACCCCTGTTCCAACTTTTATGAAACGGGTTGCTGGGATCAAGTTTCAAATGAGCATATACTCTTCAAGTTGCAGATATTTGGCGTAACAAGTGAGACAGAGAAGTGTTTCATAACATGGTATGCAATTAGCAGAGATTAGTACGTCAATAACTTTATCTTTTTACGATCACAGAGCTCGAAAAAAGGTTTGTGATGCAGCTCCAATGTTAGTTAACAAGTTAGTCACGTCTACATTTCGCCAAAGCCGTAAACAAAGGAATCTCAATACCGATTAACCGCCAAGCAGATGCACCCATAAAAGTAAAACGCTGACTTGTCCAATGAATCTGTTCCCACTTTATTTGAGCATGCCTTCAATCACACATAACCCCAACAAAACATCAGTTATAACATGAACGCAGTGTTCTAAGGTTGGACTGATAAATTCTGGAGGGTTGGTGGAACATCAGAGGCTCGGGAGACACCTCATTGAAATGAGTCTTTATCAGACAAGTTCTGTCAACAATCTAGCAGCTGCCTACTTAGACTCAGCTGCTCTCTGTCTCATGGTGACCACTTCTGATGTGAGGCCCCAGGTTTTCTGAGCAACCTCTGAGGGCTTGATGTTGCTATCAAAGCTCAGTGGAGGTCTAACGGGAGGAGGGAGGAGGGGGGCTCTTAAATCTTCCCCTCTCTCTCGTCGACATTGCTGAAAGCTTGCCCTGCAATGACCGGTTCCGACAGGGATCAAGAAGCCGGCTTGCTGTGACTACTGGCTGCCCAGTGGCCTTTCATTAACGGTCTGCCATCTGAGAGCAGCTGTGTGAGAGAAGCCTGTTGCTGAGCAGATAGAGACGGTTCAACGTGAGAGAGGGGAAGGGGGGGCGTGAGCATTAACACTGGAAGAGGTTGGGGCTTTGGGCTTTGATGGTTGTGATGTATGAATAACTGTAGCCCTGGTGGTCTTATCTGGAGTGGTGTGACCCAATCCTGACCCCCACTATCTTGTTCAAAATGGAGCCTGAGCGGGCACACTTGCCATTCTGAAACATTTGTAAGATTCCTCCCAGTCTTCAAGTGTAGAGATTTATGTCTGAAACAGCAGGGAGCAAAGTGTGTCCAAATGTATGCCAGCTGCATGATCTGCACAGAGCAATACCAACACAAAGGTCTAACACACGCAACAGTTAGGTTAGATCTTTTATACTCTTTGTTTTTAATGATCCAACCCTGGAGAGGAGGGTAATTAGAATCCAGCCATGGATAGTGACAACTCCAATGCTCCCATCAGCACACTCACAACCTTAGGAGATAATACACCATCAATCAAAGTGGCGTGAACTTGATGGGGGGCACCGCATGCCATCCAGCAAAGGCTATTTCTGGACTATCCAACTCACTGCTTCAGTGCACCTTAAATTTCAATGCTTTTGAATCATCCCTCCCATCCTTACATCCAACTTGATTCCTTTTCCATCCTCATTCTTTGTGAATTTATTCAGAGACTTGGCACTGCTCATCCTGTAACTGTGCACTGCCTCGCTGACACCTCCCTAAAAATAGTGCCCACTAATCCTTGTGCCCCCCTCTGAGGAGGAGCACCACCCGTTACCAGAGATTGGATTCACAGATCGACTTGTTCCAAAAACCTTTTAGAGTTCATCAATTTTTAAAATACATCCGTGTGTTTTTTTTCCAATAATAGAAAAGGACATGCAGAAAAAAAAGTGATCATCATGTTGACACATTGTTGTATCAAACTACAGAGTATAGGCATAAATCCAGAGACATGTAATCTGCCGTCTGTCACCTCCACGCTGCAGTGCTGCACCCTCTGCTGGGGTTGATGAATACAGCTTTTAGCAGGGGACCCATAGTAGCAACATTAGAAACCAATGAGATCATGTTGTCGAAACTCACACTTACTTGTCTGCAGGAGTTTACATCTTTCTTAAGGAAGCTGGGGAAGCCAACTGGCTGTGACAGGATCTGACTGTGAGCGCTACGAGGTGAAGCCTTTAAGAGAAAACACTTAAAACCCTGACGGCACTTCAAAGTGCAAACTTTTAAGATTTAGTTTGCCTCCATTTGGGTGAACATTTGTAGGAATAAAAGCATGATAACAATGGCAGTGTCGAATGAAAGCTACCTTGTTTATTGTGTTCACAGCTTTAAAAACAAAGTTCTCACTTACTTTATATCCCAGTCAAATACACATGAGGTCCCCTAGCTGGTGAGTACTTTCCATCTTTGGGTCTTTGATGAAGCATCCCTCTCAAAGACACTTAGTTAAAATAGAGCCTCAGTGCATTGCTCAGGGCTTTCCATTGCAAGGTGATGAAATATGTTGCCCGCTGTGAGGAAAAGGCCATCCATGCATCACAGGTTTAAGTTAACAAAATGAACCCTTGTGCTACTCGACTCCACTACTGTTACGTCTCAGAGGCAGCGATGTTGTTTACATCCCATGCATCGTTCATCATCATCATGCAGGACTTATGTCTTGGTGTTTAATAGAAGAGGACATAAATTGTGATTTTAGTGCACTTCAGCTGCCTCTTGGAGGTTGGAAACCTTGGAGTGTGCCAGGCCTTGCGCTGGACACCAGAATATAGTGGAAGGGAGGGGGGGGGGCGGCAGGATGAGTGGCATGTACCCCCTGTGGGGATTTTGTAAAGGGAGACCCAAACTGAAATGGACAGCTGAGCCAACTCACATGCCTTGTATATCATCTGGAAGGCCCTGTGGTACCATCTCTAAATCTGTTTTCCTGCTGGGCAGCATGAAGGAGGTCTTTCATGGAGCTCAGCGGTGGTTGGTTTCTCCCCGTCGGAAGTCAAAATATTGTTAACTTTAAGGAGTAAACAAGGCAAACTTTAACAGAACAAACTCTTACTGTCAAACTTCAAACACATTATCATTTTCTATGCCTGTTTTTAATGAATGAATGAACCTGAGAATGTTTTACTTTGAGACTGAACTCTGAATTCAGAACATCTGCATGCTTCTCTGTCTTCCTGCAAAATCCCCTGATTTCATCAAGTCCTGGTGGGAGGAAAAGAAAGAAAGAGTAGACCGCAGACTGGACAGCTTGTCTTTAATAAGACTGAAGATACTCCCATTGACCTTGTAACGCACATCAAAATAATTATAGCATATACATACGCCAGCATTTCAACCACATATGAGTCCATGGAATCTCAATGCACATGAGAGAAAACTGTGTCATGCTTGAACAAGTGGAATAAAAACAGTTGAACTGTTAAATAGTGGAGTAAATCCCTGTTTGAAGGGTTTGACAGTTTCTCTTTTTCTCAAGGTGGCATTCTCATTTTGTACATCCAGTTCTGCTTACAATCAATCAAAGCTGAGTTTGACAAGCACACACAAGTACACACCATATGAAGCTGCTGCATGTGAACTTGCATTTCAAATCTCTTTCCAGATTTCTGTTGACTTTTACAAAAACTGTTACAGGTAGCTTTATACAAACCAGGGTGTTCAATACCTGGTTTTCTACTCCGAGGAGAGCAGCATAAAATGAGTCCCTTTCATACAACTTTGATCCACAGATCCAGCTCCTCCCCTCTGTCCGTCACACAGTTAATTTACATTATTCACAAAGTACCCAGTCTTTTTTATGTTTCTCTTTCAGTTAAATAACTAAAGAACAAAATAAAACAAACACTGCCGCTTGCTGTAATCAAAATGACACAGCCGTACTGTAATGTACAAAGTATGATACCATCGATCTCTGAGGTGCCGGGAGATCAGTGCCACCGTAATGACACGACATCTTTTTTTTTTATTGTATTAAGTCCTCTTCCTTCACGATCTGCAGAACCTCATCTTCATAATGAAGCATGATTTGCGTTCAGGGGCTTTGAAAAAAAAAAAAAAAAAGGTCGTTGATTGGCACAGGTCACACGGTTCCCCCGTGCGAGTGTTGGCAGAGCTGGGGGAAGGTCGGCGGCCTAAGGCGACGAGCACTTCAACACGAACATGTCACAGGACCTCTGTGAGAGGAGCAGAGAAGGAAAGGTTAAAGGTCAGCAGTCACTGAAGATTTATTGACACGAGCTTACAGACAGAAAGGAGTGAAGTTTGTTGCCAGAACAGGGTCACAGTCTTTGATCCTTGTAATCGGATGGTGTGTTAACCTCTGACTTTCTCACAATACATAAAAACGAAAAAGATGTGTGTGTAAACGACGCACTGGAAAGCACTCAAATTCAATAAAATATATTTTATTGGGTTGCAGGCGATATATAAAAGTACTTGCTAATGGATGTTACACCTGTTTGTTTGACTGACGTTGCCACATGTGCGAACATTCGAATAAACCCTGGAAGAATGCCCCCCAAGTAAAATGACATCCTATGGAGTTACGTTATAAAGTTTAATTAGTCTTGCGTATCAATCGTCCCCCCATCGTAGCCGTCTTCGCAAAATGTCCCACCTGGTAAACGGTGTCTCGTGTGTCCACGTTTACAAGAGTGAGAATGAGAAGGTTGAGTTTAAGAGATGGGATGTGGGGAAGAAAGAGTATGAATTAAGATGTGATTCAAGGAAAAAGATGAAGGTCTCTGTTTGCTTTCTGTAATATTTATGTCCTCTGGCTTGTCTTCAGGCTATCAGGTGCAGGTTAAGCTCTCCCAGGAAAGGGAAGGAGTAAGGTGCTGCTGACGTTGCCGCAGGGTGTTGGCTGAGTGAGGGGGGTGATATGCAGCTTAATTGCTGCGGAGTCCTGTTTCTAACCCTTGGCCGTGAAGCACTTGTGGATAGGGTCTCCTCGTCACCTCGGACATTCTGGGAATTGCTCGCAGCCCCCCCCCCTGTCACAGAGAGGCTGCGGAATAAAAGCTGTCATCAGTATAAAGATACCCTGCTCCTCTTCACCCCTTTCCCCACACTATTTCTTCCCAATCCTGTCTCCAGTCCTTTGTGGGTGTGAGTGGAGTGCCCACTCACTCCACACCATCATCTCCTCAGGGGGGCTGCACGTTCGGTCGGTGAAAGTGCAAGTTCAGTTTGTTGTCGATGTGTGCCAGCAGCAGCAGAAGCAGCACTCACTGTGAGTCCTTATGCTGCAGTCCTAATTGGGAAATGTGATTTTGGCTGAGTGTGAAACTGCTCAGGGCAAATAAGAACACAACCCTGTTGCAAATGAAGCCCGGCTCTGTTTGCTGCTCCTTTTTACGAGGGAACGACGGGAAAACAAACTGGAACTGGCACACTGATGCCACCGACTTAACCAAATCCTCTAACACGACACATGGCTGTTTGGCGTCGGATATACTACGACCAAAAAAAATGACACTTGCACGATGGTATATTTGGTCTGCCATGGATGGTGTTTGTGACTTTTGGATTTCCTCTCTTACACAACATAAACACAACCATGCAGTGTTATTTTGGGCACGTCATTGTGGTAATAGAAAACAAAACATCTGGTCCTCTCCTTTTTAGGAGTTTTTTTGGGGAATCTGTTGTTGAAATCTTCCTTTTAGAAACAAATAACCATGTTTTCATGGACTTTTTCCAGACATTGATCAGTATAGCTTTATGTAGTCTTCTCCCAAACCTTGAAAAGCAAAATAAGACCCTCTCTAAGCTCAATCAACCTCAAAAAAGCTATTCTTAAGACTTAATTTACTGCTGTGTTTTGGTACTGCAGAATGTGGTCACTTGTATTTTCACTGATAACATGCCACAAGGTCTAATTCAAGCATGTTTTTTTCGGCAGTGGAGAGAATGGAGGAAAATGTATGGTGCAAGATCCACCACGGAGACAGATACCACTAAAAAGCTGTTCAGGCTTGTAATCCAGCTGCATAATTGTCTGGTTACACAGCTGCTAATAAAGTTAGCAATGTGAGGTCATGCTCCAAACATGGATCACCGCTGTTTCTTATAGAACCGAGAGGTTCACAGGAAAGTGAAAGCCAACAACGGTTGAGACAGACAGCAGTCTAACATAAGTCTGGTTCTGCTCGAGGTTTCTGCCTGTTAAAAGGACGTGTTTTTTTTTTTAACCAATCAAGGTCTGGGAGGCAGACACCCTCTCTACTTTTAAGAGTAGGCTTAAAATGTCCTTTTTTAATAAAGCGTATAGTTAGGGCTGGCTCAGACTTGGACCAGCTCTTAGTTAAGCTGCTATAGGCTTGGACTACCAGGGGAACTGACACACTGGGATCCCATCTTTCTCCTCTTTCTGCCTATCCCTTACTTTAAATCTCCCTGTCCCATTGAAAGTTACTAACCATAGACCTTTCTGGAGTCCCTGAGCTCCCTTGTCTCGTAGGTTCCTCTGAATCGCTGCTGTTGACGGTCTGCTGCTGTGGACGTGCAAGACTCCAGCTGCTACAACTACTACTATTATACGTCTCACCAAGGAATGGGAATTGATAAGATTTTATCAATGTCAATGTCATTGTTGATTCTGCTTATCAATCCAATTCCTTATCAATTCTCCTAACGATTCCTGAGTATTTTTTTGAGGGGAAAAAAGTAGTTCTACAGTCTTCCACACCAAAAGGAACCTTTTTATTTTTTCCAAAAGTATGTCTGCACAAGACTGAACATGAACATATTCAACTTGAACCTACTGAACAATAGGTTGACCTCATTATCGGCTGTGTGAGTCCGGATGTGGCCCCTCGAGCCTGGATGTAAAGACTTTGAATTTGGAGATGAAAAGCGCTTTTTCTCTGGGGGTCATCGAGGAGGTATTTCACCTGCTCTCAGTGCCTCATTTTCGGCTGCATGAGTCCGGATGTGGCCCCTCGAGCCTGACGGAAAGCGTCCCGACTCCGAAAGGGGAGAGGTAGGCGGGGGTTCTCCTCCCCGACACGAACATGTTCACATGGAACCCTTCTACACTTTGCACCTAGGAGCTCTACGTCGCAGAGTGTGTGACGTAATGCAACGCGATGTGACGTGACGTTGTGCTGGGAAATGAATCGTTAAGAAGAATCGATAACATTTGAGGTGTATAATTCCGATGGAATTGATCAATTTGAAACGGTTCTGAGTCGGATCCGGTTTCAGTCCTGCCTGTAAGATGGGACTGGATCGTATCCTGACTTGATGTTGGGTCACTGTCAATAATATATCACAGGGTACAGTTGCTTGCTCCTCACATGATTGGACAGTGGATTAGAGCTTACTTTAAATCTGAAGTTATAGTAATTCTGTGTGTGAGTTGTAAAGCATTCTGTAACAGTGTACCTGCAACATGCTGAGGCTTCATGGGACCGGCTTTTTTCATGAACGAGTCCTCGCTCTCGAACGACAGGATGGGCTCAGCGTCCAGGCTGCTCTCAGAGTTGTCCCGCGCTCCGTTGGTTGTGTTGCCGTGATTGGCGAGATGAAGGATGTCGTCAAAGTGAGCAGTGTCTGCTTTAGTGGACAGACCGTTTTCATGTCTTGTTGGCTGGACCCCATTGACCACTGGTGCTGAGGGGCTGCTGGAGAGGGGGGAACACAAAGGAGAATGTGGTTCAAGTTAGCATGGGGACGAGTGACTCATACAACAAATGAGTCATCGCTGCGTTGTCCAATTACAAGAGTTTTTTTGTTCAATCTACCCCGTGAAGGGTCTTCAAATACAGAGAGTAAACATGTCATGAAACAGAATCTTTCTCCTCATACTGCAGTTGTTTACAGTTCGGCTCCTTGCATTTTCTGTTGAGCTTTCAGTCAACACCAGGCTCGTTTTTTATCCCAACAAAGAGAGTTTCAAAACAATGAAGAAGAGGCGATAGTTTTACCTTTCTTTGACATTTGTTTGTCCGTTTTCTGTCGTGTGATTGGGCAGGGTGACCTCTGGCTTTGGCTGATATTCAGCAGACACTGGAGGAAAAAGGAAGCACTTTATCTTCTGACACATTCAATGTTCATTCAACAGCTTCTCACACAACACAATGGAAGAAGTAGCTTTTGTAACTGTTGCATGGTTCCAGTTTACCTCTCAGCATTTAGCAGGCTGATAGCTGAACTCATTTATACCTTCAGCTATCAGCCTGCTAAATGCTGAGAGGTAAACTGGAACCAATTGTGGTTTATGCTATATTTGGAGTCTCAGGTGTATCTTCTTGATGCATCATTGACATTGTATTTATTGCTGATCCAGCTGATCTGTTGCATTTGTTTGTTTTTGTTCCCTATTTATTTAGATTGCTGCAATAAGGCAGGGTAAACTGTAAACCGAATTGCCCTTCAGGGATTAATAAAGTCGTCTGAACTGAACTGAACTGGATCCAGGTAACATAGACATGCATAGTGAATGTAACATAATATAGGTCAAGCCTTCAGCTATCAGGCACCTCTCCTTTGGAATAATCTACCAATCAGGGTCCTGGAGGCAGATACCCTCTCTACTTTGAAGAGTAGGTTTAAATCTTTCCTTTTTGATAGAAGCTTATAGTTAGAGCTGGCTCAGGCTTGGTCCAGCTCTTAGTTATGCTGCTATAGGCTTAGACTGCCAGGGGAACTGACACACCGGGATCCTAACTCTCTCCTCTCTCTGCCTATCACTTATTTTAAATCTCCCTGTCAAATTAAAGTTATTAACCATAGACCTTTGAGGAGTCCCTGAGCTCCCTTGTCCCGTAGATTCCTCTGGGGCTGTCATAGACGGCCTGCTGCTGTGGACCTGCCAGACTCCAGCTGCTACAACTACTACTATCCATCACCACTATCACCTCTCTTCTTCTTCCTCTACCCTTCTTGGCTGTCTAACATGAGTCTGGTTCTGCTCGAGGTTTCTGCCTGTTAAAGGATGTTTGTCCTTGTCGCTGTAACTTGTTAAATGCTGCAAAATGCTCTGCTCATGGTGGATTAAGATGAAAACAGACTGAGTCCTGCCTGTAAGATGGGACTGGATCTTATCCTGTGTTGATGTCTGGTCTTTGTTAATAATATATCATAGAGTACGGTCTAGACCAGCCACATTTGTGCTACGACTTCAGAGAACATTTGTTGTGATTTGGCACTACATAAATAAAGATTTATTGATGATAAAAATTCCCCCATGCAAATGCTATATGAAATACACTCAAACAAAAGTCCAAACCAACACCACTAAAGGAGAACACTGTCAACAATCATCCTTAAACAGTGTCAGGCTGTGTTAAATTGAAAGGAAGGGGGAGCAAAAATTTTCCAGGGGGCATCCTTTCTGTGCAGTCCAGACCCCCTACCCCGACCCTGCTCTGCTGAGGACATGGCTGTGGTTGTAACAGATCCCAACACACTCCACTACAATGAAAGCACGCCTGCCAGACCTCCAACCACATCAGTGGCTGGCTCATGTCTTCCTGTCAGGGGGGAACTTTGCCTCAAACAGTGAATCTCCCGGACCACACTGATCCCCCCTTCATCTAGCTCATCCAGCGTACGTGACGTGGAGGATGTGCATACTGTATGCTTCTCAGTGTAGTCTTCCATAATTAGAAGTTGCAAGATCGCCCGTGTCCTCGCAGAATAGCTTGTGTCAACAGTTATAATCTGATTAAAGCTGCAGGCTCTTCCTCTCAAAAGTCCCTCAGTCCCACGGCTTAGGCAAAAAGCAAGCACACATGGGTCCTATTGTGCAAAGAAGAACAAGTCAAACTGCAGCTGTGCAGGATGTGAGACAGGGATATATAATCTAATAACCCCTTTTCTTGAAAATCTTCTGGAGTAAAGCTGACTCAGGGGGGAAATGAGAAATAAAGTGCAACAAATGCCCATGACTTTGTTTAATCTCATGTATGGAAGAGGTGGCAGAAGTTGAGGAGAGATGGTGCAGTTCGGTGTTGCCAAACAACCTTAACGGTAACAGTTAGAAATCTGTCTTTACTTGGATTCAGGACACCAGATGATCACAAAGTGTTGATGTTTAAGTGGGATCAAGAGTGAGTGATGATCTGTAAAACAAACTCTGCTCACCTTTGCTGCTCTCTGCTTCGCTGCCATTCGTGGGAGGAGAGGACTTCATCTCTTTCTGTAAAAGATGTCAGATCATTCCGGTCACTTTCATTTCCAAATCAAGTTTCAGTTTTAGTTCAAATTGAAGAGCAAGTGTGTACCTTGTCGCCTCCATCTGTCTTGCGTGTCCGCTTCATGATTTCATCCAGGCGCTGAGGGAAAAAAAAAGAGCGAGAAATAAGACAAAGGAAATGCCACAAACAGAACTTATTTAAGAACACAGGAGAGAGCCAGAACAAATGTGCTATGGCATATAAAAATAGAAAAAGAAAAGCCAGATGAAAAGATGAATATATTCAGAGGAAGAAGGTGGCAGCTTTGTCAGAAACAAACTTGGAAAATAGTATTTATAGACACCATGTTGCTTCACTTTGGAACATCCTGGTTATGCCAGAGACACAGGCTTCAAACAGGGGATATCACACACATACACAATGAGGAGGTTTACATAGGAAACATGACAAATTCTGCTTATGGTGAAATTAAATCAATGAAGAAGTTAGTTTATGACGACTGTTAATCCTCCGATTTATGGCCGAAGGTACCGGACCTTTATTTGAAGCAGGCTTATATTAGAGGAAGTCTTTTATATCAAATTATCTCTGTGTGAGAGGTATGATTATCTGATATAAGTCTGATTCTTATTCTTTAGTACAAACGAGCCAAAAAACATTTTCTATCCAAAGTGAAACTTTCACCAACTGCAGTAGGATAGTATCGCTCAGCTTCTTCATTTTGCAACTTTTATCTCACAAATTTGTGAATTTGATCTCAGAATAAATTGCCGATCCGATCTCTCTCCTCTGTCTGTCACTTACTTTAACTATACCTGTCCCCTTAAAGTTAGTAACCATAGACCTTTCTGGAGTCCCTGAGCTCCCTTGTCTTGTAGGTTCCTCTAAGTCGCTGCTGCGGACGTGCCAGACTGCAGCTGCTACAACTACTACTACTATCCATCGCAGCACTATCATCTCTCACTTTTCCCCTCCTCTATCCCTCTGCTCTTCATCTTCTTTTTTGTTTTGTTTTTTCGATGATGGCCCACACAGCTGTCGTAATGTGTTTTTTTTTTTTTTTTTTTTTTTTTTTTTTTTTTTAAACCTCTTGTTCCCAAACTGTCGCCGCTGGCAGGATTTGACATGTGCACTTCTCAAAACTGAAACTCCTGAACCGTTTGAGATATCTAGAAAATTCAAAACCCACCAGTAAGCGGTAGCTCCCAGGACTTCCGCAGTACGACCGTTATTTACTGTTATCATAGTGTCATAAACACACAATAATGTTTAATAAATGCCAGATACTGAAACTTGAAGTTATCGTGGAAAAAGGGGCAGAAGCACTCACTCATTGCACATTTTTTGACAATTCTACAGCCATAAAATCAAAATAAATCCAGGCGGACAGAATACATTAAGGTCATAAGAGGGTTAAAGTTCATATATTATACCAATCAAATGGGGGAAGTTATTAATAAGGCAGCAACACTACACTATTATAATTGACCACTATAACACTTGTATTTCACTGTTCATTAGCTCTCTTTATGGCTGGCTGATAAAGCTTGTATGTATGGCAGTTATGTTTGAAGTGAATGAAGAGAGTCAAAGAGAGGCCTTTGTGTCTCCAGGTGGAGATCTGTGTCAATAAGGGTGAAGCAGCACTTGTGTTTTCAGCTGCAACAGCAGCGTAGGATGCTCAGACAATGAACAGTGAGCAAGTCTTAGCTTGAGAAAGGAGAGATTTGACATAAAATGACGACCCTAATCTGAGGACACTGTTATCCGGAGATGGAGGGAGACTGGAACTGCAGCTGCCACTCATAAAAGGGAAACATTTTCCATGGATAGTTCACGCTGGCGTTGTAAACCAATTCAGCTGCCGAACTGTAGCCTTCAGCGACAACATTCTTGTTCGTCTAGTTGCTTTTTGTCGCCCATCAGGATGGATTTAACTCTCTTTTGGCTGACCACAAACTCCTCTTCCCGAGTAGGACGGTCAGTTTTGGGTGAAGTCGGTCAATCTGAAACAGTGTATTGTAAAGTGTGACAGAGCAGGGAAATCTCCGGAGCAGAGGACATGTTGTTCTTGAGGGCTAAATCCAGCACAGAGCCAGGCTGAGGCTGTGTGAACCAGGCCTGGTACCTCCAGATAAGAGCCTCTTTTTTTTTTTTTGTTCACACATGGAGCGAAGATGAGGAGAGGGAAAGAAAGGCTTAGCCAGCAAACAGAGGCAGATGTGGGTGGTACACTCGAGTCGACAGTCACGGTCACCAAACACACATCAGCACACATAGATCCACACACGGATGATTGGCACAGCAAGGCCTCCATTATTGCTGTTTATATATAGCTCCATGCTCACACACAGTCTGTTAAATCATGGCATGCAGACAGCCAATCCTGGATAAGCCAAAAACATCATTCATCTTGGTTTCAGGGACTCAACTTTCAAGCCTGCTTTTGTCATGTCAGGAGGCAGACCACAGATTTATGTAGCCCTGAATATGATACCTCCATTGAGTGAGGAGAGCTTATTGTGTAATGACTGCAGCATCAGTTTTATGTTGCTCTGTGATGTACAAGCTGAGAATACTGCTTCTAATCAATCAATGTAGGCATTTTAAAGGTTCTTTTAATCCCAAAACATCAAGTCAGGGATTTTGAGGAAGCCTCCTTTAGAGTCTTTAAGACATTTAAAAAATGTGCAAAAAGGTGATTTAGCAACCTGGCTGAGGGAACATTGATTGGAGGACAGATGTGTCGCCCTACCCTTTTCCTCTCCAGCCTCTCCTGCTCCTCCTTCTGGAAGTGTTTCTCCCTCTCCAGGCGCTGCTTCTCCGCCTCCTCACGGGCTTTTGCCTCAGCCTCTTCTTTCTGAAAACACACACACACACATGCACACACACAGATGAGAATCCAACTTTGGTTTGAAAGCCAGCAGAATGAGGGGGGAAAAAAAATCTCAGCCAAAATAACATGCCTTTAACGTAACGAGGGTGTGGTCACTGCCTGCAACTATCGCTTACAGCCACAGGAGGAATATTTCTCTTTATTCTGAGGCTAAAAAGATATTTTTTTCTTTGCCTTGTGGACCACTCAAAGTGAAACTAAATACTTGTTTAATTATGCCTTTGTATAACCGTTTTGGATCGGGCTCAAACATAAGGGCCAAGTCTGTGAAGTACCACAGGGGGGTGTCAAAGAGCAAGAGCTGGATGCATAGAGAGGGGACAGTGCCAGGGCTGCTCATGGTGCAGATTCACTTCATGGATAGACATTGTAATAAAAGGCCAGACACTCTGATTGAATCATTCTACAACCATCTGCGTGTGTCTAATCTTTAGAAATAAAAGTGATGCCTTCCTGTGCTGTTTTATGAACCAGCTCTCCCTGCTGCCATGCATCTGTCTTATCTTCATTGAGGATTTTTACCCCTGGTGTGTGTTAGTGACAAAGACCCAACGTCTGTTTAATATTTGATGTTTGACGTTTTTTGCTGCTATTACCGTAAAAAGCTCCACGTGTAGAGCTTGATTTAATCCAGTTTGGTGATACATCAGACACATTTAGTAAGTTTTGATAAACTGCTTGTCATCAAAGATGCAGATGCATTTCAGAGTGCCGTGAACTGACTGTCTGTCCAGTGCGCCTGTCACTGCAGGTGCATTCAAGGACCATCGTAAATGTGCAATATAGTCGTTTCATGGCATTTTTCTGTGAGTCAAGTGAATCAAAATACAGTCACAGTGGTCACATGAAGAATGTTTTCTTTTGACATTTTAGCAGGGCCAGGCTGAATTATTTAACTTAAGACATTACACAAGCAAAAGTGTTAAAGGAGTGAAATGTTGAAGATTTTAACACTTGGTATAACCCTGCTACTAATATCTGATCGACTACATGAATTATTTAAAGAGTGAAGATGTTTTGTCAAAAATCAAAGACTAACAGTTTTTGAGTTTCCGCTGACTAAAACTAGACTAAAACTATAAAGGGCTGAAAAGACTAAAATGTCTAAAACTAACAGGCATTTTCATCTAAAGACTAAGACTAAGACTAAATCTAAAATAGACACCAAAATTAACACTGTTCTACACAGTAATTATTCTCTGTAATGTTACTCAATACAGGAGACAAACCTGCTTGAAATGGGTATCAGAAAAGCTCATAACAATATCCTATTGGCTCTAAAAAATACTGTTTTTGAGCATGCCTGTTATCAACCAAGGTCACTCTGAGGTAAGCAGCTGAGCTCGAACAGTAAACAAGAAAAATGCTTCAAAACAGGTTGTTTGTTCAGGACTTGTGAGTGTGTTATGTTTGTGGTGTGACAGGCAAAGTGCCCGAGGATAATGTGAGGCTGCGGTGTGCGTGCATGAGAGTGTGTCGTGACCTTTATGCCAAAGGCAGCAATCATTTTTACGCTGGTGCTTTATGGTCCTTGTCACTGCAACAGCTTGGGGTGCTTATGAGTTACTTCAGCCCTAACCTGACTAACACAGCCTGTCCTCTGTGCAGCACTAACACCAAAACCCACTTCCACCTCAGTTTCTTTCTCTACACTGGGCGATGGAAGTTAGCATAAGGTGCATTTCAACCAAGAGTTCCGGGGTCTTTTAGCCCCCAGAACTACTTTACCCTGAACTAAAGGGTACCTGTGCCCCCCATCGGGTAGATTGTGCAAATCAGGCCAGTGACGTATGGAGAAAAAAAATGATATTAAATCATATTTTGAAATCTTAATAAAAACCCCAACTAGTATGCATTCCCAGGAACTCCCTCTGTGTTTCAACAACTGTGTAAATTCCACAAACACTATTACTTCCAACCAAAGTCCCAGGACCTTTGAAAAGTTTTACCCCCCAAGCAGGGCCTTTCAGGGGGGAGATTATCTACCCTTGAACTAAATTTAGACCCTGGTTCCTCTGGTCAAAACGCATGTAGTTTAGGGTGAAAGTCCCTAGTTCTGGGGTAAAGTTCCTGCGGTGGAAATACGCCTATACCTGTTTTTGCAGGCGTATATTCTCCTCCTGCTCTGCTTTGGCTCTCTCCTCGGCCTCCTTCTCGTCCAGCAGACGCTGGGCTTCGTCCCTCTTGCGCTGCTCCTCGGCCATGGCGCGGGCCTCCTCCTCCCGGAGTCGCCTCTCCTCTGCCTCTATCGCTATCCGCTCCTCCCTCAGGACCCTAAAGAGTTTGGACAGACAGCTTAAAGTTCAGCACTTTCCACTAAATCATGTTCCAAGCACATTTCATTTTACCCTCAATTAAAAATACATCGACATCTCTCTTTCATCCGATACTTTCCCCTTTTGAAGCACCAGCAGCGAGAAGCTATTTCAGGAAATGGAAACAATCAAAAGTATGAGTGCCAACAGAGGATCACATCAATTCCCAAGCTGTGAACGATCCCTTATTGTGGTAAGCATCAGTCAACAGGATATTGGATTCTTAATGCTACACAGCACAGCCAGTGTTGAGTGAGGACTCAGTCAGATAGGCATGTGCTGTGAAAATGCATGGAGATTTCCTGATTGGTTTGACGGATGCCTGAAGGGAAATACCTTCATGTCCTGGGTGAGGTTTGTCTGCGGCATGAAAACCACTACAACATTTAGCACCATGTAAATGTCATTTCTGATTCTTTATGTGAGAGTCAGTGTAATTCTGACAGGGTTGGTCTTTTAACAACCCATTACTTCGTTTTCCTTGAGTGGAAACACAGCTTGGGAATCACTTTCCTTCAGAGAGGACATTCAAACAGTGACTCTGCAAAAAAAAACTGAGCTGATTCATCATCCACCGACCTCTCCTTCTCCTCCTGTTCACGTCTCTCCTGCTCCTCCCTCTCCCTCTGCTCTCTGGCCTGTCTGCGTTTCTCTGCCAGGATGCGACCCGCCTCCTCCGCGTCATTTGTGCCCGCCATGGGCTTGGCTGATGGGGAGGGTGCAGGTGATGCTGCAGGGACAGAAGGAGTTGGTGAACGCCTTGGCTCAGGTGAGGGTGACGCTGCAGTGGTTGTCACGGGTGTGCCTGATGCAGCAGCTGAGGATACAACAAGGGCGGGAACCAGAGGAGAACCTAAAAACAGAAGAAACAGCTGTTACAGCAGAGACAAGAACACTCCGATCCTGTGCTGTGTGTCTGAATAATGAGTTTTAAAGAGAGGACTATCAGTCATTACTAATAAACGCTCAGCATCAGCTTTTTCTCTCCACAAGCACACAAAACATTCTGTCCTTAGCAACTGGAAATGGTAAACAGCCGTAGCTTCAGAAGTCAGTAATTACATAATTAAGGCTGATTAGTGCAGCCTCTAAGCGCTTTGTGTGACAAGACGCAGGCCATGAAGCTGTGTGTGGCTCACTAAATACATTTGCATGGCTAATTAAGCCTGATGTAATCTCTCTGCCGATTGGCTAGCAGAAGAAAAAGAGATTTTCCAGACGCTTGTTAACTTTTTCCATTCAATCCTTTCTTATGGCCAAGCCAGACAGTGAAGAACATTATAATAGAATACAATAACACAGTATGAGTCAGACATGGAGGAAGCTACCAAGAGCTACTGAAGCACAGGACAGGCCAAAATAGGACGGGATCTCTGTAGGGATCTCTGTTTACTGATTGGACATAGAAATGTGGAGTCTGTACTCAGGTCTGGATTTCCAGCATTACAAGTGTTCTGGTTTCTGTTTGTAGGATGTTTGTAGCTCGAGCAGCACTGACCAATAAGCAGGCAGAACACACACCGTATTACGCCAATTGGTGGTAATCTGATGGTGACTTATTTATCTCTGTAAACAGACATCTCAATGCGAGCTCCAATGCAAGAATCTCAACTTAAGCTTAACAGATCTGCTTGGATGCAAAAATGAAGCAGCATTCAGATTTCCTGACTACTTTGAATGCATCAGAAATTATCTATTGACCTACATTCAACAAATGAGCATTTCAAACGTTGCCTTATTTTTCTCAAGAGGCGCGACCTGAGAGAGTTTGTATTTTCACTTTTCTTTTCTACATCATGATTTTGTTGTTTCAGCACACTTTGGGACTGGAAATTGTAAATAAATCACAATAGATAGGTTTCTCTTTTAGGCGTCATACCACTGAAGCAAGCCAGAGTGAAGCCTCTGTGTAACCTTATGCCCACAGTCCAATTGAAACCTACTTGAAACAGATGGAGGATGCTACTCTGGGAGATCTGATGGGTGCCGTTTATGCTGCCGATTTAAACGCAGCATGAAAAAGTAAGTCTTGGATGAAAATCTACACCAGAATTACTGAAAAGTTGGCATCTGTTTCTAGATATATCATATAGCATTTTCACTCAATGATAGACGATGATTGCTCTTGATATCAGGTGGACCACTAAAATGATTGCATAAAGTCAACTGAGCAAACTCCAACTATTATTGGACATACCTTTAGTTTTCACCACCCATGTTAACAAACTTATTACAACTAAAGCTATCAAACAGGGATTCAAGGGAGTTAAAACTTTGTTTCAGCCTTTAATTGTGAACAGTTTTCTGGGATGAACATCCTGAAAGTCTACATACAGCCAGCCTCGGCTGATGCTCATTAATCTTCTCAGTTTAGTCAGGTACGCAGTATTTCCCAGTACACCAGTATTGTTTCGTGTCCTCACCCTTTCTCTCCTCAGGCGTTGCAGGCCTGCGTGGCTCCTTCACTCTTTCGAGCGGAGCAGGGGAGGATGTACGGTGGTCTACCCTTGCTGGGGTCCTGGCCCTTCTGGGACGACTTTTAGGCGTCGACGGGCTTCCACGTGCGGATGGAGGCTTGGGGGAGGCGGCAGGGCTTGGTGAGGCGGTTCTGCCCTTAGGCGTAGCTGGAGATGAAGGCCGCTGTTTCGACAAAGGACTGGGACTGGAGGACAGAGAGAGAATCAGAGGTCAATGAAGACAGAGGGGAAAATGTGTCAACAGATATGTAGTTAGTTGGCGTTTTTGAGTCCAAAACTGATAAGTTGTTTAAAATACAAATGTCCTGAAGAAGCCTGTCCTCGGCAGATGGAGTGCTCAAACATTGCGTCATTCTTAGAGTGCTTTATCGGTCAGCTCCACAGGAGCAGTGAAACTCTTGGAGGGAAACCGTGCATTATGCTGAGGATTTTTCATCTCTCACCCTCAGGCAGTGACAGCTCTGCCAAGCTCTTTGTTGCCTTTTTATTGAATCAAAAGAACTTGTTCCTCCTATACCATCCTCTCTGTCATGGAATGCCATTTATTTCAGAGGCCTGGGGGTAAGAGAGGAAATGACCAGTCGTCCCGGGACCTTTCACTCACTGCCAAGGCTCAGCGCAGTGAATATGAGGTCATTATACTGCAGACGTAAACATGGTCGCCTTGGCTCACCCAGCCAATAAGCACAAACAAGCTGTGGGTCAGGGGAACGTGAGGTGAACGTTTGTTTTCTGGACCAGGTCTGTATGAACAGTAGTGCAGTGTGGATGCTAGCTTTTCTTATATACACCTTACATAGTGCTTGTGTTGGGCTTTCCAGTTCAAGTCATCACAAAGATCCACCCTTACCTTACATATATTCACTGTGTGCTTGTCTCAGTGATTTTTTTCATGATTCATTAAAGTGCCCATTATTTGCCCCAGTAAGTCATTATGTAATGTATAACAAATACAATTATATAATGCACAAAAATGGGGAAACTTTTTCAAATTGTAAATAATAAATTAGGCCTAAATTAAGTCAAACATCTCATGATTAAGTTATTGGATGTGTGGAATCAAGCAGAAATATAGTTCATTTTTGGGTTTTGTTAAACCAACCATTAAAAATCAAAGATATGGTCAATTAAAGAAGCGGACCTGGAAAAGTGCAGAAACCTTGTATATCCACATTTCATCATTTACATTATTTCCAATAATCACTGCTGTTGATCTTCCTTTATTTCTGTCAGTAGGCATCCTGAAATATAGCAGATGATAGTATTAAAAAAAAAGCTTGTGGTTGAGTTCATGCAGTGTTTAGTTATGGGAAAAACAGGGGACTTCCTGGATAGAAGTGGTTTTGGAGATACAAGGTTTCTGCCCGACTGCGATGATAGGCTTTGTAAATATGATGCGATATGATGTCATTATAAAAGGCTGATTCATGAAATCAGTAACCAGTTCGTGTTAACCCTCGAACATTATCGCCAGGTGATTTTCACCCGAGCAAAACACATTTACATGATTTTCATTATGTTGAGTTTGTCTGAGCGCCATGGGCCCCTGGGTTGCTTCAGCATCGTCTTTGAAGGCGTGGGTATTTATACTCCAAACCCCACTTTTTCCTACAGGCACATGTTTGGGTGGTTTTCACCCTTTTTTGTTTCTCTCTCCTGCAGCTGTTTGTGTGTCAGGGAGACTGTGCCTTCACCAGGGAAGTCTCAAATGTCCCAAGAATGGGTGGATGGAACACCAAGTTTCCAGTTTCCTTAATTTTTGTTTTAGAATTTTTTTGTCCTGAATTCCAAATTTTCAGTAATTTTGGAGCATTTCTATAGGGTCCCACCATCATACATTTTTTCCAGTTTTTTAGACATGGCACAGTTTAAAATAAAAGAACACTACTCTAATTTCTCATATATTGTCATATTTTGATGACAAGTACTTTTTATTAGGTATATTATATCGAGTAAAAAACACCGGTGTTAGTGATGGTGTTACTAATTTTAGAGATAGTTTTCTAGGGTTAAATATGTCATGTGTAAAAGAGAGGAAAAAGTAGAGCTTTTCTGTTGTAAATGTGCTAAATGAGGAAATAATAGTAAGGTTAACTTATATGTCTTACCTCGGATCAGGTCTGTGTCTCATGCTGGGTAGAGACTGTCGCTTCTTCAGCACCTTCTCTTTACTCAGAGCACTTTTCTCCTTCTCATTCTCTCGTTCCTTATCCTTCTTTTCTTTCTTGTTTTTGTCCATCTGTATGACATGAGACAGAACATTAACAAATGCAACTCTTGACATGTTCATTTCCAAATATCTGCATTCTTAACAAAGTCAGAACGATGACCACATATGTTATTGTTTTGTATATACAAAAGCCAATCAGGCAGACTTACAGGTGTGGAGCTGCGTCTGTGTTGGCGCTGCGTGATGTCTGGCGTGCTGGACGTCACTCTCCAGCGGTCGGAGCAGCGGTGGTGAGGCTGGTGGGCGCACAGGGTGAGGGGGCTGGCTGAGGCCGAACGGGGGCAGAGAGGAGAGTCTGAGGCAAAAAAAGTGATTCATAATTGAAGCTAATGTATGTTGGTTACGTTGGGAAAACAAAAGTCAAACTTTTTTTTCCTTCAACTTACTACCATCTTTGCCATTGCTGAGGACACTAGCAGCACTTCTGCTTCTGGCGAGGAAAGACAGCGTCGGTGTCATGAGACGGTCGACTATACTGCTCTCCCATGGACTGAGTGCAAGGCCACGAGCTGCAGGAGAGAAAACAGATGAGTAAATATAAGATATAAGTCTTAAATGGATGTCTCCATTGTGACCACAAGTTTGCAGGAAGTCAAATTGTGGTCAAATTTCAAGTATTAGAGGAACTCAAGCCTGGTTGAAATCAATCTTTGCACAGAGCTTTCATTCATGACCTGGACAAAGACGGAACCAAAATAAGGTTTGAAATTTGTCACCAAAAGGAAATGAGAATGAACCAGATTATGGCCCACAAGACATAAAGACCCAACGAAAATCACAGAATCCCAGTCAGACACTTCAGTGCCACCCAAAGAGGATGTAAGAGAAGTCAAAGGAGCTTGGTAACTGTGTCTGATATAACCTTGGGCTGCAGCGGTACCACCCAGGAGAGCGAGAGTTATTTGAAATGCTTGTCTAGACACTGAGTCAGTTATTTATAACCACAGCCTTGAGCTTACAAACAGAGAAGTAAAGAAGTGGAGGGTGTTTTTATTTGAGAGGGGCACACCTTCTTCTTTGGCTCTAAGGTGCAGAAGATGTTCTCCTGAGTGCTCACAGACAGGGTTTGGAATTTTGTAGCAGCTCAGGAGGGCAACAAGAAGGACAGAGTAGTCGCCTATCTATTTTTTGCGAGCACCACAGGAACAGTACCTGCTGCGGGGAGTGTTTGAGAATACATTATCTCCTGAAAAACGCTGACTCACTCACTGATGCTACTTTTTTCAAACTTAGAAGTTTGTCATCCTGTGTAAGGGTACAGCATGACCTGGTTAACTCCAGGACTAGAAAAAGAGTTGCACACATCTGAAACATTAACAAAGACTGATTGAAAGATTGAAACACCCACCTCCATGATCATCAATCAAGAAATCACATCAAGACAATACAGAAGACATCCCATATCAGGTTTGTTATGATGAAAATGAGCACAAAAAGGATCCACTGGACAATGCAAACACATGAGAATGTCATAACCACAAAATGAACCAGTCAAGGGAGACAACCGAACCAAAAATGAACACCATAAATAACCCAATACAAGCATGCAGAGCATGTCAAACAAAGACCTGACCCAGATTCAGGAGGGTAAAAAAGGAACTCAGTGAATTTGGAAGATGGAAATGGGTCAGCTGTCAACCGTCAAGCACAAGAGGGGGGCTGAAATCAGACAGGGGGAAGAACTGAAAAATAAGAAGACAATGAAGGACGGGGTTCGGAGGTGTTGGCGGAGGCAGAGTGATGGACACATTAACACGGGAGGAGGTGTTCATTCCACATGGTGCCTTACTTCTGCCGGGGGAGTTCCAGAGCGTGGCGGAGGACTTGGACAGTCGCTTGTTTATAACAGTGTCCACGTGTTTGGGCAGGTTGACCGTCGACAAAGAGCATCTGCCTAGAGAGCCAAGAGAGATGCGAGCCACACAGATGTTCACACAGGTCACATGGTTGAGAGGAAGGAGAGAGGTGGGGGGGAGAGAGACTTCTGTGGCGTCATGTGTTACGCTTGAATCATGCATCTACAAACAAAGACCCGCAGACTGGAGGGGGAAACTGCAGGAGCGAGTGTGTGAGTTGAGCGACTATGATTAAAGCAAAACAAATGTCAAGTAAGATTTTAAATATTTTTGAGTGCCTCTTAGGACACATTTCTTAAAGGGCCAGTACATCCAAATAACAAAAACACTTACTTCTTACTCCTTTTGTGTGGTACTCAGCATTAGGCAGGGGGTTTCATTTGCCTGGGTGTTGAGATGTGCTACAATTCACCACTATCATCCCTCTCTCTTCATCTCCCTCGATCCCTCTTTCCAAGCCTAAACTTGGTCGAGGCAGATGGCTGTCTAACATAAGTCTGGTTCTGCTCAAGGTTTCTGCCTGTTTAACCTTCCTGTTATGTTCGTTTCTCAGGGACAGCAATAATGTTCCTGGGTCAGCTTGACCCGGGGCATATTTAATGATCCAAAAGTGTCAGAGCCCCCCGAAATCCCAATAAACATTTTTTTAATCTCATTTAGTAACTCCATTACTAACCATTTAAATCAACATTTAGTGCAATGGTGTTCTTTAATTTGCACAGCTCATGGTACAATGAAGTTAACTCACTTGTTTTTTTATGAACACAGTTGCAAAGAACATTTAGTATTTGACACTTCTGACCCCTTTTAGCCTCCACTTTTAATGGAGGGTCAAATTGACCCACAACCAGTATCTATGTAACATAAACATGCAGGGGGTTGCAAATGTGTGAAATGAGCCATTTTCATTGTATATGTTGTAAATAGAAGTTTTATAACGAAAAAAATACTTTTAACATTTTTCTTTAGATTTTTGAACTTTAAAAAGGGTCAATTTGACCCGCAACATAACAGGAGGGTCAAAGGAAGTTTGTCCTTGCCACTGTAACTTGCTAAAAGCTGCAAAGTGCTCTGCTCATGATGGACTTAGATGAGATAAGAGTCCTGCCTGATCTTATCCTGGCTTGATGTTTAACATGTAACACTTGATGTGATTTGGCGCTGTGTAAATAAAGATTGATTGATTGATCGATTGATTGATTGATTGAATGATTGATTGATTGATTGATTGATTGATTGATTGATTGATTGATTGATTGATTGATTGATTGAGTAACGCATGTGAGATCTTTGCTGTGATAACAATTTGTTGTTTATGCTTTAAAAAGAGAGTCTTAAGCAAAATCTCTCTCCAGAAAACAGTGACCTCATTACTCTGGATAATCCACATAACTCTCTGTAAACAGTTTCCACTGGCATTCTTCTTTTTTTGCTAATGATTTATTACTGAAAAGTGCTGGCAGTGAGCTTTTGTTAAATTATCCCGAGTAAGCAGGGCGTCTTTTTTTCCCCTAATTAATACTTAAAATGATCTTTTTCAGCACAGTGGGCACACAACACTAAATTCTGAGCGACTCCATGGAGGCTGATGAGAGGCTGTTTCTACATGTGTGGTTGGAAGTCGGTTGATACGACCCTTTTAAGGGGAAGCATTTAAAAAAACATCCTTTAAAAGCTGCAAGGCCACAAAGAGCAGGAAACGTCACCTCAGACAACCTTTACAGCACAACATGTGGCGGGAAGAGGAACTGTCAATGATGTGGACTGGCACTTCAGAAAAGAGCAGAACATTGGACCATCTTTGTACAATACTTGTATGGATCCCAGTTTTCTATCCCTCGAATACACTGCAAACAAGAGAACACTCTTCTCCTTTACTGAATGTCGTCACACAGGATTCAGTGAGCATTACTGTAATAGAGGTGCAGGATTAAAGCAGGACTCTTCTGTTTGGATTTCCATTCATGTTTCCACAAAGGTAGACAAGTCTTTGTATGAGGCGGTGTGCTCTTTTCACAGAGGCCAAAACTGCTACTTGGTGAATTCCCTGAATAACATCACAAACTGTAAGCAGTTCCACCCTTCACCTCCCCTCGTTTACGCTTCTTTACTTCCGTAATCTGACAGGCGACCGGCTTGAGAGGAGGAAGGATGCAGGCATTGATTAGATACTCAATAATTGCTCTGGCATAAGGCAGGGGGGAACACATGGTGGAGTCAGGACTGTGAAGATTTAGAGGATGGGGCAGAGTGTCCATCATGCTGTTAGAACATCATGTCTACAGTTTAAACATGGACTCTGAAGGCTCTGATGTTATTGACTGTGCTTTGCATTCTGCCACAGCAGCTGAATACATTTTTAACGGTGCCGATCAATACAGACCAGCCATGATCAGGGGCTAATGACCCTGAAGTGATGCTGAAGAGGCAAACAGCCAGCTAGGACAGAACTGTGGGAGCTGACGCACCAGGGGAAGTGGTGTGCTAAGGTCACAACATGTAAAAAAGACACATTAGGTTAAATATAACAGAGCAATGCTTAGCAGTCTGTATTCTGACTGTGCACCTGCAAAACAAACATTGTGCACCAAACTGGGCCTCCAAATCTTGATATTGGGATTAATAAGAACATAGCTGAGCTGATTTTGGTCGACTTCACCTGCACAGGATGATAACGCACCATTTTCAGGGTGTATTGTTGGATTTCCACCAATTATTCAGCCGACACAATATAGGAAAATGGGTCAACAACAACAACAACTTTGACATCTAATTCAATTTTAAGACAACTTCCAAGAAAAGCCAACACTTCTTAAATATGAACATGTCTTTTGAATGAATGTTTCAGTTTTTTGTGAATCACAAGCATTCAGGAGACTCACTCTGAGCTTTGGGTAACTGGAAATTGAAAATCTGAAAATGTTGTCATCATGTTTTTGTAATTTTACTGACTGAATGATGCTTTGAAAATTAAAGGATCAATAAAAAATGAAAATCCTTAAAAATCAGTCAACATGCGTAAAAGAAAAAACCTCTGCAAGGACCCGTGACTTCTGTTGTAATGATCTTCAGCAACAAAAAGGAACATGAGAGAAGAAACACACTTAGTACATTTCCCTCTAATGGACTGAAGAGGTTAATGGCTGAAACTGGAGAGCCGGTAATGACAAATAAAAACTTTAACCAACACAATCTATGGTCATTAGAGAGTCGTATGTCGCACTGATTGGAGGATAACTTAGGCATCAGCTGCCTGATATTAGTTTTGTACTCTGCGAGTGGTTAAAAATGACTCCTTCAGATCTGTCACTGTACTCACCTTCTTTCTGGTTGGAGTTCTGGCTCAGTGCGCCAGCCCAGGACCATCTTTGCTGGCGGATTTCTGCCCATGACTTCTTGGTTGACCTGTGGATGGCTGCCTCATAGCGTTCCTGAAAAGGAAACAGAAGGATACATCAGTTATTTAAATATATAATGCAACAAAGTCAAGATCTTCATTCATCTGAAAAGCCTGGATTCAAGCCTCAAGTCTGGCTCATGTGTCCTTGAACAAACTCCTTAATCTACTCATCTGTAAGTGACTCACCTGCTCAGCTGTTATTCTAATGAAAGACAGCAATGGAAGTTTAAATCTTAGTATCAAAGCAGTGGTACAGTAGCATCACAAATTGAATTTGAACTGGATTTGAAGTGTTCAAACCTACTTTATTCTTCTCCAGTTTCTGTTTCTGTCGCTCCTCGAGGGCTGCTCTCCGCTTTTTCCGCCTTGATCCTCTGCTCCTCCAGCTTCCTGCGGCGCTCCTCCAGCTGCTGCTCCCTCAGCTGCCGTGCCTTCTCCTCCTTCTCCAGCCACTGTGTCTTTTTAGCAGCTAAAATGGGAGAGAAAAACCACAGTCACAGATTACGACAGATTATGAGCACAGACAAAGAAGCCCACTGTTGGGGTAATACGTATTCTCCGTGCTTGTTATGGAGAACGCGTATTACACACATCCTTTAATTGGTTTAGTGTGAGGATCCACAGTTCACCTCTTAACCACAGCTGTCTTTGAAAAATGATGCTCCCCATTACCTCATTTGTGCTTTCTGTTTGAAAAAATAAATTTTATTGCCTGACTTTTCCACACAATGCTGAATTAGACTTTTGAAGTAACACTTTAGCACCATCAAGCCTCCACGTCAGCTTCAGTAAACCACACACTTTGATATGGAAATCGTCTTCTTGTCCCTGAGCCATTCAAAGAAGGCGTAAAGAAGCCTTTAGCAGCTGCCTCTCTGTGTACACAACTCACCATATTTCTTTAAACTACAAAGAGAAAAACCTCCATGAAGAATCGGCCTCTGCAAAGGAGGCGAAGCTTTGCTCTTAAAAGCACTTGATGCAACAAAAGCAACTGGTTGTGGATTTCAGATTACGGAGACGGATCATTGCAGAGATGCTAGAGGCAAGAGGGGTTTCAAATTTATTGGGAGGCCTTTTTTTTCTGGGGAGGGAACAGAAAGCTGAGTAATAAGGGGGTGCAGCCTGCCAGCACCTTGCAGCAGGAAGAAATATATGCTGCAGTGCGTATCTCAGCTCATCGCGGCTCCATGGCCTCGATTTGAGAGAAGCTGTACTTTTACCTCTGAGTAATACACGCCTGTAGAGATGCGCTGTAAGTGAAGTGCAGCGGAGACTGCTTCATTATTCACTTGTTGGGCTGGGATGAAAACAGAGGGAGGAGGATGCAACAGCACAAAAATGACATGTTTGAGGCTCTATGGGAGGGAGATTGCAAAAATGCATCATTTTCCAAGCTAATCCAGTTTGTGTGACTCACAGATTGAATAAATGACCTCGACTAACTCAACAGATGCATCAGATGAGGGATGACCGACGTAAATGTGCTCATTACAGTCATTAGGAATGATTCAAGCTCTCGATTATCTTGATCTATTCCTCGACTTGAGTGACAAACAGACGTGTCATTCTCTTTATCTTCAGCTGTTTTAAAATTCACTCCTCAAATCTTTCCTGACAGTAATGAGTGCTGACATGTAGCACTGGGGCTGACTGTAGTACGATCATGAAATAATCATGAGCACAGTGCAGCTCTAACTCTGGTACATGAAGTATTTAAACCAACGCACCAAAAGACAGACAAGACTAGAGAGAAGCTACTGTGCAGGCGCAGTCAAATCCCAAATGGAAGAGTAAATGTAACAAGAAGCTGGTAAAGATATGCAAGGTTCCTAAAAAAGTGTCTCTTTTAAAGATAAAGACTGAACTAGTAACACTACTAGTGGTGGTTGATAAGATCTCTTTTAAGCTGACATTGTAAACACAAGCTTTTGGTAGGATCTCATCTTTTATCCAGGTCTGACAGATTATTGGATCAGACCAGTGCCATCTGGCATAAACGGTGATCGCCCAATTAGACTGATCCTCGCTCCAAAGTGTGTCAAAGTCATCTTACTGCTGTCGAAAACACACAGCTGGATTAGACCACACGGTAAAACTGAAAATAAGAGTATGGGAGTCATCTGAGGAAACATGTAATTATCATTTATGAATTCTGTACAGACATTTGTTTAAGAGAACCTTGATCGTGATTTGACAATCAAACTTGGACGAAAATGTTTTGTTTGACCTACGCACAACATATTCAAACTCTATTTTATTGATTCCCTCTCAGTTGTCAATGAAGTAATTTTTTTTTTATTGCATTTTTTTTTTTTGTATTTTTTGGCCATTTTTGCCTTAAGGGATAGGACAGCTGAAGAGAGACAGTAAATGTGAGTCTGGAATCGAAACTGCGACCTCTGCGACCTCTGCGACGAGGACTATAGCCTCTGTATGTGGGGCGCTTAGACCGCTAGGCCACCAGCGGCAGCGCCCCATGAAATAATTTTTAAAAAAGCTACAAATATAAGCATAATTTTTTTATTTAATACTAAAAGTATTTATTTAAAGTACAATTAAACTTAAAATTTACATTTAAACTATTAACATTAAACCATTAAACAGAAAAAATACCAAGAAGTTATGTATCCAACAAATAGTAAAAGTAATATATAAGAAACATATATACTATATTAAATATAAAATAGAAATAGAAATATTATAAAAAAGAATAAAAAATTAAATAGAAAGTCCTCTTCTTTTTTGTGTATTTTTGGTTTGAGAAAACTAAATCGTATCAGTATTTAAATTTTAATTTGCAGCCAAGATAAATCTGGCTGCAAGAATCTCGTTAACCTCCAGTTCCTCCAGTAAGATGGTAATCATAGCAGTTTTGTGGCATGTGTTTCGAACATGTCATATTTGAAGATAAAATCCAATGAGCTGTGGCGTCTGCAGCTGGAGCATGTGGATGAACATAGTTCAAAGTCAGGGCACTCTTCATGTCCTTATAGACAGAAGCAACAGAACAAGAACATATTATTACAGATAAGTGATTGGTTAAGTGATCAGTCTAAGTCTACTGGAGTTTATTCTGAAACACACACTGATGGAGAAAAGAGGTTACAACAAAATCTTTGAAGCAGAAAACCATGAGGATTAAATGAATGAATCAGCTCTAGTGCTGGGCAATGTGACCAGAACTCAATGCTTTAACTCTTAATGTCTTTGTGATGGACAAAACTGAGGAGAATTGCATGCATGTGACGCAGTATCGTTAGGAAAGTATTCCTGATGCCTCATGGAAGGAGATGTTATTAAAAACATGCTGACATGGTTACTCAATAACTCCATGTGTCTTCACTTTATTGAGTTCTTTGGTTTATTGCCCAACTCTAGTGAACACTACTGATCTGTATCAAATTAAGACATCCAGATGGAACAGGATGACCAGAAAAGACACATTACCACCACCACCACCAGCACCACCAGCACCACATACACAAAGGTGAGTAGCTTACCTTGTAAATTGCTGAGCTCTTCTGCAGGGGTAAAGAGGTAAGAGAGAAGACAGAGGCAACTGTCAATCATGCAAAGCAGTGTATGAGCAGCGAGTAGCCAGTGTGACAGCCGTGTGTTTAACAGAGAGATGCAATATAAACTGACACAAAAATTACAGCCATAACGTGACCTTTTATGATGCAGAAGTGAAACGCACTGATAGGGTTTTTAAACTTTATCCAATTATAGGGTTTAAATGTGGAAGACATTGCATTAAGTCACATGGAATAGATTTCAAATACCTTGAGACATCTGAGAGATTCATGACACTGCGAGAAGCAGCAACCTCGCCAAATTGTCAGTGTGAGGAACAGCTTTAGTTAGAACTAAACCTTTGAAAGGGAGCTGAGCTGCAATAAATTTCAGAAAGCAAATATTTTGACGCAGCTGGTGAGTGTTACAGCATGCATTTAGAAAAGAACGCTTGCTCATCTGTGATAAAATGGTGCCTGGGCTTTCACCTCATCTCAGTCTTTTTAGTGCAGCAGCCCAAACAACCATTTTCTCCTCCCTGCATGTGCAACATGTGCATGCCATCTGCAGCCTGGAGCCAGTAGCAACACAAATACAAGCTTGAAGAAAAAAAAACAAAAAACTGTCACCCCAACACTAGAGGGAGCTCTCCCCCTGTTTAAAAAAGGGATGTCTTTGTACCCCTCTGGTCCACTTACCAAGATATTTGGCCTTTTCTTCCCTCCGCTCTTTGGCTAGCTTCTGCCTGTCCTCTGATTTGATGAGGTCTAGGAGGAGAATGGAGAAAAAACAGACAGCATGTGTAAATTAAGTTACATCTTGTAAGCATTCATGTTGAAAAGTGCAGTATTTATAACATTTTGTTATGTATCTTTGCAGCAAGAGAACCAAGACAGTGTAAACAATCTTAAGCAGCAAAAAAAATCAGGATTCAGTTCCCTTTTAAGAGTGTTCTTGTATCTAACACTTGAATTTACATATAAATGAGCAATTATCGTTACCGTCCTGGAAGAATCTAATTAAAGCTGTTCAGCAGCTTCATGAATCATTCCTTGAGGACAATTTTTGATTGTGATTGAGTCAGAAAGTTTAAATTGTTGGACAGATCTTATCTAGATCATTCATACTAGTGTTTTTTAAGCACTTAAGTTGCTGGACTCACATTTCCTCTGGTTCGAAATCCTGTTTACACCATTACAATGTTACAATGTTACAATGTCATTTAGCAGACGCTTTTATCCAAAGCGACGTACATACGAGAACAAGAACAACACAAGCAAAGATCTAGACAAGAGGAAACAAGATCAGTAAGAGTAACAAAGTGCTTCAAGTCAATTTGGGTGCAGGTACTGCCAAGCAGTGTAAAGGCAATGCACAAAAATAAGTAAGGATTTATTTTTTTTATTTTTTATTTTTTTCCCGAAATAAGGAACATCTACAATGAAGCAACCAACCAATTTAAGACCTTCCTTTATCATCATCAACAATTAACATCACCACAATAATGACCAAAGTACCAAGTGCTGGGTCCCTCAAGAGCTGAACACAGATTCCCATTACTCGTTCATTAAAATGAAGTGCTAATAAATCCACCATTATCAAACAAAATGCATCCAAGCAAAAGGGCCGATCTGCCTTCTGAAAACAGGACTACTCGTGTCCATGTTTTCTGCAAAGTCGGTGCAGCAGATGTCTCAAACGTTTACATGCCACCACAAGGAAATGCATGCCACCAGACAATGACAGGAAGCTGTTAATGCTGACACGTCAATAGATATACTAAACAAATGATGGGAACCAATGTGCACTATGCAGAAACAACATTAAAACAGTTGAGTAAACATCTTTGTGGAAGTCGATCTTCTTCAAATAAAAGCTGCAGATGTTTCAAGCTCAGTAAATCTCTGGCTGGCTGTGATATGTTATGACTACAGGGGGCACTTATATATATATCCCTTCTCCCTGTGACATCCCTGATGTGTGCTCATACATCGCATTCCTTCCAAATACCTCAGGGGAACCCTGCAGTGACATAAAACGCAGAGGGGGAACAGCAATGCAAGCAAGCAAACAGGGAACTGGGACATTTCAAAAATGTTATTCTTCGTGGAAAAGAAGGGTTGACATCCTGAGAAAAACCTAATCAAACAAAAAATACTAGACATACTGTAGACATGAAACCATTGTTTAATTCATCGATTAGTCCATCAAGGAACTACTCAATATTCGCTCAAAATAATGCTACATTTCAGGTTAAATTTGAGTCATCTTTTTCAGAAATCATGGCATGTTTTTAAGACGTTCTTTCCCTCATCTCTGAAGCCAAACTGAATGAATCAGCTGGAAATGTGTATTAACAAAATCATACATAAACAATAGACCAATATATAAGGTGTACTACTGCAAATAACCTGAGCAGTGCATGGAGGCTCTAGCACTCTTGATCTGTCTTGAGTCTTCATGTCACCTCACCCCCTCAATCCTCTCAGACCAGATGTTCACCACTGAACACAAAGCAGCTCAACCTTCAGCAGGGTCTAATAGGTGGAGGCGTGAATCATAAATATAACAAGAACAATCTGCTTTGCAGCCCTCTCTAAGAAAAAAAAAAACTCTGACCCACTTTGATATTTATAGGACTACGTAAGCCCATGTGTACGGCCTCGGTCCGTGTGATGTGCTGCTGTTTGCAACTCACCAGCAGCACCATGTTAATCATAACGTCACATGCACAAAGAGACAAAAACAGACCGGCCCAGAAAACGCTGTTAGTTTCAGGACTCGGCTCCACACTGTTCACACAGCAGGAGCAGTGCAGAGTGTAAACATGTAGTCTGTCATGCAACTCTGAATATTCAAACTGAACTCACACAGAAAAAAAAGTACAAACATGGAAGTTTCTCTCACAGTGACTCAACAAATGTAAAGCTTGCACTGGAATAAAGCTCCCAACTGAACTACTGCACTGAACCGAAGTACCTCAATGTTTCATCTACTAATTAAAAAGGGTCACAAAGTGCTTTCCTTCGTCATTGTGCTCCTCAGGATGCAGCAAAACCTCACCAGGAATGAGCTTTACAAAACCAGCCGAAACAGGAGGATTTCAGGGAAGTGTGGGTCATATTGTGACTCATATTGGAGATGATCATACACACTTTTTTTATAATTATTTTCTATTTATAAAACCATGATTTTTTTCATTCTATTTATTTATTTTTCATTCATTTTATTTATTTATTCATTCATTTTATTTATTTTTATTTAATCCATTTATTTTTCATTTTATTTTTTATTTTTCCATTTATTTATTTATATTTTCATTTTGTATCTATTTTTTCGTTTTAATATATTCATTTTTTATTTTATTTATTTATTTGTCATTTTATTTATTTATTTGTCATTTTATTTATTTATTCATTCATTTTATATATTTCTATTTATTTATTTATCTTTTCATTTTATATTTTATATTATTATAAAATGATATTATTTATTTCACTTTTCCTTCATTCAATCATTTTATCATTTTATGTTTTATATATTCATTTTTTATTTTATTCATTTATTTATGTATTATTTATTATTTTTCTTACAGTGCTTTTATGCGTCTTATGTGTTTTATTTTGATTCTTTTACTGTATTTTATGTTATTGTTTATAATGCTTTATGTTTCTGTGTTTTAACTTATTTTATCTCACTGTGCAGCACTTTGTTTAACTGTATTGTTTGTTTAAATGTGCTTTATATATAAAGTGGATTAGATTGGATTTATAATATTTCTCTGAAACTACAGATTAGCCTTGAGGAAATAAAGGATGCCGTGAAGTCTTGGTATACATGATGTGGCTGCATCAGAGTTAAAAACTGGAAGTATTTTAAGACTTTTGGGAGCAGTTTGGGACTTTGAAGGAGGAGGTTATCCCTGTCACCTCACGCTAAGGGAATAAAGACCATGACCACAGAGAATGGATTAATGGATAAAGAATAAAGGGGAGAGAGAGAAAAGAGGCTTATACTCCAAAATCCCTCAAACATGTTCCTTAGAGTTTTCATGTGCTTTATGCCAGCGGAGTTCAAGCGGTGGCATTGTGGAAATATCTACAGTGTATATTTAAGTCTAGTTTAAATATTTTATATATTTAAACTAGACTCCCTTTGCCCACCTTTCATTGGGGCACAGTGCATGGCAGTGATCTGCCCCTCACCAAGTAAGCTCATTTGTCATTATTCTTTCTGGCATATTTTCTTTACTAATTCAATTCTGCCTGAAATCTTTGATCACATATCTCAGATGTTTCCACACAGCAGCTTTTGTTCTGTTTGTTCTGACAGTTAAGATAAACTGCGGCAGCTCTATTGGATTTAACCTCGCATCTGAAAGCATGTGGTCACTTTTAGTCAGATACCGAAGCATTACCTCGCCTCAAGAGAGCTGACCGGACTCCGGATGACTGCAGCTGTAATGGCACCATTAGAGCAGCTTCTTCATGTGGAGCTAAATTTAGCCTCCACTTTCATTTGAACTTTTAAGCAACTAAACTCAACATAAAATGAAAATTGATTATTCTGTTCCTTTACCTTCCTTCCTTTTCGTCCTGGGTAAAGGCGATGCAGGCGACCCCGGTGACCGAGAGATGATGTCAGTTTTCGTAGGAGTCGTTAATCTCCGGTCTGTGTCTTTCTTAGCTGGAGAATCCATCCTCTGAGTGATATCTTCTGTTTTCGGGGGGCTGCTCTCCCCCTCTGGATCGGGCCTCGTGGTAGGTTTTGTTTTCAGGTCTGAGTGGGGAGCTGGTTGAAGAGAAAAACAAAAGCATAAGAGTGAGTGAGGAACAGAGAAGGTAAAAAGGTAAGACACGCAGAGATGGAACTCAACCAGTTGGCCCTCATTCCTCTCTCGGCTGAGCCTATGAAGTAACACATCGGGGTGATGTTAACTTCCTCCAGAGCGGCATGTATCATGTGTGAGGGGTGGAGTTCACAGATATGGAGAAAGGATTGTTTTCTTTGGGAAGTTGTTCAACGATAAGCCGAATATCAGCACTGTAATAACATCATGAAACACAACACCTCCAAAGACATAATCCAAACTCCTGTGTTCCTTCATCACTCAGAGCCTTGTTCCATTAACTCTACGTCGAAAACTATTCCTACTGTGCACGACTGATTTATCGACACAGCAGCCTCAGCAAATGGCCCAGCTCCCTGCCCTGGCAGAACAAACACAGTAATTGCTTTTTGGCATCCCGATGATTCTATTGAGGTGAGATGAACTGCTGAGGAAAACAGAATCACAGTGATCATCTTCCCAGAAGAAGACAAACTTATTTTTTATGCCGAAAACATCTCAGGAGGGAGAGAGAGAGACAGGTTACACTCATCATGAGTCATCTGTACCGCTGGAGAATTTCGAAGTTATGTGATAAAAGAAAAGCTGTTCTGGTTTGTTGGGACGGCGGCTTCACTCACAGCACCATGACTCACATTTGGCAGGCTGCTGCACTTGAATCTCCTGCTCAAACATTAGTTTGCCCGGGCTTTGACGGCCAAACAAAGACCCTCATGGGAGGGGACACTTGGCTTTGTCCACTCAGCACTGTACCCCTGCGCTGTCTGTGGAACCCGTGTTGGAGGACAGACTCTTCTGCATAGTCTCTGGAGGTAAACACTGGGGCAACATGCTGTAAATTATTCAGACTTTGGCTAAAAACTACACAAACAGTAGGGGGCCGTCACTCTGGGACAGTGAATGCACTACAGATTTACTCTGCAAACGCTGTTGTTCAAGAGTTTGCAAAGAAGAGCAGTGATGAGCAGCGAGACCAAAGCTGTGCAGCCTCAAAGAGATGTGATTATAGCTTTCTATAGACTGTGTAACTTTGTATTATGATTCCCACTCTATAAAAATCTCCAAAAAGACATGCCATGTGACTTGTTTGCCTCCCTTCTGAGCAAAATTAAGAGTATTATTTGACCAGGGAGGCGTAAGGCTGGTCAAAGATTTGCATGGGTAGCTTCCAGTAGGGCTGGGCGATAATTCGATATAACAAATCTTTGATATAAATTTGATTTGAATATTTAAACCTGTATTAACACCCCTCAACCACTGGACAGGGAGGGGACGCTAATGTTTCCTAAACACTAGTTGCCACCAAACAACATTAGACGGAAGAAGAAGAAGACATTGAACAGCAAATCATGTTGCATGTGAGAGGTAGGCGGGGCTTAAAGACGTTCGAAGCGGAATGTAAACACAGCTGAAACGAGCTACAGCAACACAGAAGAAAACTCACAACCCACCAGCTCAAATTAGAGTCGTTAGTCGAACACTGCGTTGACTCTGCTTTAAATATAAACTTAATACACTTCATTACATACACTTTCAGGATGTGGGTAAATAAATCAGATTTTCTATCATATTATCTCAACCTGAGAAAACTAAGAATCTACCAACTAAAACTTCACAAAAATCTCATCTAATTTCTGGCACACATTACAGGATTCTTCAAACCTTCACACATTTAGAGACCACACACTCGATGACAACAAAAGACAGATCGCACAAGATCTCTCTCTTCTGATCTTATAGTGTGTGGTGTGCACCACGGCGACCACACACTAACCGATTCTTCAGCAGAGTATCAGGTTCTTCACGCTCAATATTCCAAATCTCACGTAGTAAAACGTGACTTTGGTGTAAACAAACATGGCGGACGAACAGGAAGAAGCAATGATGATTGTTTTCTGCCTCTTATTTTCCGAAAACACACACAAAAAAGAAAAACGATTATGTAAAAAGTCATGGAGACGGCGGGAATGTGGGCTGTATGCATTACAGCGCGAGTTGGAGGTGAGTAAAAATTGTCCCAAGTATTACAGATAGCTTGGAGAGCAGGGCTGTGTGCTAGATGCTTCCTCTTCCATCAGTCAGCTGAGTCAGCTCGCGTCTTGATTGGCTTTAGCTCAGGTACACGTGACATTACACACTGTGCGTGCTCGGCTCCTCTTGGAGCATCCCACACACTACAGGATTTCTAGTCACATTATTAAACATGCTCATTATTTACGATCTCTCCTTGGCCTTCCAAGCGTCTCGGACCGTACAAAATCACTCTTAACACACCCCACACCACAGGAAAATCACACACGATGTCGTTTGAGAACATCAGACAAGCTGGCCTTTGCTGGCTTTGATCATCGGGACAAAAATCAGCCCGGTTATCCTGTAGTGTGTACCCGCCTTTACAAAAAAAGACCTGCTTAGGGATTCAAGAAGTTTATCAGAGAACTAAATCCAGATACAAGCTAACAAACTGTCTGGTATCTTCAACTTTCACTCAGGACCAAAAATCTGCCTTTGAATTTTAATGAAATAATGATTTGATTTTTAACATGACAGCATCTTCTTTAATATCGCCCAGCTCTAGCTTTCAACCAGATAAATAAGTCAAATTCATACTTCTACAGGTGTTTAGAAGCATACAGTGAAGGCCCATCTATGCTCAGCTACGCACATTGAGAGCCTATATCATCTCTCTGGGAATTGAAATCAGGGGGCTGATGACCCTGAGTTGGACAGAGCCCGACAGCCGCAGAAAACAGCAGTTTGAGTCCATGAAAGACTTCATCTGGTAGACAAGACATTGTGTTTCCCCTGTCGAAGCATGCCACTATCAAATAAGCATTCCCCGGGCGGTGATCTGCTCTGACAGAGAGCGGCCATTGTTGTGGTCTCTGCATGGCAACGAGACAGTGGCCAAAACATCGCAATGACAGCAAGAGGAGAGGAGAGGAGAGGAGAGGAGAGGAGAGGAGAGGAGAGGAGAGGAGAGGAGAGGAGAGGAGAGGAGGAAGGAGGAGGAGGGAGGGAGTGGGAATGGCAGTTGGATAAACTGAGAGGAGAAGATGAACGCTGGAATGGGTTCAGTCCAATTTAGTGACAAAATGCATCTTTGTGGGAACGAGCTAAGTGCTGGAGCCAGTAATTTATTCAGCGGAGGAGAGATTAAAAATAAAATTGTCTACTGCAGAAAAGGAAATGCAAAGCCACATGAAAACACAGCATCCGTGGGTTGCAAACAACTTCATTTAAACATGACTAAACCCACTAAAATAGAATGCTCCTGGTTTATAATCCACTATTGATCTATGAGAAGACAGAATACTTGATGTTATACCTAATCTGAAATGATCAACCAAATGATGCGGCACACGACCACAGGTGTTCCAACGTGACTGTAAGGTGCTGAGTCACACAACATACGGCTGTGAGTTTATCGTTTTACACCCTTTTCCCACAGGGCAGATATGACAGCTATAGGACACCAAATTTGATAGTAGAAGCAGCTTCAACAGACGAGTGTATTGTGTAACTTCATATTCTTTGAAAGTTCCCAATACACCTGAGAACGGGCGGCACAAAGAACTGTCTGGCGGACAAGGCTGGTGGGCGACGGTCAGACAATCGCTCTGATCTAGACTGTCAGTGACAAAAAGAACGAGAATGTAACACACTCTGGTATGTTGGTGGCACTGACAATGCATACCAATGAAACCTGAAGCTCTCTGAAGGAAAATGGGATGAGAGCTGAGGGAGAGGACTGCTACTGCACAGCAAGAGACTGAAACAAGGGCTGATTGATGCAGCGACTCGGCACTGAGTGTCTGCACTACCAGACTACAGGGAGAACAGAGAGTAAGGCTGAAGACATGATTGGAAATAGAATCTTGCAGGGAAAAAGTTGGAAGCAGAATTGCTTGTGAGTTAAATTAATAATTTATATTTCTTATTATTCTAGACCCAACATTCTCTTCAAATGTTGGGTCAAAGCTGTAGGAACGCCAGCTTTGTGGACCGTGCTGGAGCTGCTGCTCAGTTAAGTGAATGCATATTGCTATAAGCCTCTACTACCTGGATGTAAACAGACTCAGATGACAGATGGTATCTCATAGCGCGGCACGGTATGGCAATATTTTAATCTAGACAATGGACAATGTTTCTGGTTAAACTGGCTGATAAGAACTCAACTGGAGGATAACAAACAAGTGTTGAAAACTGCAGTTCCTCGAGTGTCCGCTTGAGGCTGGATCCAGAAGTACCAGAAACCACATACACAACAATTTAAAAAAGCCGATCTTTAAAGCAGAAACAAACATGTTTACAGCCTGCTACAAAAAAATGTGTTTAGTTTGAACAGCTAATTTCTTGATCGACACACACTGTACAGGGGGTATGTTATCATAACACTACAGTTTCCATTACTTGAGGCACAGCTGACTTGATTGACAGGCGGAAACATTGTAGCTGTTGGCAAGGAGGCTCAAAGTAGGGATGGGTATTTCAAGCCAAAATATTATTCCATAATCACAAGCATCTATTCAACGATTATTCGAATAATAATAATAGTCGTGACTGTCGTTAATATGTTCTTCTTCTTTTGCTATGTAATGCAGTTAGCATTCTTCTTCTTCTGTTTGCTAATGCGGATTGCAAACAGTTTTAAGACGCTCTTTAGCCACTGTCTGGCGGGAATACAGTATTACAACCAGGCGCCGGTAAAAACGATGAAAAATTGTACTTTTAAAATTAATTAATATTCTAAGTAACTGTTCAATTTTTACAAAGTGAACAAATTTTTCGAATATTCGAAAATAATATTCCATCCCTAGCTCAAAGCCATTCTCTTTACCTCACACTAGCTTGGCAGAAGGTCGAGTTCAGCATATCAAATATGATTCCCGACGATGATCGGCTTCAAAACGGCGCTTCAGAAAGAGATGGATGACGTCACGGATACTACGTCCATTGATTATACAGTCTATGATAACAAACCAGCATAGGCATGTGAATGTTACCTGCAAGGATGACTGAGAGCTGGTGGTGCTAGCTCTGCTAACTTTTGACACCACTAACAAACTAATTTGACATCATGTTTAGCTGTGTTGAATAAGTTATTTTATGTGTGAAATAAGTTACTATCACAACTTATTTCAAATGCATATTTCAAAGGTACTCTATCAGATTTTCAACCTTAGAAGCACGATAAAGAAATGTTTTACAAAGGTTGGTTCCTGTGTACTTATTAACTATAGGTACCAGATGTGCACTATCAATGGCAGCAAGAAAATAGACTGCAAGCAAATAACGCATGCTGCTCTACACCACTGACTTTCCCGTAACCAGATAAAGTCAAAGTTTAGTGACTCTGATTCCTGCACTTGTGTCTGTCCTGGTCTGACATAGTGATGGGTACAACTTTAGAAAACTGTTTGCCCAGTGAGCGTTATCAGACAACGATCAAACAACAGAACTGGGACACATTCTGAGGAGAATGCTTAAGTAATATTTACACAGATGTTCTCGATGCAATGACACAATCTGTTCAGCAATCCATGGACTCTGTCTCCTCTCTGTTGTCAAAAACAAATAAGACTTGAACCAAGCTAATCAATTTACCAAGGTAAATGTGTTGTAATTATGTTCTTCCGAGCAATGTTTTAATCAGCACAAATCATTAGAACATGGAAACCTCATTTTGTAACTGGTGTTATTCAACAGAAGGGGTCTATCTATAGAGCAGTAGTAGCCTCAGAGAGTCACTGCCTCCTAACAGTATTTACACTCCAGCTTCCAAAGGTTCTGCACCCAAGGGACAAGTCCAGCCACAAGCCATTAGACCCCCCCCCCCCCACATGTGACATCACGTACATTATTCATTGTCATATAAATCAATGTTCACCAACTTCCTCCAAGACGCTCCAGTCTCCACTGAGTCTGAACATGGAAAATCACTTTGGTGGAGCTTATTATTGGATGGCAAGGGAGAATACACAGGACATTGGGTCAGCGTTTTCCCATCATAATAGCATCCCATTCAATTTAAAGGTGCTGTGTGAAAGAACAGCACTTTCAGAGGGCTGATGGACTGGGTTTTGATCAGCTTCATAAACACTAGGGGCCTGTATATTTATTATTTACTCCCCTGTTAAGTCTCACTCTGAGTATAAATGTCATATGGACATGATGGCAGAATCAAGTCATTCCACCACTGTGCCAGCATCAGAGGTAGTTGCAGAGTCGTTACAGTGCGGAGACAGGATCACTGTGAGCTGGCGGAGCAGGCAGGGTGGAACCACACCATACATGTGTATGTGCATGTCCAAGTGTGTGAAGCTCCAGCTGGGTGATTAGCTCATGTGCTTCTGCAACACCATAATGCAATTTGAAATCACATACTGAGATACACTGATATTACGTCATTGCAAGAACCAAGGCATGATGACAGGTAGGTTGCGTAACGATAATGTTATGGACTATGTTCACAATATGTATGGGATCATTTCTCCATCAGCCTGAATTAACAAAATTGGATAATAAGCTAAATATTCTCTTAGAATAAGACTTCTATTTGAGAACCTTTTCTTATTTTATGGTTTTTTTTCTTCATGAATGTACTGATTTATTCTATTTTATTACCAATATTTTGCAGACCCCATAAACTATCGTTTTTCTTCCATAACCTGATGACTTTATAACTTCTTGGATTGATTTAGCTGCCTTTGTGATGCACATTTTAACAAGTACTTTATGATAATCCAATGGAATAGACTTCTTCAGGTATTACTGCCTCTTGTATCTGCATGTAATTGGATCTATCTCTTACTAAGTCTTTAAAAGATACTATTAAGTAATAAATCAGTCTTTAGAGCACATAAAGGCAATGATGTCATGGCGTGGTTGCTTTGTTTTTCACCTCCCACAAGCAGATATTCAACAGCTTTAGAATATGACCCTTTAAACTGGGTCAGAGGAGGTTCAGGAATCTGCAGCATGCTGTGCGTGATCACTTGCAGAACATCACACCGTCACCTTGCACCACAGCTATGGGGCCTCTCATGCTGCTGGTGTCAAACAAAGCCTGAGGCTTCAGCTGAAGCTATTAGCATGCCAAAAAAAAACTACAATAGAATAAAATATCTGTAAAAGTCAGCATAAACGCTAAAGGAACCCCTGCAGAGGTGTTTGCATGCATGCATGCATGAGCACAGTGAGGCAGCAGAGCAGCAGGTTGGGAATCAGCAGGTAATTAGTGCAGACTGTGTGCCATTTTTCCGTGCAGGCAAGTTAGGTTGGATAAAATATGTGCAACTTGGGGTGTTGGTTTGGGGAAATGTAGCACAGGCTCTGCAAAGCTCATTAAGCATTTGCTCCCAAAGTGCAATCACAAAGGAATTTAGTGCTTTACAGATTGGCTGATGACGTTGTGAGCAAGGAGCCAAGCTAAAACTGGGACAACTGTTAATGACGGCCACACAAAATGTGATTTAGCAGAAATCCAATTTCACAGCATATTACTTTGTTAGCATAGTTTATAAATACCCTCAGTGCAAAGTCTGCTTTTTCATGCAGTGCACCCTCACTTCCAACTCATTAGACTTTTACAGTCAGCAGCCAAATCTGCGGTGCACAAGAGCACTTCAAATGTAATTCTTTGTACAAGCAGAGAATAAATATTTATGATTATGCATAAAGAATGCAATGATAAAACACACATAAGGAAGCAGAGGCAGGATATTTAAGGGCCATGGAAGAGTGTGACGGTTTTCAGCATCTATACAGTCTATAGGCTCTGAGGGGAGACTGCAATTTTCTTCATATTTGGGACCCGTGAATTATGGTAAGAAAAGCCTGTGTCTTCAACTGTGCTGCCAAACACATGACTCACTGCATGACAGCATCAGCAAAGTATGACAGCACATTCTGAGGACTGTGTTTGCTTATCGACAGATCAGGGAGGGATGCTTTCAGTCGACTGAAAAAGCAACAGCAACATAAAACTGGCTGATACTCAAACAAGCAGACATTCCACGTGTTGAACAGACACAAAGGAGGCATGAGAAGTTGTACAATGATCTGGGTTGTATGATAGTGATCAGTTAAAGTGATTACAACTCACAAGAGCTGCTCATTCTCAACACAACATCCAGAGCACAGCCGCTGTCTCTTCAAGACACTGTGCAGAGTAAATATATAAGACAAGGCATGAAATATGTATGAGACCAAACACAACCTTCTCTGTCTCCATCTGAACAGACAAGAAGAGGAGAAGCTGCACCGTCAGACAACTGTCTGGAATAACTGAAGTTTTAAAATTTGACACATAGGAGTTGCAAAGTCTTAAACTTTGCAGATACTTGGTAAACAAGTTGAGAAAGCAGCACATTCCCTTTAAAAATGGGAACAGGCGAGGAAACAGACCCGGAGTGTGAAATCTAAAGATTGGGAAAGGAAAAGGGCGGCAACCCGGAATAATAAAGAAAGCAGGAACTCGTGAAACACAGGGAGAAAGGATCTGCATCTCATTTGTGACGGGCCAGGGGACTAATGAACTACCTCATCGCTTACCCCCCTAACCCGTCGCCCCTTCACCCTGTTGTGTCCCTCCAGCACCGAATAGGGGTGATGTAAGAGGGGCAAAGGGGGCCCAGACACACAGGAAGCGCAGTGTAAACAACAAGCACTGACTCCATGCCAAAGCAGGCCCTGTGTGTGTCTCTGTGTGTGTGTGAGTGTGTTTTGGGACCAAAGTTTTCATTACAAGTGCTTGCAACTAAGGGCTGCAATTTTAAATGGAGGTTGAGATAAACATCATTTATCTGCACACAAAGCGCACTTTATCAGCTCATGAGAACTTTAATTCCAGATCATATCTATTACATAAGAAATTTGAAGTTAGTTTTCAGGTGCGAATAATGATATAAGCTAATACGAGTATAAAGCTCTTGTTGAAACTTTCTAAAAAAAGAAGATTTCTAATGAACAATGACGTCAAATTGTTGCAGCTGAAGATGCTATTGGTTGATTTTATGTGAAGTGTGATCGTGATACTACTGAAAAATCAAGACCTGATTGAAAAACGCCAAAATAAGAACTTTTAATTTTCTTTTATCCATCCGACAACTTTTTCTAATTATAAAATTACCATAAATTTAACATTTTAAGTTCTAAAAACTGTTTTCAATCCCAATGGATGGTCTTGCTTTAATCGAGCAACAGGTCAAAACCAAGCGGCAACCTCCAACCTCGAGAGTTGAACCCAATGCAGAAGTGTTAAAAACTGCAGTTCCCTTGGGTGTCCGCTTGAGCCTGGCTCCAGAAGTACCTGAAACCACATCCACACAAATTCAAAAAAGACGATCTTTACAGCAGAAAGATCGTCTGGTACTTTAAAGCTATATTTGTGGGGGCTTTTTTACCTGTATTCGACAGGACAGCTGAAGAGAGACAAGAAATGTGGGGAGTGGAGAGCAGGGGAAGACATGCAGGAAATGGTCGCGGCCAGGAATTGAACCAGCGACCCCTGCAACAAGGACTGTAGCCTCTGTATGTGGGGCGCTTAGACCGCTAGGCCACTAGTGCCCGGTCTGGTATTTCACTTGTACAAAAAATGAGTGTAGTCTGGATAGCTCATCGATCGGCACACACTGTACGGGCGGTGAATTTTTTCATAATGCTGTAATTTCAAAGATATTAACATTACGAGTCTTCCATTATGAGAGGCACATCTGATTTGATTGACAGAACACTGTAGCTGTTGGCTCAAAGCTCGCCTCACACTGACTCAACAGCAGTTAGGTTGACTTCAGCATTTCCAATATGGCTGCCGTCAACGATTGGCTTCAAAACAGCACTTCAGAAACAGATGGATGACGTCACGGATACTACGTCCATTATTTATACAGTCTATCGTGAAAACCTTAAAATTCCGCTATCTTGGGAGTGAAAATAGAGGCAATTATTTTCATCTCAAGGCTGGAAAATGAGTGAAACAAAATCATCAAACTTGTTGAAGCTCTCAATCCACATGCTCGAATAAAAGTAGGTCAAATAAATCTGATGCAAACTGATGAAACACCTCATCAAGTTTCAGCTAATGTCCGTCTTGTAATGATGAAAGTTTCTGCAGACTGATCTAGAAAGCTGAAGACAAGAGACAGCTGTTATAGGCTGGTCACTGAATACTGATGTTTCTCCGTCAGTTACTCCAACAGCTTTCATCCCATCACCTGGCCTGTCTCGGAACTATTCCTCCCATTTAGCTGCTGCTGCTCTCGCTGCACTGTTCCATGCACCGAAGCGACTTTGCTCATTTGAGGAATAGCTTATGAGAAAACAAGCAGCTCTCTGGGGGTCTCTGCAGAAGCTGCTGCCACCAATGAGCTTCAGCAGAAATGGATAAGTGACCTCATCAGTCCAATCGGATGTAGGGGGGAGAGTGTCAAGGGCTGCCAAACTCTATAGATGTTCTCAGCGAAATCAGACGTCGCACAAGCTGCCATTCAGAGGAAGAAGCAGTACATCCACATGCCATCCCGTTGCTCCTGGTAACGGGCTCTGTAAACTCTTTGGGGGTTGGGAAGTGAGGGTGTGATCTAGATCCTGCTGGCCTTGGTGACCGGGTTTTCACACCGCCTGTCACAACTTCAGTCTGAAAAGGATTCAGTCCATTTGTGCCAGTTTTGGAGGGAACTTCACCAATTTAGTATGCATGTCCCCAATATCTGGGAGAGTCAGATTGTCTGGACCACAATCAATCAATCAATCTTTATTTATATCACGCCAAATCACAACAAATGTTATCCCAAGACACTTTACAAACAGCAGATCTAGACCGTACTCCATGTTATATTGTTAACAAAGACCCAACATCAAGACAGGATTAGATCCAGTCCCATCTTACAGACAGGACTCATGTCTTAATTCACCATGAGTAGAGCACTTTGCAGCATCTAGCAAGTTACAGCTGCAAGGACAAACTTCCTTCTAACAGGCAGAAACCTTGAGCAGGACCATACTCATGCTAGACAGCCATCAGCCTCAACCGTGTTCGGGTTGGAAAGAGGGATAGACGGAGATGCAGGGAAAGAGAGAGAGATGATAGTGGTGAAACAGATAGTAGTAGTTGTTCTTTACTTCTTGACAGAGATTTGAAAACCAGCAAGGCAGAGATTTCCAGTGGTTCCTGATGAGTTGCTACGTGGCACGAGAGAAGAGGTAAACTCAGACTGTGTTTTTTGTATTTTAAATATCAAGATGACCGAGTGTAAGTAAGTACAGAGTTTCGAGTGATTCAGGCCATATAACCAGACTCATTTTTCATCAGGACAGCGTTGTTGACATTTGGAGAGGGCTGCAGAGGACTGTGTGTGTCCTTGTCTGGCGTAGTGCACTGAGTTGTTGTTTGTCATCTTTTCCAAATGGTTGTTTTTGTAAACATTACCTCAGGCAAAAGTACAGTGAAGGCAGTAATCTCGTGCCTTTTTAACATACAATTACACCCAGCAGTCATCGTTATGGAGGATTCTGTCTGCAAATAAAAACAGGACTTTTCTGCTGAAATAGGGGTTTCATGATAACGGGTAAGTCCCAATCCTTACAAGACATCTATGGATGATAACATTTTCAAAAGAAGCATGCACAATGGCTGAAGTAACAGTGAGGATTGGTTCAACAACAGCTCTAGATGGCATGTGGTGCACCAGCCAAGTAGCCCAACATGTGTTTACAGTATAAGAATTGTGCCCTTTAGCTGAGTCTAATATTAGCCCAAAGGTCTGGTGACTAGAGCGGTCAGGCGTGCACAGTGCAGCCCGTCTGGGATATTTTCAGACCCGGTGGAGGTGTTGCAGGGAAAAAGCGACTCAGTCCACATCAAGACTTCCCTTCCCTTGTCCTTCCTGTCATCTCTCAAGGAGAAGTGCTGCACAGCTGACTGACCATAAATTCAGGCTGCAGCACTGCATCATGAGCCGTGTTCAGTGGACAGACTGAAAGACAGAAAGAGGTTAGGAGGAGCAGATGCTTTGCAAATGCCACATGTGTACTCACACATGTGCAGGGCCTCTTTAGGGAGGGGGTTTGTGGTGAGAACAGCATACTTCTTTGGCATGCCATCACTTTCTGACAACACAGATGTGCTGCATCCAAGAACAGAAATTCCCCCAAGATTATATCCTTCTAATTTTGACTGTATGGTATTTAAACTTAGATCAATTTTTGTAATATTTTTTGTCTAAAGCAAATGAAAGAATCGCCTCTGTGCACTGAGCATACTCCATAAATCTGCCTTCACTTTCCAATACTAAGGCCTGCAAAATATGAAGAGTAATGCAATGTGGGATTACCAGTCCCTCCAGGATTTCGCAGGTTTTTTCTTTTGTGATTGTAAATGTGTTTTTTTTCTTCGCGTCGGACAAGTCTTCATCTTGTCAACTGCTAACAAGGAAGTGAAACTGATGACAAAAACAGTGACGCACAGGGGCAGAGGTTAAGGTGATTGGTCAAATTTGCGGGAAAGTTGCAGTGATTGTATAAAATTGCAAGACCGCACAGAAATTGCGCTGATTGGTTGAATTTGGGTTGATCGTTGTGATTGCGAATCGCAACTTCCTGGAGGGACTGAATTACATTGCTCAGTATTGCTATCTGCTGTTCTTCATGTTTAAATGGTACCTGTCTTTGCAATATGGCGCTCCTCTCCTGAAACCAAAATAAATTCAACTAGCATTTTTCTTTTAACTTTGCTGCAATAAATCTGAGGGCAGCTAAGCTAGCTTTAGCTTCATACTGCATCAAGATGTCAGGAAAGCATGGCTGTTTTCAAAATCACCTGCTACATACTACCCATGAATGCAGTATGCAGAACGTACTGCATACTGGGTTTGAAGGTAGTATGTGGTATGACTGTTCTATTTGATCTGTTTTGCAGGATGCTGGCCCAAGCGTCACTGGATTTCCAGTTTCAGAAAGCGGAAGTAAAATATGGCGAAGCTCATAGGGAAACTGCTTCTTTAGCATCTGATTATAATTTAAAAAGTTAAGAAGTGGTTTATATGGAATTTAATAACTTTCACATCACCTTAAACTAGGGGTGTGCCTACACATCGATTGCTAGATTCACCGTGATGCGACACGTGACGATTCAATTACGATTCATAAATGTTCAAAAACTATTATTTTTCAAATTAAATAAATGACAGGAACACAACCACTGCTGGAGGAACAAAAGTGAAAGTCACGCATGCTGCCCGGACACCTGAAGGAACGGACCAGGGGAAAATGGCGGCAGCTAACACTTTGGCTACAGTTACTGAGCGCGGGGAGTCACTCATCAGGCTTAAAAGCTAGCGTTTGGAAACATTTCGGTTTTTATGAACATTAAAATGGAAAGGGCATTGACAAAACCTACTCCATATGTAAGGCGTGTAAAACCAGAATAAAGTACAGTGATAACACTACGAACATGCGACAGCAACTCACATACTACTTACTACATACTGACTTTTAGCTAAATCAGTACGTACTGTTAGTATAGTGGATGGTTTCAAAAACAGCCCAAGCTTCCATCTGACATGTTAGTTTTCTTCTTTACTGTCATAAATCCAGACTTTTACAAAGGCTTTATTGTGAATGCTCATGTTGCAACAGTTATGAAGCTGAAACGTACTCTGCAGCCCAGATGTTTATCTTAAAGGAACAGTAATTCAGTTGTTCCAAGATTTAGATAAGAAGTCAGACATGGCCAGATGTTGATAGCTACCCTGGCTCTCTAAAGGTAAGAGGATCGTCAAAGATACTGAAAGTAAGCACAGTGACACATTATGTTACCACCTCACTGCCTCCTCTGATCACCAAAATCTTCAGAGCTCTTTCTATGACCTGCTTTTTACTCCCTCAGCTAAAAGTCCTCACAGGTGGTCCATGACATGCCCCAGCTCTCTGAATGATCAACTGTATTCTATATCAAAGAGTCTTGTTATGAGGATAAGACTAAAGGAGCTGGGGAGGTGAAGACAGGTTATACATCTTACAGTCATTCTTCAAACTCAGACGAATTCATCAGGCGAAATGTGAAGCAACCCGCATCTTTGATCAATTTTAAAGAGCTAATGTACCAAAACTGTAGCAACCTATAATTTTAATGATATATAATAAGGGGTTATGGAGAGAGGGTGAGTTACTTTGGTCATCATCGCTGTGCCAAAAGAAAAGAATGAGCTTTTTGATTAATTGTCCCAGCTGTTAAAGGTGAGGCCACACAATCAGTCTTTGTTGTTTTTGAGCTCCTTCATGGTTTGAGCTGGCTGGAGGTGGTTCAAGGGTAGACAAGCACAACCGTAATCCTCCCTTAATCCATGTTTTGAGAATAAACACCAAGTTTTGTCTTGAGAAAATTAGGTTACGTCTGTTACTCATATCCTAAAAAAAAATCGAACATGAACTGTGCCTGACGCAGGAATCGAGCACTTCCAGCAGCCGTTCCCTGCTTCAAATAGAGAGAGGCTGAGACTTTGTACAGTCGAAGTGCTTGCTAATGGGAAGGCTTTCAACATTATTTGCCTTTCCAGAGTGCTGGGTTAGAGATCCATCTCTGCTCCCTCATGAGAGGTCAGTGTCTGGACAGTGTGATTTACACCATCATGGTGTTACAGAGAGGAGCAGCACTGACATAATCCCTCCTCTATGTGGGAGATGGAAAGGTTCAATCAGTTTTTCTCACCTCTGTCACATTAGAGCATGTCTCACCTTCCACTGGTCTCTGTCTGTTTCCACTTCATAGCTTTGGTCCTGTCTTTTGTTTGAATGTATTATTTAGTGCACCAGAATATCTGCAACTAACGTTTTGAGCTTTAGATGCAGATTAATGAAAGATAAGGATGGGCACGTTTGGATGATTAAACAATCAAACATTGTTGGCATCGCTATTACTTATCAAATTTACAATTATTTTTAGGGATGCTCCGATCAGCTTTTTTGGCCCCAGATCTCAATCGGATTTTCATTTGCATTGCATATTTTATTCATTGTATATAATATTGCATGCCACTAGCTACGATGTGACATGTCGTTATAGAGAATGGCAAACTAGCCACAAAGTTTCTAATGCTAATGTATATTGTATTCTCACCCTTTTTTAACCATATGTCCCTGGAGAGTTACCGTAGGGTGCGTAGAGCATATGCTTTTTTCTGTACTGTATCTGGCGGTGCACATGTGAGTTCTACAATAAAATTCAAATCAGATGAAAGGGGCTTCAGAGGAAGTGCCCTATTGCTGGTATCTTTATTAATATTGTAAAACAACTACATCTTTTAGAGCAAATTACCTTTTCGATACGGCTCCAAAAAGAACTGGGGGGAAAACAATGGGAGAAATTGTGTATTTATTTAGCCAGGGAAAATAATTCATTGTAAATATGTGTGACCAAGTATGCTTTTTGTGTTGTATCTCATCTAAATGTAAATGCTTTCTTGTACAGACCAAACCATGACCTAATGTTTTTGTGTTCTTGTGTGTGTGTAAGTATATGTAAGTGTGTACGCAATACGTATGTATGTAAACATGTGTGTTCCGAACAAAAAAACTCAGAAAAAAACAAGTATAAAAAATTGTTTTTAAATCATGGCTGGAGGTCTACATCAATGTCCCATGTATTGATTTCGTATTATGTATACACAGTGAAGCGAACTCAGAACGTTCAAATACATTCGCGCCTTCAGCTGCAGTGTGTGCAGTGACAGCGGACGTAGATGATCAGATGAGATAATCGGCTAAAAGGCTGATCACTGAACAATTAAAGAACGCCCCATTCCTGATCTATAGTTGAGGTTGGGATCATGACATCCCTAATTATTTTCTTATTATTATTATTATGAGCCTGAAATTACAGCCTTACATTGTGCTTGAGCCGTAGTGCAGCCCCCTGCCGCTTGCGACGGTTAACGGCATAGCCAGTATGCTATAATGCTCTACTACCGGGATGTAAACAAGCACAGATAACAGACTGCATCCTGCAACACATTGCACAGATTTGGCAGTATTCTGATCCAGAAAATGGAGATAAAGCTGCATGCAGACTGTGTCTGGTTAAACTGGCATTGCAATGCATAAGCATGTGGACTTTAACCTGCAATGGAGGGATGGTTGTGCTAGCTCTGCTATAGTTAACCAAACTTCTAAATCAATTTTACATAGTTTATCTGCAGATTCTGGTACCCTGTTTGACTGTGTTAAATAAAATAGGCACTTTTTTAAGTTTTCTTAACTTTAGACTATATTTGTTACCCAGAAATTCTGATTGAAAAACCATGGGATCAGACACTAGGTACTTCCTTACTCTCCAAACCTAGTGGGAGACATAAAGCAACAGTTGCATTTATCCAGTTTTTCAGTCATAGGGATGTTGTTATGAAAATCTAAAACGAATGCACAGTAATGTATTGAAACTTTTCTCTTTATACTGCCTTTTATTTTGAGCTGAGGGTACTGGGTTAAAACAGATATTTCAGGGGGGTGTGTAATCCAGACTGTATGGACAGTATAGGAAATGAAGCCTTGTCACTGTCAAGCAGAAGTTATGACTAAAATGAAGAGAATATGGTTCAACACTGCTCAAACCAATACATTGTGAACACCCTCAAAGTTGTTAACCTACTTTAAGCATTGCATTTTAAACCCAATGTACTTGAGCCCATAGGAGCCAAATCCACTTAAAAATGTTCACTGTCCAAAAACTGCACTGCAGATTCAAAAGCAGACCTCTACGCCACAGTGCTGGCATGACTTCACTCAATGCTTTGTGAATCAGATGTTTCTGTTCTTCACTCTTTCTCTCTCTCCCGACTTCATCAAGACGGAGCGAAGTCCCCTCAAACAAAATGTGCTAAAGCAGGCTTTGAAGTCCTCTGAACATGCAGGAACTGGGAAGCCCACCCCCCTCTGAGTTTCATCCACCAACAACACCACCACCTGAAGTGGCTTTAGAGGGATAGGAAAAGTGGTATCTTGTGAAAGAGTGTGGTAAAGTATAATCATTCTCAGTTAATCCTTTTAGCCAAGCATGCCGGGAAAAAAGGGCATTTGATTGACAAAGCAATCTGTGATTGCAGCCACATGTATTCAATGGATTATGCAGGATGGAGCACACACGGGGGTTGGGTGCTTTTTGTTCACCATTGAGATAATGAGATTAAAAACAGGAAGAATGGTCAAAATTTAATGATGAGGCACTATTTTCTGCTTCTGATACAAAAATATTCAGACTTTTTTTCATACTTGAAAGATTTTGTGAGCCTTGAAGCATTTTAATTTGCATTTCCAAGAAGTAATGGCACAAGTTAGCCTGTTATTTAAACTTACTTTAAGGCTAACATCTCATTTGTACTTAAAGCTGAAGGCAATATCATTTCACTCCCAAATAAATCAGTGAGTTAATTACATGCATTGTTTTCCATGTACCCGATCTGTTGCATTCAAATGTATTTCCCAAGGGATATAAAACAACCCCACCATGACAAACTCATCACCCCTGCATTGCTCCCAATCATCCCTGATCAAAAACAATGGAGTGTTCCCATTGTTCCCCGGCTCCTTTATAAGGCGGAGAGTCTCTGGAGCCCCTTTGGGACTCGGCCCACTGCTAATTTGCAAAGACACCAAAGCAGCTCTCATGCCAAAAAATTGGGACATGGTTGCACGTAGTCTCCAGATTACATAACAACTCCTGCAGCTGAAGATGTGTAGCTGACTGATCCACTTCACGACATTACAGGAACTGACAGTCAAAGCTGCTGGGTTCTCCCTATTACACAGAGGACGAGGACAACACAGGCTTTCTCCTTGTCAGTCTGAGGCTCTTGATCCTCTGTTAGGATGTAGTAAAGCAGCATTTCTTTCCTGCTTGAAACATAGTACATTAATGTAGAGCTGGGCGATATTGAAAATGATGTTATCAAGACAAAATATTTAATATCAGTCGATGTCAATAATTATCACGATAAATATTGAATCATTATTTCATCTAAATTTAAAGGCAGATTTAACAAAATGTTAGACTGACGACTCTGCTTTGGTAGGTCGCTGTCGCTCGTTTCAGCTGAGTTTACATTCCACTCCGAACGTCTTTTAGGCCCGCTTACCTCTCACCCTGCGGTATGATTGGCTGTTCAAAGCCAAGAAGTATTCTTCTTCTTTGGTCTAATGTTTGGTGGCATCTAGTGTTTAAGGCTCATTGGCACCCCTTCCCCTTCAAGTGGTTGGGGGTGTATTTACAGGTTTAAATCATAGACTGTATAATTAATGGACGTAGTATCCGTGACGTCACTCATCTGTTCCTGAACGCTGCCATATTGGAATGCGGAACTCAATCAGGCAGAGTGTGACGTAAAGGGGCGGGGTTTGAGCCTCCTAGCCAACAGCTATGTGTTCCTGTCTGGGAGTCAAGTCAGTCATGTCCTTATTTGGGCAAAAACTTGTAATATCAATAACTTCTGAACCGTCGCGTTAGAAAAACATTCATCCACCGTACAGTGTGTGCCGATAGAGAGATTAGCTACATAGAGCGAAGCCGTTTTTTGGACCAGGCTGTAAACATGTTTATTAATGCTGCAAAGATCGTCTTTTTTGAATTGATGTCCATGTGGTTTCCGGTGTTTCTGCAGCCAGCCTCAAGCGGACTCTCAATGAATTGCTGTTTATTACACTTCCGCATGGGGTTCATAGTTTGAGACCGGAGGTTGCCGCCTGGTTTAAATATATTACATTTTTATATCACCATATTTATCGTTATCGAATTATCGCCCAGCCCTACATTAATGTTTCTGCACCTTTTATATTGTGGGGTTCTGTGAAGAGATGTACATATGAGCCGCCACTTTCATCTGAAAAGCCTGCAAATATGCTTTAAAAGGTCGATCTTAAAGGGAAATAAAAGTTTCTTTTCAGCTCAGCTGGTCACAGCTTAGCTGTTCGCAGGTACAGAGATTAAAGAGGGCGACTAAACAGAGACGACTGTCAAAGAGAGAGAGAACAGAGAGCACAGAGAGAAGAAAGCTGCGTAGAGAAAAGAGGGATTAGAAGATCTCCTCCAAAAAGTCTTGACGGCAGATTTTCACCATGCTGGGTCAGGCTTTTAACAGTTCTGGTTTAAGGACTAGATTTAAGGCAAGACAGATCAAGTGAGTTTCTTTGTGCACAAAAGACAGCCTGACTGCAGCAGGGTGTTTTCACAGGAGACACACATTATTTAGAGTAAGTGTGATGAGGACACATCTTTCTTCTGAAGATTTTTGGCAAGTCTTTATCAAGAGTCACTTTAATGTTGCCCTTAAAGCTTGAATAATGCACAGGCCCAGTTGGAACTCTGATGATAATAAGACTGGGACTTATGAGAAACAGCTGGAAAAACAACTTTTAGTTACTTTCAGTAAGATGGTGAAGCATCTGGAACACTCTGGCTGGCATCACAAGAAATAAAAGCCTACCTCTGCTGTGAGTCACGGTATATACGCAGCCAGGCCCTCTGTGCTTATAGAGTTATTTTATGGCCGTTTAAAGAAACTTCTGTCTGCTGGTCAAGATTCCCACGATCAGGGTGGAGCATTGCCTCCCCTCCTGCTTGATGCAGCGCCAAAACAAGCTGACCTTCCTGCACGAAGCCCCCCTGTCGGCAGGAAGGAAGTTTTTTTGTTGTCAGGAGGAGGAGGAGGAGGAGGTCACATTGTGTGTCCACTTCTATTTCCAGAATCATGCAACATGTCAGTACAATGTTAAAACATGAGACTGGACCACAGCTGGGTGTCTTGGAACTTCACATTGGTGGATTTCCAGCAGGCAATGTTGCAGTGAGTGTGCAGACAGGACAGTCACCTTGAACTGCATGATCACGAGATCACAGGGTTTTAATTGCACATAAAAGCAGTAACTAAAGTGGACTCTCTCTCTTTCTCATGCACTTTGGCTCCTGACTGAGATTCCTCGATTTTAAAATTGATGCACCAGAGGAATATGGAGCCTGGCTGCACCTGTGCATACTAAAACTCTCCACTGCATTTGGAAAACATCCTGTGGCACAGCAGCAGCAGCAAAGAGGAGATCGGAGAGGATGGCACACCGCCTCCTAGGACTGCATCACGTTAGTAGTGAGCTAAACATAACATACGGAGGGGGATGGGGGGTGGTACTAGTCAGATTACCTCATCTAGCGCAAATTGTGTTATCATAACCCTGTTGACTGAGCACTGTGAAAGGGAAAAGACAACATATTTTCCAGGAGACAGCAGTCTGAAGTCAGCTGATGATCACCCCACTGTTTTGTTTTCACAATGCCAGGGCCGGCAAATCGTTAAATCATCTTTTTATTGTCATCAGATTAAAATCCGGCTTGAGGTTTAGGTGTTAAGCTGTTGTGGACAACAACAAGATTTTGCATTAGCGTTGTGACTTGTGGACTTGTCTGCATCCGCACCACATAATGGATTATTCATAATTCATCAGACACATTTATTCCAGTGCACGCGCTCTCTCTCTCTCTATCTATTGCTTCACCTTAATTGCACCAGGGGTTTTTTAGCCCTTCAATGAGCCTGGCAGGCAAGTATAAAGTTAGCACGCGTGAGACCATGTATTAAATCATTTAGTTAAAACGTGACAGAGGACATGAATGACAAATGACGCAAATTCCAAGGTAGACTGAATGAGACTTACATGTTGCTCCAAGCAGGATATTCTCCTCCATGTCGGTGGTAATACCCTCGCTTTCTGGTCTTTTGTTCATTCAAACAAGCGAGTTTCGGCTCTTCCTCTCCGGCACTCCTCTCATTCCTCAGGCAGAAACGGAGGGGTGAGAAACTTGCTCGAGTCACTCCAGTTGCACCCAAAGAAGTCCTGAACGAACCGGGCAGGAACAATCCAAATTAAGACCTCGGATAGGATACCAAAAGAAAAAGAAGAGGACCCTGCCAGTACCAGCTTGATAACAGGAGCACTGGTGGTGGCTTCGTCGCTCCAGAGAGAAGTTGAATGAAAAAGGTGTCTGAGGGAATTTGGGGGAGAGAGAGAGAAAGAAGTGGAGGAGGAGGAGTGAGGGAAGTTTCTCACTCTCCGGCACACCACAGCTGATGCTTCGCTCGTGCGGATGGTCCCTCATTGGAACGTACCATTAGCTAGAGGGGGGGGTACGGTTGTTACAAAAAGTATAGTTTGTGTAATAGTTGCACAATTTTACACATCAGGGAGAAGTTGCAACAACAACAGTTTTTAATCCTACATTTAATATGAATATTTAAAATTAACTTCTGCACTGTTGGTTAATTTTGTCCTATGAAGAAAATAGCCCCCCCCCCCTCCAGTTTGATTGGTTCATCCTCCCACAAAACTGAAACGCACTCACAGCCAGTGTTCGCAGTTCACATTCAATACAGGCGTTTTCATTTCAAAACTTTTGACGAGTTTGCTTGTCGTTTGTTCTGCAATGTTTCTTTTTATGTGCAAGTCTTCACAGGATGTATTTGAATGGGGTGTATATTAACCCTCCTGTTATGTTAGTTTCTCTGGAACAGCAATAATGTTCCTGAGTCAATTTGGCACATTCAATTATCCAAAAGTGTCAGAACCCCAAAAAATCCAAATACACATTTTTTTAAATCTAATTTTTAACTCCATTACTAACCATTTAAATCAAGATTTAGTCCATTGGTGTTCTTTAATTCTTACAGATCATGGTTCAATGAGGATAACTCACTCGTTTTTCATTAAAACTCATCTTAAAACTTTTTTAATGTACATTGGAAAGCCCCAAATATTAATACAATAGTTTTACATGACATTGATTTTTGTTTATTTTATTTTACATTTTATTTTAAAAATTTTCATGAAGTGATGTTGATAAATTAACACTTAAACCTCTTCTGTTACATGCTGCCCAGATTTTTATGCTGCATTCAGCTGGTTTGGGAGGCATATATTGGCTTAAATAGACTTTTAAAAGGGTCAGTTTGACCCGCAACATAACGAGAGGGTTAAAAAAGGTTCATTGACATGGCAACTTTATAAATCCAAACACTAACATCAAATCTCTGTAGCCTTTCACAGCTGACAAAATATATATATATTTTTTTAGATATTAAGAAACTAGAAAACATCAAACTAAAATCCTTAGGGCCTTTAAATGAGGATCTCCCAGAGCTAGTATTTAAATATTAACTTACTGAGACATAACAATATATTCAGTGTTAATAATTTGTTGGACATGCCCAATTTTGGCTAACACAAACACTGGATATTCCTGTCGACCTGGTTTTGTTTTGGATGATGGATGCTTGGAGCGTTAGACAAGTTACTCCACCTTTGAAGAACTGTCACAATGTACTACAGATTAAATGTTAAGGCAGAGTCACAGTGAGCACAAACAAGTTCACAACCTAATACTTGTTGGGAATCTTTGTTACATAACAGTTGAAGTACTCGAGAGGGTTCACTCGTCCACCACCTGTGGATGTCTTGTAGCATCTGCCAAGGTGGGGGCTGGGCCAGGGGCTGACCGGCACGCTTGAGAGTGGACACCCCCTCGAAAGGACCCCAGTAGGGCTCTTTTGTGCAGCTGTTGAGCTGAGTTACCCCAAACCCCCAAGAGCCACCTGTCACTGCAACTGGAAAGTGGGGGATGTTGAAGGGGTGGGGGTTGGGGGTGCTCACAAATGTGTGGGTGACAGGGTTTTGCTGAATTAAAGCCAGAAGAGAGACTGTGGACTGTGCAGATCTAAAAGTAATTGCGCTTGTTAGAGCAATCTTGTTAATAGTCTTTAAGAAATTCCAACTTCACAGTGGCGGTTTGTGCAAGATTTATATCACTGACAAAACCTATATAATGTAGCTCCATAGGATCAAAGTTTATTTAACAGAGATCATTTTCTCTCATTTAAGTCAGTCCAGAGAATTAAAGCTCCTGTTAGGAACTTTTGGTCTGTGCTGATTTTGGTCGACCTTGTGGACAAATTGGCACCTCTAATCTGTTTCCTGAATTTATTCGGTATAAGGATAAGTTGTGTTTTCTGACTGAAAGTCTCATCATGCTTTCTCCAACAGTCAATTATATGATTCATCTGGAAACTTTGCTGTGAAAATGTAAAAGAAAATACAGGTAATCACTTTTTTGACACCTACCCTCCTGCAGGAGTTTCAGTCACTGCAACAAACACTTTACAGAGAAGGTCAGTCTCTTGGCTAAAGGTCTTGTTTGATTTTGTGACTCAGATAGAGGCATCAGTATTCATTTCATTCTTTTTTTATGATCAGCTAAAAACTCCTGACAGGAGCTTTAAAATCTGATATAACTTCAACAAATGCTTTGTAATTCACTAGCATTAAATACTTTATAAGTGGTCTGCAGATGCATGTTTTTGGATCTTTTGTGCATCCTCTTGAGTCAAAGAATTGAAACCTTCAACCACTTGTCATTCACTCATTCTTCTCTTTATACCCAGCTCTTCAGTCCCCCTGCAGAACCCAACCCTTTGCACGCCGACACCTGTGCACACAAAAATGTTTTGTTATCAGTTACATCTTCTGTTTAATGAGCTCATGTTTCTTTTTGAATCATTCTAGGAATAATGCATTAAGCCTTGCTGAGAAGTAAGATTGTGGCCAGCTTTTGGGATGGATACACTGACTTTCAAAATTGGATGAAATGCAATCAGAAACATTTACTTTTTGGAGATAAAATAATACATAATGTGTTTTCAGGAAAAACATTAAAGCTGAATTATTTTCAAGGCTTTTTAAGATGAGTGTCAACATGTTTTTTTTTGTAGTTCTCAGAAGTCACACTTATCTAACAAAAGGTTACTGCTATAGAAATTAAACTACAATATCCATCCAAAATGGGTTTATGTGGGTTTAAGAGATAACCTTGGCTTTTCATATACAATGTGACACTGTTACAAATAAGTCATTACAATTCAACCTTGCACACTCGACAGCAGTCCAGGTGCCAGAGCCAGCAGTCTGATAGGAAAATGAAAGGCCTAACTCAGGATAAAAGCATACCTCCGAGCAGGGAGGCGTGTGTCCATTTATCTCACATCACTGTACCATGCTGTGCCAATGAGCCATTCAAAATAAGGTGGATGCAGATAGAAGAGAAAGAGCTGCATGTTTGATGTGCTGAAGTGTTGCATGTCTTTTGAACATTCTGCAGATAGGAGTGATAGACTGACATTACAGTACCTATATCTCTCTTTTCCATTGCACACATCCCTCTCTATCCATCTGAATATAGGCCAGCTTGTGCAGAAACCTGTAAACTTGTGTCATCTCCATTTGTAAACCGCTCGTTCAACCTCACTGCACACAGGAAGCAGAGGACTCCCTCCTCCCTTTTCCATCCCTCAGCGCTTAAGAAAGGACTTGATTTTGGAGCTGCAGCTGCACTCCTCGTCCTGACACAGAGAGCCTCATACATTCAACACACACTCACACATCTAATTAAACGGCCACTTATCACCGTAAGCACTCCATGCCTATAAAAAAGGGAATTAACAGAGAACACTGGGGACAGAAGAGTAAAACAAAAATCACTACTACAGTGAGGGTTTGATTGCATTAGTAAATACACAACAACAAGGGGAAGCAACTGGGGAGATAAGAGTGGGATATAGATCTTAAGAGAGGAAAGGGGGTCTGGTAACAGATGCTGTTGAAGAACTGCTAGAACAGAGTTGCTGATGAATGCTTATCTTTGCAAAGATAGTATTTAGAAGACTGATGTCAGGAGAAATTGCAAGGAGAATAATTGGTAAATATATAAACATGGTGGATGAAAGAGTCACTCTGGTAGTACCATGAATAGCTGCACCAAATTTTGTGGCAACCTATTGCACAGCTGATATTCTCCTTGAGATTGGGAATGTCAGTTTTGCAATGCCGCTGAATTAAAGTCAGAATGTGTCATCTTCTGAGGACTGTTGGACAAAATATCTTAACAACTTATCCAGTATTTTTTTAATGTGTATATAAAATGCAAGAATGCAGCTGTCAGTAGTTGAACCAAGGGGAAGGTCCATACTACTGCAGATGCATAGAACATGTGAAGTTAATCAATCCAGCTCTCTCATGGCTGCAGAGGATGTCTGGAGCTGTGGTAATGATGATAGCAAAGGGGTGACACAGCTGTGCCCATGTCTGTTGCTGTGACTATGTCTGTAGCCATCATGGGACTCCTGTGTACTTTAGTGTAATATTAATGAAACTACATTCTAACCCTAACTCCTGACTCCTGTACCTGTAGTGAAGTGATGTGGTTGTACTATCATCGGTCAAATCCGTTGTAATCTGTGGGAAAGAAGGTGGAAAGTAAGTTCAGGTAGTCACAGGATAGCTAGCACAAACAAAGCCGCTTAGGTTCAACTACAAATCCAGCTTAAGCCCAAAAACTTAATGTGCAGAGCCACAGATGCGCCCACTACAGCCTGGAAGAGTATTCTGTCTGTGACGGGTGGATGGATACTGGTTTCTTGTGTCATTCGCACCTAATCACAACTTACTTCTGCTTATTTATTAATTCATTCTTTCTTTTACATGCATTTCTTTTCATAGAGCTTGTTATTGTTTATCTAATGCCATCTGAATGTACTCATTATATCTCATCTTTCTATACTCCATGTGTTCCCTCTTGTCGGACAGGCCCCCGTGGGGGGTCGCAAAAAACAAATGGGGGGTTGTGAGATGTCTTCAAGAATGTTTTCTTTTTTAAGTTATTTAAAAATTTGTATTATTAATTTTTTTTTGTTTATTTACCTTGTTTTCTTATGTTTTTCTTCTTTTTTTGTGTTGTTTGTTATTATTATTTTTTTTGTTATTATTTTTTTTGCCTTTATTTATATATTCTCTTCTTGTTGTTGGTTTTGTATTACTTATATATAATTTGTTAACCTGTGGTGAACAAAGAAATACTGAAAAAATGCAAAAAAAAAAAGTTGGATGACAAAAGTTATCTAAAAGTAGTACATTTTACCCATTATAGTAAAAAAATATCAACAAAAATAGTAGCTAAACTTGAAATAAAACCTTGAAAATAGAAAATGTAATGAGTTTTCTGCCTTTCTTTTTGCCATATGACTCCTTAGTTTAGAGTTAGTGAACAGTTAATTATCAAAATGCATCAGTAGCAGCAGGTTAATTCATAAAGGCACAGGAAACACAGACACACGCTCATATAGGTAGGCTAATTTTCTGCAGACCAGATAAATGAAGCCACATTAAATAACTTTGAGGGACAGTGGGGGTCGTGAGTCTTTGGCACCTATATTTTGGGGGTCGCAGGCTGAAAAGTTTGGGAACCGCTGCTCTGGTGGACTTGCAGACTAGTTTCATAAACTGCATTTGTTCTGTAACTGGGCTGAATCAACGCTCTTAATGTTTATGTGGATCAGAGGAATTCAAAAGTAGTCTGGGAGAAAACTTAAACCACTGTGATACAATGGAAGCTTGTTTTGCAACTCAGAACATACTCAAAAAAGTGGGTTATAAGCCTCACCCACATTTTTTTTTTGCACCGTCACTTTTGCTAAAGTAAGGGCTCACATCCATCTATTCTAACATGGTCCACAGCAGCACCGCCTGTCAGTCTAGAGGTCAGTCATAGTGAATGGCAAGGGTAACCCTCAGCTTGGTAATGGAACAACAATAGCAGGAATGTTCAGAATGTCCCTAGAGTATAGACCGAGCTACGTTATAGACTACTGAATCCACTATATCTGCTTTTAGTAAACAGCAGCATGGGTGGGGTAGCATCAGGGAAGGGTGGATATGACACTAATGAACTGTGATGAATTTGCTGAGGAAACATGTTTGACGGTACTTCCTTCATCTGTTCTAGCTCAGACATTTAGCAAAGACAGTTCTTTACATAATGTTTAAATGATGTTGTCAGATTAATTTGGGTTGCTGGTTAAGTTTGCTGTCAGGACTCTGAAAGTCCCCAATTTGTTTTGCCTCATCACAATCCGGACTTAGCAGGGTCAGGGGGTCACCTGCACCTGTAGGGAGCACAGACATTCAAATAATTTACGACCTTGATGTCTTTTGTTTCTTGTAGTGTGATTTAATCAGACACTACATCACATGTCACACTGGGAAAATGTGTGTGTAAGCGCAGACAGAGCAGCAGGCAGAGATAGAGTGTGGGAGAGTCCCCTGATTCTTTGTGGGTCTCTCTGGGGTGCTGGGAAAAAGAGCACTGTTTGGTATGAATCATCCAAATTTAGTCTGCCTCTCATTGTGGCATAGGATTTTGACTCGTGTTGGGAGGTCTGGATGTATTGTAAGTTTAACAACCAAGAGTCCTTTAATTTGCATGATTTACAGTAGGTAGATTACTCAGTGTTGAGACTTGGCTACAATATGGTTGTGAGGTGGAGCTGGGCTAAATTTCAATGTAAAAGCTTTGACATCAACAGGACGATAGTAGTTAATGAAGTACTTCAACAACATGGGTCTGCAGCATGACTTCACTCCTCTGTCTGTGGACAACCCAAGTGGCAACCTTCGGTCTCAAACTATGAAGCCCATGTGGAAGTGTTATAAACTGCAGTTCATCGAGAATCCGCTTGAGGCTGGCTGCAGGAAACCAGTGGAAACCACATAGACGCCCATTCAAAGAAGGTGATCTTTGCAGCATTAATAAACATGTTTACAGCCTGTTTCAAAAAACGGCATGGCCCTACGAAGCTTACCTCTCTATCAGCACACACTGTACAAGGGGGTGAATTTTTTTCTGACGCAACGGTTCAGAAGATATTAAGATTACGAGTTTTTGACCAAATAAGGACATGACTGACTTGACTCCCGGTCGGGGACACATAGCTGTTGGCTAGGAGGCTCAAACTCCGCCCCTTTACGTCACACTATGCCTGGTTGAGTTCTGCATCTCCAATATGGCTGCCACCGTTGATTTGCTTCAAAACAACGCTCAGGAACAGATGGGTGACGTCATGGATACTACGTCCATATTTTATACAGTCTATGGGACAACCTGTTTATTTTGCGACTTTACGTACATGGGAGGAGTTCCCCTTTGCAAAAAACACACTAACCTCTAAAGTATTTGTGCAATAAAATGAGATTGCTGAAAATCACCTCATTAAAATCCTGTGGGTTTTCTGAAAAATGCAAGGCTGGCATCATGTAGGCTATACTCTCTAACCAACCAGCTTCAAGCACTTGTTGTGTCCAGTATAAATCACTTAACATCGAAAGTCTCTGTAAGTGGATTTGGGGACCCTATTACCTATATATTAAAGTTGAGTCACTTTAAACTGTTTCCCATATGGTACACAATAGTTAACACGCTCATAAACGCCTCGTACACTGATCTTCCTTGAGCAGTCCTTCAGTCCTCTCTAACAACAGGTGGTATTAACCCCGGGCTCATTACGCCGTCTTCCATGAGGAATGTGATTCCACAGCAGTATGTCTCAAAACAGCACAGAGCCCGGCAGACCATGACGTAATGGTCTAAAACGTGCTATCAGTTAGAAGCGGGGCCAAAACACGTGGAGTTGGCTCCTCTCTCCCGCTCACCCTCGGGGCCCCTCTCCTATTCTCCTTTTCCTAGTTGCTCTCTCCCTCGACCCCACAGCCCCTCCACCTCCCTTCTGCTCCACCGCACTCTCTGTTTATGAGTGCATGAATCGCTCCATTTCACTATACCCAGCTCCCAGCCCACTACCAACCACTGCCTCAATAATAGAAGTCCCCCACCTCCCCATGGTTTCATTTCCATGACAACCAACAATGAGAGGAGAGGGAAAGAGAGATGGAGGAAAATAGCAGAGGTAGGGGGAAAAAAGTGAATGAGAGGGTGGGAGTGCCTTGCCTTGACCTCTGGTTCTGTTTGCAAGGAGGAAACCCTGCAGCCGGCAAAGTTACTGAGAGGTTAAACTGGCCAACTAGCAGCACTGCAAAGTCATTGTTAGAAGCCTCTGGAGCAAGCTAGTTAGCTTAATTTAGTTTTCCCCATTGGACGTTTCAGGGAACTTTACAGGAGTTTATCTCAACAAGTTTTAGTAAAAGATGGAGAAAAGAGAGCAAGAACAACACAAAGTCTACTTCAATGCTAACAGCTGGGTTAGCTGTTCTAAAGCAACCATATGCTCGCCATGCTAATGTCCTTTCAGCGACAATGCTAGTATGCTAAAACTGGGACTTTTTTTTTTTAGAGTTCACCACTTTTGTGAGCATTTATATCATTAGCATGCTGACTTGACACTATTACTGCTATGTTAGCATCCTAATGCTGATCAAAACACCAAGAGTGTTTAAGATATTTTCTCTTAAAAGTTTACCAAATAGGACAAATAAAGGCATAACAATAATCAACACATTAATTGAAAGAGGAGAAATCAAAAGTTTTCTGAAACTAAGGGGAGAATATGACTGAGAAAACAAAGATTTATATTAGAGATTATTTTAACAAGGAGATAAAGCCGGATTCCCCATGTGAATTAAACAGTAATGTGTAATGCAAACAGAGGTACAGCTAAGAGAGTAATTTCGGTGTTGTATCAAAATATGGTGAGAAATAGAACAACTTCCACTCTGTACATTAGAGATAAATGGGAAAAGGAACTGAAGAGAAAAATAACCATGGAACAATGGCATATCATGTGTAGGACACAGAGTAGACCATCAAGCTCTAGAATTTGGAGGAAATACAGATGGAGAAATATTGTGAGATTTTTCATCACACCGAAACTTAAAGGAAAATTCTCACCTGTCCCACAGCCTTGCTGGAGACAGTGTGGTCAGTGTGATGTTGATCGCGCTCATGTTTTTCGGCAATGTGCGAAAATGCCTGAATACTGGGATGAAGGGTGGAAAGGAATGACAGCAATTTTAGGTTGGGATCATCCTAAGACGTGTGAAGTGCTGTATCTGGGAAATTTAACACAGGAATTATACAAAGCAAAGACATGCACCATGTACTTTTGCATTTTTTTTGCCATTCTAAAGAGTTTCTGGTGATTTATTTGATTTAAAAAGTTTTTTGAACAGCAGGTCAGGTGACTACAAAAAGTTTAAATTTCTGGGCACCAAGAATGTTTTGTACCAAATTTCATAGGAATCAATCCAGTAGTTGTGTCATACTTTTGCCTTTAAAAAAAAAAGGTAATATTTTTGGGTTGGTTTAAGGCGTGAGGTCACCAAATTTAGAAGTATTAATCCTCTGAGGGCAATGTATGTCCATGACAGGCCATCCAATAGTTTTGAAGATAAATCATGACCATGTGATCAATACTGTCAATCCAATTTCCGGTGCCAGCGTGGCTACAAAGAAAATGGCAAAGATAAAGTCAGATTAAAAAGCAACAAAACCAAGAAAATGATGAAGAAAATAAAGAAACAGGTAAGGTTTAAAATTCTCCTTAGAAAAGTGCATTCATTTGTTTTACGGCCAATGAGAACGCAGAATTTTTTTTAACTAAAGGCGTTTTTCGACCACAGGAACTTTACCCCGGAACTAGGGACTTTACCCCTAAAATACGTGTGTTCCGACTGGAGGAACCAGGGTCTAAATTTAGATCAGGTGTAGATAATCTCCCCCCTGAAAAGCCCCTGCTTGGGGGGTAGTACTTTTCAAAGGTCCTGGGACTTTCCGTTGAATATAACAGTGTTTGTGGAGTTAAAAAAAAAACTAAACTAGTACGCATTCCCAGGAACTCCCTCTGTGTTTCAACAACTGTGTTAAGATTTCAAAATATTATTTGATATAATTTTTTTTCTCCATGCGTCACTGGCCTGATTTGCACAATCTACGCGGGACTTCAGCTCACGGTCGAAACGCAGACAACAATGGGGGCACAGGAACCTTTTAGTTCCGGGGAAAGTAGTTCTGGGGGCTAAAAGATCCCGGAACTCTTGGTTGAAATGCACCTTAAGGTTACAATTTAAGTTCTGATTTGTAATGCACACAAGGCGAAGCAGTATTCCCGATTTTTAAAACGTGTGCAAACTCATTAACTTCCTTTGTCATTGTTGGAAAAGTGTCATTAATAGTGGAAGGTCAGTGTGTGATAGAAATCAATGATTCTCTGTCATATGAATGGGCTGCTTTCAGAGAGACACAAACACAACAGAGATAAACAAAGGGTGAAAGGTCTTGAGGTCAAGCTCCAGAGAAGCTTTGTCACACTCATACTTACACGTACACACACACATGCTCGTACGCACGTGTATGCCACACACACATAAGATTAGTTGTTTTAATTCGACCCCCTCTGGATTACAGCCAGGATTAATTCTATATACTTCAGAGCTGTTGAGGGAATATTTCACTCCAGATGTAACCGCCATAGCTGTCCATCAGTGGTGTCAGTGCTCTGACTAGCAGCCACTTATACGTTATTCTCTCCAAATGAGCCAGAGTGGAAGAGAAGAGATAACATGACACTCAATGCTTCCCTTTCATTTCTTGTAAGATTATTCCTTTCGCTTCCTGAGGGTCATGAAGATAAGAGAATTCCTAAATGCTCCCGTGGGAGATAGAGATCAGAGCAGAGATTAACTACTGCATATGTGAGTGGCAAAAGATATTTCTGTGAATCAGAGTCAGTGTTGTTATGCAATAAATACAGAAAGAGTCTCTGGCCTGTGTGAGGTAATCAAGAATATAATGATGCTTTTTATGCACAAGTCCAAATTCCAACGCTGTAACATGTCATTGACAGACAGGGGAGGGACAGCGATGTGGAGAATGTGCTTGTAACCTGTTGTCCTTTGACCATGTTGCACACTCAAACTGCCCTGTAAACAAAAAATCAAGTATGGTGATCTTGCTGAGGAGAGATATGCAAGGAAGTAAGGAGGAAATGGCCTTGATGTGATCTGTGTTTCTGCATGTAATAAGCATGTGTGTAACCTGCAGGCATATAAGCATGTGGGTATAATAATAGAAGCAAAGCAGCTTGGTAGCAATCTCTACTGTTATTATGAAGCTGATTTGGTAATTAACAAGCTCTGGTGCACTCAACACCAGAGACACGATTTACTCTTCAGAGCAGAAACAAATGTGTGATTCATGCTGCATCCCCACTGCCGCATTTTTCATCAAAGCCTGCAAGAAACGCTCACGCTTAGCTTCCAAGTTGAGTCCAGGACAGTGGGGTGACCTGCCCTATGGGAGCTAGTAGAAAAAAAAAAAAACTGTGAGCTCAGTAATCCCACAAAGGGTTCTAGGCCTCCCAATGCAACGTCCTCAATCCCCCCAAGAGCCTGCCAAAATCCCCCCAGACAGCAGTTATTTGCCTATCAGTGGCTTAGCTCCACCCTCAGACCGAGCAGAGATGAAGGGATTTACTGTAGAGTTAAAAAGGAAGAACAGAGAAACCCTTAAGACAATACAAATTCCCTTAAATCCCCAAGGTTGCTTTGATACGTGCAGAAAACAAGAGAATATGAGCAGAAATTAAAAATGTTTTATAATTCATGACAAGAGGATTAATGGGAACTTCAGGACGAAAGTGACATTGTGAGAAAACACTGTCCCCAGGACTCCTTCCATTGTAAACAGATCCATTTCCCTACATTAGCCAGTTGACACTGACTCTGAGCGGCATTGTCAGATGAAAGCTAACAGTTAGCATCCTATTAGCTGAACAACCCTAATGCTATTGTGGTATAAAGCTTATTATAGTGGAGACTCAGGGGGCTGCACTTACATTACATTCAATTATCTGTAATGGGAAATGAGTTAGAGGTGACAGCCGCTGCCTGTGTTGTAGCTGTGAGGTAGTGTGAGTCACAGTTAACGCAGGACATTAGCATACGTTTGTAAAACACCTAAACAGCCACTTTAAGCTTAGTGAGTTAGTTTACTGCACAGAGCATCAACATTTTTAGAAGCAAACTCTAGACATACCTTTTTAGTCTCGCTTTTAACTGAGTTTTATTCTAACAGTTTTATTTATTTATTTATTATCTAGTTCAAATTTTGGTCACATTTATTCTACTTGAGTTATTTATGTACTTATTTATTTATTTTATGTCTAGTGTCTTATTTCTTTTGATGGTTTAATATTTTAGTGTTTTATTATCTTAGAAATGTGTTTTATTTTGGTGATTTTAATTTCCTGTGTTGAGTTTTAACATCTTATTTTACCTCCAGTGTTTCCTCATTAAGATATCATGAGAGCATTTCCTCAGTTTGTTCAGCAACTTCTTTTTTCTTTTTTCTTTTTTTCTTTTTATTCTTTATTTTTGTAATTGGACATCAGTTTGTTATACAGAGTATTGGCATATAAAATAGAGAATTGTGTCTATTTCCCTCTGCAGTCCTCAGTTGTTTTTTTTTCATAATTAGTCATTTTATTGAGTTTTTTTTTTAACAGGAATAATGAACAACAAAGACAAAACAATAAAATGGACTATGACAACATCAGATAAAATAAGTAAATATGCAAATAAATACAACAAAACAAAACAAAAAAATAATACTAATAAATAAAAATAAATAAATGAATGAGAGAGGTTGGCAGGAAACAGTGGGCATTTACATTTACGTTTTCATTTACATTTATGTTCGCATTTACATATTAAGGGCAATTACCATACATTCTTTACAGGGTAACGTTGCTTCCCCCAGTCTATTTTATTGTTTTTATTATTATTGTTGCATATATTGTGTTCTTAACCTTAGGATTGTGGGGTGGGTTTGGGGTCTGGGCTGGGGGTGGGATCTTTTTCTTAATTTATTCTATTTTAAATTGATTTTATGTACAGCACTTTGTGTTACAATGTCATTGTATGTAAAATGCTTTATAAATAAAGTCTGATTGATTGATTGATTGAGCTGTATTGATGAAATCTTTTTTTTTTTTTTTCATGAACTATCAGGGTGATGTTTTGTCTTTATAATTTCTGAAATAAAATTTTAGATATTTTCAAAGACTATCAATGTGTAAATGAGATGCAGGTTTTCATTACTGTAAAGTATTAGAGTTGAAGTGACAGAGATCGACAACACAGCTTATATTTCACAAAGGCTTTAAATTCTGGATAAATCTTCGCACACTGTACTATATAATTTGTGACACTTATCATCAGCATGGACTAATCACACAGTAGAAAAAGGTTTTTGATGTCATACATCAAGAGAGTTTTTCTTTGTGTTTTTTCACAAGATTAAGTCATTACACAAATAACAGGGAAGCAGAGGAGCAGAGGGAGGAGACGGGACGCTGCCGAATTAAATTTAGTCGATAAAATCTGGGTATTAATTTCCCTCCTGACACAACCCAAGGACAAAGGAGGAAGATGTCTGACTTGATTTATTAATGCCCTTCCTCCTGCTCTGTTCAGTATTCAGGATTATTTCAGACGTAAATCAAAGAGAGAGAGAACTTCACTGTAAAAGGCCTAATCTGTATTTGAGAAAAAAGGAGGGAGAGTGATTTTTGGACTTTGGATAAATAAATGATAACATAAATCACAGGAAAAGGTTGTGCCTGTTTGGAATGATAGAAGATGCTGTTGTAAAAAGGCTGCAACACACTGCAGATGATAATTATCTGCTTGACAGCATGTAGGATGAGAGCAATTTGACATAAAACATATACAAGAAGGTCAATGGGAGAGCTAAGATCATTGCAAAGGCTAATAGTACAATCTTCTATGATTTTTTATATGTCATGATATACTGTATTTCCAAAACTATGTGACACATGTCAAACCACTGAAATGGAAGCATTATCATCAATGGTATGCATTTGCAATGACAAACACTATTACCATGATCTTATATGAATACACCCAACACTTAAACTGGAAAAAAAAAAACATGATGAAAGCTTATAATAAAAAATATTACCAAAAGCTGTTTTCACATGATTTTGTTTATAGGTCTACTCTTATCATGACACCAATTGGACATAAATCCAAATCCAGCACCTACATTTGACACCCACCCACAAAGTTTCACTGAAATTTGGACCTGTGGATCTGAGAGGAGCTGACAGAGATATTGTGACTTTTAAACGTAAACTAAAAACATATTTATTCAGTCTGGCTTTTATGTAGGGTTTAAAAAATTGTATTATCTTTTACTGTAATATTGATTTAAATGCTGCTTTATTATTTTAGTAAATATAACTGTTATCTTATTCTATTCTTATTTATCTATTCATTCATTTATTTATTTTATTTATCCACTCAGTTTTTATTGATATTGTTAGCCTTAGTTTCATTTTCAGCTCTTATCCTTACCCTTTTAAAATCTATTTGAACTATTTGTATTCTTAATTTCGATGCTTTAACTTATTTTGATTACACATATTTTATTGTTGGTGTGCATAAGTCTCTATTTTATTTAATTTTAATATATTTTTATTTTTATTAGTACTATTTTTATTATAATCATTATTATTATTTCCCCCTCATGTCTTGCCATTGTTTTATTTCTGCTTCTTTCTTGTATTTCAATCGCTGTAAAGCACTTTAGGTTTTATTATTTATTTATTGTATTTATTATTTAAAAGGATCATGCATATTAATTAACACTTCTGTAAATATGCCAGAGTTCGCCAAAAGGCTAGTTTACATCCGTAGTCCCTTGCCAGATGTTAAAAAGGCTCCCTTGCATTTGATTTCTATGAAAGGTGCTATATAAATAAAGCTTGATTGATTAACTGTGACTTTTTAAGTAACCTGCTCAAAATCCTTAGCCTCCTTGGTAGCATCAAAATATTAAGTTTAGCCAAATGTGGTCACCTAATGTCATAATAAAAAGATTGACACATAATTTGAAATTGCAATTACAGCCATAAGATGTTTCACATGTCACTTATGTTATTCATTAGGTGCTAGGGTTTCTACGCAGCCAAGCCCAGTGTCTCAATGAAGTCACAGCCAGTGTTAAAAGTACAGGAGGAGATGTGTAATGGCATTACACAAGCCTCAGTTGGGCTTATCACAATGAAGAGCATCCTCTGATCTAACCAGGACCGATGAGCTCACCAGGCATTAACAACACACCGGAGAGTCTTTTTATTCATGAATAAAATTATTCACCAGCTGCTCTAAGCCCCTGATGTTCTGATCCTGACCTTTCTATCCTCTCTTTTATTGTCATCTTATTATGACTCAGTCAAACTTCTTAAGTCTAAGTTCTTATCTCAAACTTTAAGTGAGGTCTAGACAAGATTATCTATCAGAACAGCTTCCTCACACAGAGGGCTTTAAAACTCAGCAAGCCGACCCACACAGATGCAATGCTCCACAACAAATGACACACGAGGCACCACAGAGGCACAAAGCACACTTATGTCACTGTTTCTAAGGAGATGTCAACATTGTGAAAACAGATGAGGGAACGTGTGGACTGCTCACCGCTTCATCATTTCTTCCAGACTATGTCACTCCCTTAAAAAACACACACACAGACACAAACACACTGCTGCACAGAGATAACAAGCCAGGCTGAGAGATTTAAAGTTCCTGTTTATTATCTGAATCAGTTTTGACAGGATATAAAGTAACATCTGTTTTCTTCCAGAGTGCAGACATTCATCTGAAATACAGTAACCCTTATGAACTTAGATCCTGCTAAGTTTTTGGTAAAACATATAAAAGCATCTTTAGGAGGCACCACAGAAAAAGCTTTAAAATGTTTGTTTGCAGAAAAAACTGCAGACATTTATAGTCCTGCTTTAAAAAGCCCTGAGAAATCATGAAATGAAACTCTGGCAAGACAAAGCTTGAAAGACAACTTTTCCTACTTTGCAGGCACAGAAAAAGGAAGAACTGATCAGTAACGTTAAAGAAACACATTCACAGGTCAACAAGGTAACTGTTACGTATCCTGCTTTCCATCAAAGTCAGTTATGTCCATCTCACTTCCTCCAACAGGACCGGCCTGTCGGTGAATCTGTCCTTTGATGCACAACATCAGCAGTCATTAGAGCGTAGTGTCCTCACTGTCTTCATTGTGAGTGCTGAGCTGTTTCTTCCTGCGAGCTGTGATGGCCGCCCAGACTCGACACAGCATGCCACCTCTGAAACATCAAATGCAATCATAAAGAGTTACTATCTCAATTCACTCTGGCTTTTTGACAGAACACAAAATAACAAGGTAGACTGTGTCTCCGATACTCTGCTGTGTTTCTGCATGGACTGACAGTGTGAGGGTGACGCTCACCTAATTCCACAGTACATCAAGTCATCCCTGGAGGCTATGTGGAGGAGGCAGTCGAAGGTGAACCCGTGACAGAGCAACTAGGAAGTGAAATCATGCAGGTGTGGATTATTAGTGCATATATGAGTAATACAAACAACATCAGGAGTGAGAAACAATCAAAGATGGCAGAGCTTTGTTTGAGTTTACCTTGTCGATAGTGTCTTGATCCACAGGGACAGACTTCAGCCAGCGCACCAAAGTCTTAACCTCCGGATTCGAGCTTTTCTGTAGAGCTAATTCTCCATCTGTGAAGCAAAGATTTGAACTAGTCTCACTATTGCTTCAAACAAATGTAACGTGTTACCGCAGGCATTCTGTTTAACCATTATCAGAACTGATGAGTCAAGTTGGAGCACATTGTGGCTGATGACTCGGGGGTCTACGCCTCTGACACGAAACCAGTCAGGTAGAAATCCTGTGCCTGCAGCTGAGGCGTGGTGCGGATTGACTGGTACAAGTGTTAGGAAATAGTAATGTGGATCACTGAGTGTATTGATAAAGCAACAGAGGGTTGGGTACATTGATGCAATATGGGTCATGCTGCAGCTTGTGTGCTTTATCCTCAGACTGCAAGTTACTAAATCTAAGATACTGGCTTAGTCCTCAGTTGATTGGCACACGACTTAAGATGCATTAAAGAACTACCTTAATGATCGTCTTGTAATGAATACACTGTATTTGTATCCTTTTTTCCTAATGCAGCAAGCATCAAGATTTTTAACACAAAGACTCATTTAAGCTGGTAGAGGTTTGATAATGACAACTAAAGGCTGGTTTATACTTCTGCACCGACCCTACGCAGAAGTGTTTTTTAACAGCAATTCCAAATGTAGTTCCCTGCAATCATACAGCAATGATTACAGGGAAGAATAGAGAGGAGACGTCGGAGGAGATGAAATACAAGGCCGATGTGCAGTGATTCCAGAAGTGCTGTAAATGCAAGAAATACAATGCTGCCTGGCGGACAAATCACAGGGCTTGCAGTCTGCATCGATTCGATGCTTTGTCACATTTTGGAGGAAAAGCGCGTCAGCTACGTGTGTAGGCCTCTGCGTAGGTACGTAGCTACACGGACCCCAGTGCATAGGCTACGCCATCGATTCGACCCAGAAGTATAAACCAGGCTTAACATGGATCAAATTCATAACACAGCTGTTCCTGAATGTTTGTGTTCACCTTGATTATCATGCTACATGGGTAGGTTCCAACCAAGCGGCAACCTCCAATGTTAAAAAATGCAACAAATGTGCAAGTGCAGAAAACTGGAGGAGGCTAAAGGCCCGCCTCTTTCCTTCTTGATAGATCAACCAAAAGTTAGGCTGAGTCATTATGGCGACCACCATCATTAGGTCCCAAAACTGAACCTCGGAATCCAGTGGGCGACATCACTAAGACTATGTCAATGTTTTTTAGGGTTGACGTTTTTTAACAGGCAACATTTTCTACCCTTTACCTCTGTGAAAAGATACTTTCCGTCAAGTTACATCAAATATAAACCTACATTTCCTGTTTTGAATGAAGATGCCAACTTGGCATGGTGTATTCAGACTGTTTAGCTTCATACAAGATTTGACTAACATAACGCATTTTTATCACAAAATTGAGGCACTTTTTAGTTGCCCTATTTTGGAACCGTTACTCTCTCAAAATACATATTATCTATAGGAGTTGTATTAAGTCTTTTTTCAATATACAAAAAAAACCTGAAAATGGTATTCTTACATAACTTATCATACTTATATGAAACTGATACAAAGTTTTTGGTGCTTTCTACACTGATGTTGTAAACGTTACCTTCAGCGACGGCTGCTTTCCTCAGAGTATCTATCTGTTCCTGTTTCCTCTGCACAGAGTTCTTCAGCAGCTCCTGGTACTCCCTCTCCTTCTCATTCAGCTGACTCAGCAGTCTGCAACACAAAAAGCCTTCATTGCTCAGCAGAAAGCAGCAACTCAAAATTCTCATTAATCAATGTGTTTACAGCCTCATACAGAAGCCAGAGCTGCAGGACAGTGATAGTTAATCAATTAAGTTTTGACTTTCCAAATGCTGTAGCTCTTAATTAACACAAAATCCCTCAGTGTTTATTAAAACCATTAAAATGTATGTGTAACAACGTGGAAGCTTCATATGACTTAAATATACCGTCTGGTCTCCAGTCGCAGGTCTTTTAGTTTCTCGCTGAGGGGACAGTTGGAGTTGAGGGTGAGGTCTGACGGGGAGTTTGGGCTATCTGTAGGAAGGAACTCATATATCGTGGCTGTCTGCTGGGAGTCTGCTGGTGCCACCTGCTGGTCGGGATCAGTAGCTACAGGAGTGTCAGGGTCAGCAGACTGCTCCTCAGAAGTGCTGTCCTCAACCTCGAATGAGGACTGCAGCTGGATTTTCAGCTCTGAGAATAACAGAGGAGGTGACAAATTAATAAATAAAGAATGGGACTTCCAAAAAAGAAAATAAACACGCTCAGAAATTCACAGACAGAAGTGCTTAGGATACAAATAGAGCACAAAAACTTAAATGTTACTCCTGAAAACACCAAATATTCTGATTTTATGCTCATCTTGTCCCAAACTACTGAGCTTTCACTTTATGAGATACGGCTCTACCTGGAAGCAGCACAGTGATGGCGTCCTGCACTGCCTGTCTCAGCAGGTTGTCCAGAGCAAACATCCAGTGAGGTTTCACCTGCTGCTGCCTCAACACCTTCTTCACCTACATAGAGAGTATCAAACATTTCATCAACATGTGTCACTTAGAGTTTGAATCACCAGACAAATGTGTGTGCGTACTCCAGAGTAAACTCACTGCATCTTGAAAGCTGAACAGCACCACCTGCAGGCTGTTCATGGGTACTGCAGCAGTGGTCAGTGTCGTTCGGAGGTCCAGCAGGCTGCTGGTCAGCTGCTTCCTGTCTGGGGAGCGGATGTTGTCTCGCAAGCATTGAATGAGCTGAGTGATGTGGTCTGCGGTGAGTTGTGATCCCTCTCCGTGCTTTAAGAGATATAAATCATGGAAAATGAGAAAAGAGGACACAGTCTATGTCAGGGGTTCCCAAACTTTTCAGCCCGCGACCCCCAAAATATAGGTGCCAAAGACTCGCGACCCCCACTGCCCCTTAAAGTGATTTAATGTGGCTTCATTAAGCTGGTCTGCAGAAAATTAGCTTACCTATATGAGTGTGTGGCTGTGTTTCCTGTGCTGTTATGAATGAACCTGCTGCTACTGATGCTTCTGATAATTAACTGTTCACAAACCCTAAATTTAGGAGTCATCTGGCAACAAGGGAAGGCAGAAAACTCATTACATTTTCTATTTTCAAGGTTCTATTTCAAGTTAAGCTACTATTTTTGTAGATATTTTGTACTATAATGGGTAAAATGTACTATTTTTAGATAACTTTTAAAAAAGAAATATTCTAGAAGACATCTCATGACCCCCTATTTGTGTCTCCCGACACCCCAGGGAGTCCCGACCCACACTTTGGGAACCCCTATGGTCTATGTAATGATCTGATTCCACAAGGTCAGTTTAGCTCACAATGATGGTCTTTTAATGGTTACTACATGCATTTTTTCCCCTATTTTATCAGAATTATAATAAGTTAAGAGGAGACAAGTGTTTAAAAATTAATAAAAACAACTTAGTTCTGTGTCCAGATCATTCTTTTCTTATAACTCATTCTAAATGAGTGTGCAACATTTTTTTGCAAATTCTTACATTTGTGTAAGTAAGATAGTTCAACTTATACATACAAAAGCAGCTTTCATTTTTCTCATTCTCATAAAATCTGGTGTAAAACGTATTGGATAAAAACTAACACCTTTTTTTGTTTTGAGGGGAAATGTGGTCATGCACAAGACTCAACACCTTTTACATGGAAAACAAATGCTATTACAAGCTAAAACAAGATGTCAAAAATACCCTCAGGCTCAAGATTATATTCTAATAAGCCAGCTTTCATAGACTGTCATTCTATGTGGCTGTTTATCTGTTCTTCTTTTGTTGTAAAGCAGCATGTCTAAGCAATTTGTGTAATATTACTTTAAAATCTAAGAAGGGAGACATTCCTGCGTAATTGGCTCTAAATTTCATGTTCTGATAATGTCTTCACCTACAAGCAAAGACTTGATTATAGACAGTGAGTGAGTGCTGATTTTCAATGTTGAAATTTGGTTAAAAACAGCCGTCAACATGACAAAACTATCTTGATGAACTGTGTAATTTAGGGGTGAAAGGAAGACAGACATGATTATTATGACTGCATTTCTTCAAAGCAATTTTTCAGCTGTTGCTGAAATCCTGTTTATGTAACAACGTGATTTCAACACATCTTATGTTCTGTTCTGATTTAAAACTAGGGCACATCAGGGGCTGTGTGTTGGTAGCAAGAAGGTTCAAAGACATTATAAAGCAGCGTCAACTTCACCCACAAAAGAAAAAACCTTGGGCTGTTTGTTGCTCTCACTACAGAGGTACAGAGAGCCGTGCATGGTGACGTAGCTGATAATCACCTGTTTCAAACATACATAAGACGAATTAAATAGCTGCTGATGGAGGGCGTCGTAAATGCAAGTTTAAAGTTACAGGGTTGAAATGCATGTCATAAAGTTTTTTAATTGGTGACTTTGATGCAAAGTATTCTATTCATCTAAGTCGCAGTATGTAAAAGATGCAACTTGTGAACTGCTGTTAAGTATGTGTGTGACTGTGTGATAAGCCTTGATCCAGTTTTCAGCATCTTTCCCACAGTGGACACAGTTGTTTTTTTAGTATTCAGCAAAAGAGGCTCACTTGGTATTGATGACGGCATCTTCAGTGTTTAATTATTAACAAACCAATTTGGCTTGAAGAAATCAAAAGAATTATTCTATTTGCCTCACTTGTTTTAATAGGAGTCTCAAAGTCTGTCCACAGACAGAGGCTGGATACTAGGGTTGTAAAAGTACATGAAATCTTACTGAACGGCCCATTCGATTCGGTGCAAACGCAGGCGAATACTGAAACGGTTCAGTACGAAAGGTAATACAAATCCAAGGTCCCCCCACTGACTGAAAACATGAACACACCAAACAAACACACCACATGCGCAGCCCGTCAGGTAGACTACTTAAACTTTGGTTTCAGTGCAGAGACTTTCTCAACAAATCACCTCAAAACATAAGATAAGTGATAAGTTTTGTGCTGTGAACTCAAACAGTGTTTTTTAAAAATTGTATTAATAACGTGACTATTTTGACCACATATATTTTTAATTTAATTTGTAATTTATTTATTATAGGATAGCCCCTTGAGATGCAGCATCTCGTTTTCAAGGGGGTCCCAACAAAACACAAAGCAAATTAATACACACAAAACAGTAAATCACAACAAACACAAATACACAAACACAGACAGCTCTCCCTCACCCTTACTCACTCCTGGACCACAATAGACCTCTGACATTTACTCACCAAACCGAAAATCTGCCGCATTCGGTGCTCGGAGGGTGTTCTGCATGATTCTATATTTTCATCTATTATCTTTTCATAAAAATCCTTAAAAAAATTATATTTAATTTAAAATGGAAAAAGGAAAATAAAATAAATCTGAGCCGGCCTACAAGCCTGAACTGTCGATGCTGCACTTTAGACCGTGTGTAAAAGTTCTTTAAGTGTCTAATAAAAGGAAAATACATTTTATTTGTATCTTTTTGTCTTCCCTTACTGTACCGAAAATGTACCGAATTATATACCGAACCAAACTGAAATGTTTGTGTACAGTCACACCCCTACTGGATATCACCTTTCGTCATATTTGTAATATACACAAAGCCTTCTATGCTCCTTCTTTCTACGTGATATGATATATTACATGATTAAATGTAACTGTTTTTGTGACTCTTCTTCACCCACCTGAGGCACTGAGTCCTGAATGTTAAAGACAACCAGACTGATGTAGTCAGTGAGGACTCGGTGCAGCGTGGCTCTCCTCTCACTGTCCTTCCTGAGCATGAAGAGACCAACACTCTCCCCTGTTGAGGACGGACTACACATCTCTAATGGAGAGTCCTCTGGTATACTGCAAAGGAGGAGACATTAAAAAGATCAATAGAGACATTATGCCCTATTTTATGCCTACACAGGAAACCTCAGTGGTTTGCCACTGACGTAAAACTCTGTATATCACATCTTGTGCTCTGATACAATTTCTGGTGAGTAACAATCTAACTCACGACAGGAAGCTGCTGGCACTCGGTGGGCTCTCTGAGATCTCGTTTGCCATGAGGGCGGAGTGAGGTCTCCTGAAGTCCAGGGAACAGGACAGGTCGATTGAACCTGAGTATGAATCGGTGTCCTCCACGAGGATGGAGATCGGTACAGAAAGGCTGCGTTGATAGTCGCCTGTGTAAAAAAAAAAAAAAAATTAAATGTGTTTAAAAACCTCCTAGATGAATGTGTAGATACATCTGAGAATGAAAACTCATGTGTGCTGAAGTTCCACCTGCAGTGAGGTAGTCTTTTGGTTCTGCTTCCTGTGGAGCTTTAGCCTTCTTTCTGGGGGATGACCTGAGGAAGGTGTCATTCAGCAGCTCAGTGGCAGTGGCTCTGTCATCAGGGTTTGGCTCAAACGAGTTCATGATGAAGCCCTTTGCTTCGTCTGACATGCACTCTGGAACCTTTGGGTGGATCTTAAACATGCCCACCTTGATGGACATGTGTAAAGGTTACTGACAGAGTTAGAACATTATCACATTTACAATGAAAGCCAGGAAAACTTTACTTTGACTTTGTGTTATCTCAAAATCGAGACCTGCTCAATGCAATAAAGTCCAAATTCAATCTTTTTATTCTCTAAAAAATCTTCACTTTTTCTTTTCTCTTATCTTCTTCCCTCCTTCCTTCCTCTATGTATTTATGTATTCATTTATTATTTACTCTAATTTCTGTATTTATTTATTTTAATGTATACCTATTATTTGTTTTTATCATAATTAATTATATTTGTGAAGCTATAAAAGAATGCATTAAAGACTGTTTAAATTACCTAAACTAAAATAAAAACATCACACAACTAACTTTAAATCTTGTGACTGTCTTAAAGATGTAAATAAACTCACTTAGTAAACTGTTCTTTAATAATAATAATAATAAATGTTAATAATAATAATAATAATACATTTTATCTATATGGCACCTTTTAAAAAAATGTTTACAAAGTGCTTTACAGAGTGCAAGACATAGCGAGTGAAAACACTAAAGCACATGACAAAGGTAAGGAGAGCTAAAATGAGTTAAGTAAAAACAATAATAAAAACCATGCAGAAATTAAAAAGTCAGTGATGAGTTAAAAAGTGAAAGCAAATTTAAAAAAGGGTGTTCCTCTGGCAGGTCATTCCAGAGTGACGGGCCCTAACTTCCAAGTTGGAAGTTCCAAGAGGGACCTACTGGAGGATCTCAGGCAGCAGTTGGGGACATACATTTTAAAGGCATTCACTTAGGTACTCAGGGGCCAGTCAATTTATTGCTTTAAAAGTGAGTGTTAAAATCTTAAAACCAATTCTAAAACTCACAGGCAACCAGTTAAGGGAGGCTAAAATTGGTGTGATGTGTTCTCTTTTATTGGTGTGTGTGAGGAGTCTGGCAGCAGCATTTTGGACTAGCTGGAGTTTTGAGAGGTTGTGTTTGCTTAGGCAGGTGTACAGTGAGTTAATCGGGAAGTGATGAATGCATGGATGACAGTTTCTAGGTTATGGTGTGAAAGGAAGGGCCTGATCTGAGAGAGTTTGCGTAGCTGAGACTGGACTGTGGTTTTGTGGTTTATGTTGGTTGAAGTTAAGGTCTTTATCAAAGGTGATGCCAAGATTCTTGCAGTGGGGGGTGACAGGAGAACCAAGCTGAGGTGAGGGGAGAATCTGTGATGAGTGTGGACCTATGAGCATGATTTCGGATTTGTCTGTGTTGAGTTGGAGGAAATTGTGCGACAGCCATACTTGATAACTTCATTCAGACAGAAGTGGAGTGAGGACAGTTGGTTGTGATTAGAAGAATCAAAGGAAAAGTAGAGCTGTGTGTCATCTGCATAAAAAATGGAAATTGATATTGTGACTACGGATTAAATGACCTAGGGGAAGCATATAAACAGTAAAAAGCAAAGGACCAAGGACTGATTATACCAATGACTTTAAGTGGCCCTAATCCTCTTCCATAGCTCATGGAGGTTGTAATAGTTTTATATTTATAAGTTTGAAAGCAGGATCAAATTTAAATGTAGATCTGGAGATTGTGCTAGGTCACCAGAGTAGTCTAAATAAATCCTGAGTTAGATAGGAATGTTGCAAGCCAAAGACTCTTGTCCAAGATTCATCCTCTTGGGACCGTAAGTGTCTGTGCGACTCAGAAAGAGTGACTTCTATATCTTTCACCCAAAGTCCCCAGCATCATTCAGAAAACATTCACATTATCCAAATTCAGATCCATCCTTTTATGGAAACAACACTTCCTGTATTACTCATATTTACCTTGAACATGGCCGCCTGTGGACTTCCAAGCTCATGGAAGGGTGGTTTGCCTGTTGCCATTTCTATGATAGTGCACCCAAGGGACCAGATATCAGCCGGCTTCCCATAACCCCGAGGCCCTTGATCTATGATCTCTGGGGCCATGTACTGGAGAGTTCCTATTGAAAAATTACATCAAAAACATCATATAAAAATATGTCTGTTTTGTGGTTTTCATCCATAAATGGAGATCAGGGTATCAAAAACGTGCAGCATCTTACCAGCAAATGTTTCAGTGCACGGGTTGATCCCTGCTAATCGTTTGGAGGTACCAAAGTCAGAGATCTTCAGGACTCCGCTGTAAGTGTTGATGAGGACGTTGTCACCCTGCAATAGACACAGATTACCAATATTAGGATCTATAACTTACTGTTATGCCATTTGGATAACAGAGGGGCGAGGCGGCTTAGTTCACCTTTATGTCTCTGTGGACGATCTGATTGTCATGAAGGTATTTGAGTCCCTCCAGGATCTGTTTGGTGTAGAAGATGATGGTGGCCTCGTTGTCTTTCAGAGGACCCCATTTGGAGCGCAGGAGAGAAGACAAACTCCCTATAAGAAGAGTTTAAAGATTTAATTTTAGGGGAATAATTCTGATGTGAAATTACACTTCAATTCCCAGAAGGAAGAAACAAGAAGAAAACTACTTTTTTTTTTTTTACACTGGTGACATCAGGCAAAGATATGGATCGGGAAAGTCCACAAATCTCAAGATATTTTCCTGACAATCATGTCTGCCTGAGGACATTTTCCTCCAATGAGAAGGATGTGTCTGTAACCACCCACTCTCTTTAAACTGACTTCCAGTTGATGTTACACAATCACAAACACACACACACACACACACACACACACACACACACACACACACACACACACACACACACACACACACACACACACACACATACACACACACACACACACACACACACACAAATCTACATACTAGACAGGCACAGACTTCCTTCTGTTAGCACTTTAAAGGAATCAAGACATGGCTTCTTTTCAAGTTCCTCATATACACTCTGTGTAAAAGCTAGTTAAAGTTCACAATAACATTATTTTAGTTGCTCACCAGATACGAATGTGCTAATGTCTTTTAACAAGACGGCCAATGTGAAAGGGCAGCAGTGTTTGTATGAGCAGATGTGAAAGCATAAAATAAAACCAAATGAAATAATATTATGACACCAAGTTAAGCTGGTCTGATTTAATGTAGCTAACAGAGGGTTTTAAAATCTTACACTGACATATTTTATAACTTTACTTAGTTTGTTTTTGTATTAAACTGTGTATTTGTGTGTTGCAATAGTGGTTGCAACTGAAAAAAATGTTGTGTTGATTCTACTACATTTTATTATGTCAAGTTGTTGCATTAAATACATTTCTCTAAATCCAGATATATTTATTAAGTTAATTTACTTAACCCTCCTGTTATGTTGCGGGTCAAATTGACCCTTTTTAAAGTCTATTTTAGGCAATATATGCCTTCCAAATCAGCTAACTGCTGCATAAAAATGTGGGCAGCATGTTACAGAAGAGGTGTTGTGTTAATTTATCAACATCACTTCATAAAAATAAAAAATAAATAAAGATGTAAAATATAATGAACAAAAATCTATGTCATGTAAAACTATTGTATTTATATTTAGGGCTTTCCAATGTACATTACAAAAAGTTTTAACATTAATTTTAATGAAAAACGAGTGAGTTATCCTCATTGAACCATGATCTGTGAGAATTAAAGAACACCAATGGACTAAATCTTGATTTAAATGGTTAGTGATGGAGTTAAAAATTAGGTTAAAAAAAATTGTTTGGGGATTTTTTGGGGTTCTGACACTTTTGGATAATAGAATATGCCCCGGGTCAAATTGACCCAGGAACATTATTGCTGATCCAGAGAAATGAACATAACAGGAGGCTTAACTTAATAAATATATCTGGATTTAGAGAAATGTATTTCATGCAACAACTTGACAAAATCAAATTTAGTAGATTCAACACAACATTTTTTTCAGTGTACCCACTGGGAGTTGCAAGATGCATCCCCTCCATAATTTTTTTTAAAATTATTTAAAATGTTATATTCCATCTATTATTGTTAATATATACTTATATCATCAATGTCAGGCCGAAACCTTGTATCTCCAAAACTGCTACTTTCCAGGAATTAAATCAACCCTTTGTTTTCCCATGACTGAGCATTGCACAAGATTCAACCACAAGGTTTTTTTTTTTTTTTTTTAAAGTGTCATCTCTTATACTTCAGAAAGCCCATTGACAGACATAAAGGGAAGCAGCATTGATTGGAGATACAAGATTTCTGCCCGACACAAACGATATTTTAAAAAAGTAGCTTCATTAAAAAACAAATGTGCAAACCAGAAATGTGTCTTCAAATTTCTACTTTTCTTTGTTGCCAGATGCCTGAGAAAGAGATGGTTATGACGGATTACTACCGGTCTCTGTAAGATGCTTGATTCTGATTGGTTAAAACCCCTTGACAACGGTTATTAATTTTCACTAACATTAGCAACACCAGAGGTAAACTGATCACACGTCATGTCAAATCAATCCGTGGAAAAGTGTTCCGGTTCATTTTGCTTCTGCTTGTTGACACCATAGACTGTAAGGCGAGATGAAACCGTTTCTGTGTGCATCAAAACAATGTGGCTAAAACACTAATTCAGGTTGGCATGCTCCCCCCTCAGGGTGAAACAAGACCCGACGCAAAGTCCTGTCAGGTCTCGTCTCACTTTGTCAGGATTCTATTCTAAAATGAGCTCAACGAACGAAACGTACTTTACTAATCCCCATGGGGGAAATTCCATTTTTTCCACTTGTGTTATTTTTTGGTCATGCTACACACACAGTTTTTTGTATATACATACAATCATGCACACACATGCAGTGGACATGCACTTAGGGAGAGATGTCAGAGTGAGGATGCTGCCATTATAGGCAAGTGAGCCAGCACCTCTCCAACCACCAGTCCACTTGCCAAACTTCGTCCATACTGGGACTCGAACCAGCGACTCTGGTTCCCAAGCCAAGTCCCTATGGACTGAGCTACTGCCGCCCCTATTATTATATAATTACCTTGTAACCATACATTATCCCTTACTTAGCTAAAGCATCTGTAGCAATTAAAAGGTTGATTAATAGCAGCAAATGTCACAGTGACATGTGCACATAGCTACTTTTCTGCAAAGCAGCTCAATGAAGTACCTTGCACTTTAAGCCAGTATGAACAAACAGACGCATACATGGGACTGCTTATTGAATATTCTAGGTCCTACCTCGAGTCACATTATCTGCAAATTCAAAGGTATTTCTTATCACTGTTACGCTGATGATATCCAGCTGTATGTGTCATTTAGACCTGATGACACAGACAAACTGATTGTTTTGCTTGATTGTCTGACTGTGATTAAGGACTGGATGACTGACAACTGCATGCAGCTAAACGCTGACAAGACGGAGGTCCTTATCGTTGGTTCTGATACTATAGCTTCCAAGGTTGCTCAGTGAGTTTGGATCTCTCTCTTCAGCTGTCCAGTCTAAACTCAGAAATCTTGGAGTAATATTTGATCAGTGCATGTGCTTCGGTCACCACATGAAACAGTTGTCCCGGTCATGTTTCTTCCATTTACGAAACATTGCCAAACTTAGGTCTGTTGTGTCACATCCTGAACTGGAAATGATCATTCATGCTTTTGTTTCATCCCGACTGGACTATTGTGATTCACTTTTCACCTGCCTCAATAAGTCGTCCCTCCATCGTCTTCAATTAGTCCAGAATGCTGCTGCAAGGCTGTTGACCAAGTCCAGCCGGACAACCCACATCACTCCGATTCTATCTTCCCTACATTGGCTTCCAGTTAAATTTAGGATTCATTTTAAGGTTCTTGTTTTTGTGTATAGAGCTCTGCATGGTCAGGCTCCTGAATATATCGCCGACCTGCTCCATCCCTACCTCACCAGTAGGTCACTCAGGTCTTCTTACTTACTTACTACCACTGCTACAGTCTAAACATGAAGACTACCTGTATTCTGCTACTAGTATTTTCTTAACTATTATGAAATAATATTATGGTTATTTGGCTGTTGCGTGTCTGGTCTTGGATTGGCCTCTTATGCACGTGGCTGTGAGCAACGTTTAACCACCTTAGGGGGCTAAAAGCGTGGCAACCCATGTGCCCAGAATATCTTGTACTGGCCTTTGAATTTTACATTTAAGGATCCCTACCTCCAGGTACTTCCTCCATGAAGATCTTGATGAAACCATCTTGACTAACAGAGCCCAGGTACTGAACGATGTTTCTGTGTTTGAGCCTTTTGTGCAGAGCGATCTCCTCGTGGAGGGGCTGGGAGTACCTGGGGAAGACAGAGGGGTACAGATGTTTGCTAGAGGTTTTGATCCAGGTATATATACACAACATTCTGGTATTTGGTCATTTTGTTCAGGGGTAGTTAATCTCCCCCCTGAAAAGCCCCTGCTTGGGGGGTAGTACTTTTCGAAGGTCCTGGGACTCTGGTTGAATGTAACAGTGTTTGTGGAGTTAACACAGTTGTTGAAGCACAGAGGGAGTTCCTAGGCATGCATAATAGTTTAGTTTTTTATTAAGATTAAGAATTCTCCATACGCCACTGGCCTGATTTGCACAATCTACCCAGGACTTCAGCCCGCGGTCGAAAAGCAGACAACAATGAGGGCACAGGAACCTTTAATTCCAGGGAAAGTAGTTCTTGGGGCTAAAAGACCCTGGAACTCTTGGTCAAAATGCACCTTTAGTCATGTGATAATATTCTTATAGAAGGGAGCTCAAAACAGCTTTAAAATAATGTCACATGGCTTCTGCTGCTGCATAAACAAAGTGGTTTGCTCCTCCCTCTCTCTTTCTGTCTTGCATCAATTACCAAATCTTCTCTCTTCCAATGATCCCCATCTGCATCATAACTACAAACTTACTAATCTGACAGATTGTTTCTCAGTTGAAGTATTTTTTCTGCTGATTATAGTACAGCCTAATAAATTAAACCATTAGAGAGGGACTTGAGGTACACAATTTGCTTTCTCTTGACCACAGAGAGGTTTGTTCAATGATTCAAAAAGCTTTTCAAGAATATCTCATGTCCTTTGATGGAGTGCAGCCTGCAGAGAAAGCCTAATCTCTTTGGGCAGATTACAGAGTATTCAAGTCTAAACAATCACAAAGCCTCCCAGAGTTTCCTAAAAAGCACAGGGGATCCATTTCATGCAAGTGAGTGTCATCCCTGCCAAATCCTTTCCCCAAAAGGGTATTATGGAAAAAGAACATTCCTGTGAGAAACACTGCAGCTTTGTGTCTCTGAGCAGAGTGGAAAACCACAGTGTGAGTGAGTGTAGCTTTCTCATACGTGCTGTCCTTCTCAGGGATTTCCTTGATGGCGATACGGACTTGGTTGCTCAGGTCCCTCCCTGCATACACCACGCCGTACGTGCCTTTGCCCAGAATGACCTTGTCTCCTCTCTCGTTGGTCTCGTAGATGTACTGGAGAGAGAAATGAGGACAGCGTGAATGAGATGAGTCAAAGTGGAGACGTCAGGGGAGTTTCACAAGAAAGGACAAAATGTTTTAAAAGAGGGAGAACAGATGCATCATTCAGGGAGTTTTTTTTTTTTTTTTTTACACAAAAGCAAGATATCAACTCAAGTTGTTTACACAAACTTGTAATACACGTAATGCTAAGTTCATTAGATTTCATGGAACAGTAAATGTGACATCACCCTAGACATTTCAGTCGTTTCCCACTTGTTGGAGTAAGTCAGACTTTAAATAGAGCCGACTCTACGTCAGAGGGACAGAGGACGGAGGAGTGTGACTGACCTCAAGTATCCCCTCACTCAGATGGTCCAGGCTCTGAGCGGAGTCCTCAGCTTGCAGGAGTAGGGAGTTTACCAGCTCGCAGAAACTATGGAAAGAACAGTTGGGAAGATATCAGTGTAAATATTCTCTTCATGTAGCATGTGTTTCTAAAACGTTTCAGCAACTCTCAGTTAAAGTCAGACAACAAACAGCTACAGCAACACTTTTTAATTGTCCTTGAGATGATTAGCAAAATAACAAAGCAGAGGATCCCTTGTAGGTCAAAGTTTTGCATTCTGGGTATATATCCAAGAGACTTCCTCACTAAAAAGGAGTAAAGGTGCACTTATAGACTTGTGTTTCTTAAAAAGTACAAGAGCAACACCTTCAGAAAAAATGCAAAAAAAACAACAAACAAAGGTATGAATCAATATATCAAATATTGATGAACATCTGATACTATGAAGACATCTACATACAATATAGAGGGGAGTTTCTGACAATATTTAGATGAGCTTCATGGAGATTATTTCAGAGGCTTTATTATGTCTTTATTCAGAGACAGGACAGTGGATAAGACAGTGGACAGAGAGCAGAACTGAAATGCTTTAAGGGGTCATGGGTTGGAATTGGGACAAGGTGGGCGATTCAATCACTGAGCTAAAGCAGATCCTTCTTCATGGAGTTGTTTGAAATCAAATGTTGGTAAATGGACTTGTACTTATTTAGCCCTTTTCTAGTATGTATGAGGCAAAGTTATGTTAAAGTTTATCAGTGAATGTTTATTGATTTACTTAACGTTAGTGTTAATTGAGAAATGGTAATTGTAATGCATGGAAAAATTGTTATTGGATTTGGTTGTTTTGTAGGCAATTTTAGTTTTGAGTTTTCGAGTTACTGCCTCTTTAAGATAGAGTTGTGGGGGCACTGGTGGCCTAGCGGTCCAAGTGCCTCATGTATGGAGGCTACAGTCCCCGTCACAGGGGTCGTCGGTTTGATTCCCGGCTGCAACCATTTCCTGCGTGTCCTCCCCTGCTCTCTCCCCTCATTTCCTGTCTCTCTTCAGCTGTCATATCAAATAAAGGCCCAAAAATATAACTTTTAAAGAAAAAAAAAAAGATAGAGTTGTTTGTACCACAGTTGGTGGAGTCAGTGGAGGTTTGTGGAGTCACACGTTTTTTTTTCATGTCGTATTGTCTTCTAGTTTGGAATCCAGCATCATCTTACAAATATTAGTTTTTTTAACACTTTTGGAATAAAGTTGCTGGTTTTTTTACACTCCACAATGGCCTTGGAGTGGATGTTTGCATTGGATACATCAGGACTACCAGCTAGTTTGCAATTTTGTCCTTCTGACCACTCAAACAATTTTACACTACTTGTCACATTCACTACTTGTCACACACTGATAGTAGAGGCTGCCTTAGCCAGGGACCATCAGAATAAGCAAATCGCATTTATACACATTCACAAACCGCTGACCATTTCACCGGGGCAATCTTGGGTTCAGTGTCTTTCTCAAGGACGCCTCAGCATGTGACTGCAGGAGCTGGGATTGAACCAACAACCTTCCTTTTAGAGAAACTGACTCTACCCAATGAGCCACAGCCGGTAATGAACAATAAAACCAAGAGCTATATTGAAGTCAGGGAAGGGGAACTTGGATAAGAGTATAAGAATGGAAGCCCAAGAGTTTGTTAATTTTTTTGTCAAACATCTGTACATTTTGGATAACTGGATCTGTACTTGCTGTCAGCATGACCAATTTTTAAAATTTTTAATTTTGTTATAATGAAAAACAAACATTCAAAAAAGCTGACAGCATCAAAATCAACTGTCCTTGTAAGATAATTTACACAGGGAGCCTTCACCTCTAAGACAAAAGCTTAAATGAACGAATTCACATTTGCTTTAACAAATCAAAAGGTTGCTGCAGTTTTTGACCATTCGTAGTCCGACTAGAAGCACCTTTTTGGTTATGAGTATCACCCTTTGGTATGTACAGTATGTTGCACACAAAGATGCATGTGCACAAGTTCTAGCAACGAGTCATCTCCAATAAACACGAGGTTAACAAAGTGCTAACAGCTCTGTAAATGTGTTACCTAGAATAATGTTTGTGGGAAACAGAGAACATAAACAAATCTTGTGTTTGTTTAAAATGTCAAAGAGATCCTGTGAGGGTTGGGTTGACCTGAATTAGAAGAAAGTACATTTATAAAAGTACTTCCCCTGTTCATTCAAAGTAGCCTGTAGTCATGGAGACGGTTGTAAACTTAGCTTAAAGCTCTTGTGAGGAGTTCATAGCTGGCTGTGGAACAGACTGAAATAAGTACAGACAACACTTTATGACCTAGAAAGGCAAATAAGACCATAAACAAGCAGACTGATACTTTCTAGATTTTGCACCGGGTGCAATAACTAAACTATGCATAAGTAGAAAGTGTATAGTGTAAATATTCATAATATTTTATTTAATATTATTCTTATTTTTTACCTTTAATTATTCTATTTTAACTTTGTAAGTATATCGTTACACTGATGGAATTAATGCCTGGGGGTATGTGTCAAATTATGTCATTAACAACATGCTGTTCATATGGTTCTTTATCTGTCTTTCTGTTGTTGTTTTTTTCACTTTTCATGGCAAAGATTGTCAATGAGTGCTACAACTGACTGTTAAATGAAAGCAAGGTGAGATGTTTCAGTCAAAATCACCACTTGCAAGTCTATATACTGTATATAGAGCACATTACTCCTGATTTAATGACCTTACACTGAATATATTTGTGAATTGCTGTCACCCTACCAGCCTCAGATCCTCACGCAGGAACCTATTTAAAGTTCCCATCACAAACTTAAAAATTAAAGGTGACCGAGCGTTTGCTGTTCAGGCCCCACCACTGTGGAACGACCTGCCTGAGGATTTCAGGAAAGCTACATCAGTATCTTCTTTTAAATCAGAAAGGCCTTCTTGTAATATTATGTTTTATCAGTGATGCCATATTTATTTTTAATTTACCTGTATTAATGGTTATCTTTTATTCACACCTTGTTTTTATTTGTTTTACTAATTTTTAATTGTTTAAATTGCTTTTAGTATGTTCTCTTTTACTCAGCTTTCTGTTTTTATGCACCAAGACTGTGGAACTCTCTTCCTCCGGTGAGCTCTCTGGATGTTTTTAAAAGTAAACTAAAGACTTACCTTTTGAATCTGTTTTTTAATGAGGGGTAATTTCCTTTTAGCTCTGGACTGCTTTATTACCATTGTGACCATTGTTTTAGCATCATTTTTATTTATCTTATTTTATTCTATCTTATTATATTACATGTTGTTTTATATTTATTTAATTATCTGATTTTATTATATTGATTTTATTATAATGTTTTTATTTCATTTTATTTTATTTTTCTGATACTTCTCTGATTTTTCCACTTTTAAATATTGCTGTTGTTTTCTGTCTCTGTTGTCTTCTGAAGCACTTTGGGCTGCATCCTTAAATGTATGAAAGGTGCTATATAGATAAAAATGAGTTGAGTTGAGTCTTGCTAGTTCAATGTCTCCCTTTCCTGCTTGGCTCATTATTGTTTTGGGGTTTTTTTTACGATGCAAAGCACTTTGTAACATCTGTTTTGACAAGTGCTATATAAATAAACTTTATTATATAATTATTATTATTATTAAATGTCAAGATCGCGGAGAGATAAGAAGTACCGATCCACAATCAAATGTTCCTCACAGGAGCTTTGACTTCTTTTGGCAGGAGGTAAACTTAGAAATCTAGGATATTTTGAGTGAATCTGAAGTACATTAAACAACAAATAAGTGACTCCTGTTTGATAAAGCTGGCGGCGGTGGTGATGGTAACATTTTATATCTGTTGTGGTTCTAACAACAAGAGATAAGACGGAAATAGAGGTTTTTATTTCGAAAAATGACGTCGCCTGACTCTGTAAGAGCGACTGAAAAATACATCCTTGGGGTTTTTCCTTGAAGGCAATGAAGAAATGATGACTCACTCAGTGCGGTTACATCACTCCCATTTCTCAAAGCCAATGACTAGACTCTGTTTGCAAAGCAGTTCTGAGGATCTTTCAGTAACCTGTAATGATGGTGCGATCACCATTATCCTGCAAGTCAGTCGGTCAGTAGATCATTAGCACCTCCTCGTACAAATAGAAACACACTCACTGTCCCGCCCTGATGTGTGTTTTGCCAGTTTTATTAGTCACTCACCCTTTACAGTGAAGCTCGGAAGGGAAGCAGAGCTGGAAGTCATCTGAGTTATAGTGGACATACAGGAAGCAGCTCCGCTCGTCAATCTTTGAAGCGCTGTGGAGGAAAAACAAATGATGACTGTTTTAAAAGGAAGCTCAAATCGTCATAACACCTGATTCATCGGATTAGAAATGTGACTGCGGATTATGAAGGCGTCTGACAGATTTGATTCTGATTGAAGACTGTCACAAAGGTTGGCAGGTTTGAGTAAACAAATGAAGGGTAAATAATAGATCATTCAGGCCTGCTTGTCACTATTCTCTAAAAGTAGTATGGGAGGTAGAACCTTCATTTATTAGGCCCCTCTCCTTTGGAATCATCTACCAGTCAGGGTCCAGGGAGAAGGACACCCTCTCTACTTTTAAGATTAGGTTTCAAACTTTCTTTTTTGATAAGTCTTATAGTTAGAACTGGCTCAGGCTTTGACCAGCTCTTAGTTATGCTGCTTTAGGCTTAGACTGCTGGGGGAACTGGCGCACTGACACAGTGATCCTATAATAATGATTAGGGGTGCAACGGATCAAAAAACTCACGGTTCTGATCGGATCACGGTTTTGAGTCACGGATCAGATCATTTTTCGGATCAGCGAAAAAAAAAAAAAGAAAAAAGAAAAAGAAGACAAGACAAATATAACTTTGTCCCTCCATTTATTTTGTAAAACACTTTGCCAATTAAATAAAAACAACATTCAACTCAAAATGTACTGCATGTGCAAAGCACCCTATCTGTGGGCCCAGTCCTGCCTCATTCAGTGCATTTCATGGCATGGCAAGTGAAGGAGCAGAGGAACTTAAAAAGTTTCACTCTATTCTTCTTTCAATCGCGGATTTTTACCGTCCACTTTTCTTTGAGCTGCAAACTGTGAACACACCGTTTTATTCTAGGGTCCTATAGCTGGCAAAGTGCCAACATGCGAACTGCTCCAAAAACGAAAGTGAAAGTTAAAAATTGCACTCGCAGAAGTGGACTCTAAGTGACCCAGTAACAGCCTGTCTGCGTATCGTTGGTATGGAGACAAGTACCGGTAAACACGGGGTGACCCAACCAAAACACAGAGTGAAGGAATAACAGTTCGGGGACCACAAATAGACGGCCTGGTGCGGCACGCGGGCCGCGTATTGACGGCCTCTGGTCTAGTGGGTGCGCAACAGAGTTTCATAACGTGGCTCAAGCACATTTAGCATTCACTGTATTTCACAGGGAAACCCAAAATGCTCCCATACATGTGACAGAACAGATGCAGGAGGTTTTTTCAAGTTCCTCTGCTCCTTCACTTGCCATGACTACCGCTGCGCTTGACGAGTGAGTATGGATTAAACATGCGGTCTTCACGTGAAGACGCGCAACTTTTTTCATCAACCGATCCGCGGACCACGTCCGTACCGAACCGTGGAGAGGCATCCGTACGGATCACGGATCAACGATGATCCGTTGCACCACTAATAAAGATTGTATAATAATATAATATATATAATGAATAAAGATTGATTGATTGATTGACTGACTGACCGACTGACTGACTGACTGATTGACTGATTGGTTGGTTGATTGGTTGATTCAGTAAATGCTGATTAATAGCACACCAAAAAACATGTCTCTCATCTACAGTTGTGCACATAAGTTTACATACCCTGGCAGAATTAGGGATTTTTTTGGGGCATTTTTTCAGATAATATGAAAGATATGAGAAAAACTTTTTTTTCACTCATGGTTAGTGGTTGGGTGAAGCCATTTATTGTGAAAGAACTGTGTTTACTCTTTTTATATCATAATGACAACAGAAATTACCCAAGAAATCATAAATTCGCCCAGGGTATGTAATCTAATGAGCACAACTGTATCTTCAAACACAGCACAATCTGATAAAGTCATCTTGTTGCTGTTTTTTTTCCAGTGAGCCAGCAGCTGACTGTCTCGGATCTTTGCTGAAAACTGACAAAGAGGCAAATCTGCAGACATCACAAGGCTAAAGTCCTAAAAAAGCGCTGATCAATACCTTCAGGTGAGCAAACAAAGCGTTCAAACAACAAAGCTAACAAAGCCTGAAACTCAAAATCTGACTGACAGCCAAGGTTTCCCAGACAACCAGCTTGTTTTGGGTCCTGTGGCATGGCTCCAGGCTTTGACCACACCCAGAACTGAGAGCAGCAGCAGATATTTGCGAGATGTTAGCACATGCTGTACTCCACTTTACCTCACTCCCCGGATTGCAGAGGCTGGGAAAGTCCACTGGTGTAAGCCTTTCTGTAGAATCAAGGATGAAGTTAAACCACAGGATAAAGACAGTCTGAGTGCTAATACACAGTATGTCACACATGATGGATCTGCTTTTTGGAATGTATGCACACATGAAAGAGAGGACAGTAAACAACCCCGACTCATGATGTATAAAGCGAGACAGTCCTTCGTAAACACGCCCACACACATGCTGGATTAAACATTCACTGGAGTGTAAATCAGTAGAGAAATGTCGGCTCTTCCTGTCATTACGCAATCTTCCTGCAGCCTGTGAATGCAGACTGAGGGTCTACATACCTTTAAGGGTGTGATGTGTTTCAACTGGACGGTGCGACTTTCATCCTCCTCACTCACACACACAATAGCTGGCTGGAGGACTTTACTCGGCTCCAGAATAAGCACCTGAAAGACAGCAGCAATCAAATAGTCCACTTCTATGCAAACGTGCTACAACAGCTGCATGTTTCATTTATTTCTGGCTGCAGCTGTCACACTTTGAGCATTATTGCAACAGCAACAAAGTAGTATGTGCTAATACTAAGATCAGAGTGGACAGAGCTAACTTTATATTAACAAAAGAGCTTTAATTTTTTTGTTTTGGTTACATTTACTGCCAATAATATTGCTGTTGCTTACCGGGCAGCGGTCTGTGGACACAGTGGGTTTGCAGGTCTGCAGAAGCAGCTCCATCCAGAATTCCACAAACTCCTGTTTGGGGGTTTTCACCTCACAGGGTTTCGCAAATTGACGGTACAGGATGAAAGTCTCCATGATGGATGCCACATACCTGAAAGAATCAAGCCAAACGTATTAACACAGATTATTTAAATATGGAAATAACACCAGAATCACTCTAAAGCCACTGAGTCTGATTTTTTTGATCACACCTAACTAACAAGCCCTCCAAACTGAGTCTTCATCATGATTAAACAGCCTGATCTGCATGATTACAACCAATCAACCGCTGCTGCTGAAGCCTCACCAGATTGGGGCGTTGAGCCTGTACAGCCTCTCAGATCCTTCAATGACTTTCTTGTGCTCATTAGCGAGGATGTTTGCTCCGATGTAGAAACCAACGTCCCAGTAGTCCTTCATCTTCTCCAGACTGCCCTTTCGACCCAGCAGGGTGCTCAGAGTCACACCTGAACGTGGATATGATCAGAAAGAGCAGGACAATTAACCCACAAATACCTGTGAAAGTACTCATATGTTTGAGGCTAATACGTGCATAAACATGTGACAGCCCTGAGAACAACAACATGCTCATGCATTTTTTAAAGGGTGCTGAACTGGAGGAGGAACAATGTAGCGATATAGGCCTATCATGTGGCTGCATACCAGGCTTATTCCTCACAAAATAAGGTCATGGGAGTGAGACAGATTTACAACAAATCACACCTTAAGAATATGAGTTATTTCAGTTTATAGTAGGAATATACTTGTCTCTTCTACATGCACTAGTTTGTATGGAAGAGGATTAGGGCCACTGAAAAAAACAAATTAAGGTCAACTTTTTATTATTATTATAAAAAAAAAAAAGTCAGAATTCTGAGATTAAAGTCTGACTTCTGACTTTAATCTCAGAATTCTGACTTTTTCTCAGAACAATAATAATTAAAAAAAATTTTGACCTTAATTTTTTTTCCCTGTAGCCCTAATTCCTCTTCCACAAGTTTGCATTTTAAGCTGAACTACCTATAATTACCTGCAAAACATTTGATATATATTTTATAATCTATTTATTATTTCTTTATATATATTTTTTCTAATTTTATACAATTATTTAAATATTTTTACACACATTTTTGTATTTTACTTTTTATTTATGTGCACCATTTTTTTTTCTACCTTTATTCTTGGACTGCTACTTGCTACTATGTCTGTGTTGCTCCAACAACCGAATTTCCGCCCAGGGATCAATAATGCATTATGCTTTCCATCTTATCATTTTATTTTCAAGCCAAAATATTCTGCCTTGCAAATGTGTTATTATTTTAAGTATAATGGAATGCCTGTACCCCTTCAGCATTAAGGGTAATTCATAAATACTACAAACTTCATGACATAAAATATCTGAAAGTTTGAATCACCAATTTTGCGAAGCTCAATAGAAGTGTCAAATTCATGTCCAGCAGCCATCAAGAGGACCACGTTGTTGATGCCTGAGTGAAGAGTTGGCTCCGTCTCGAACGCTTTCCCATACCTGATCAGTGAAACAAAGACAGCAGTTATGTGTTAAAGTACAACATTGATGAAAGGAACATCAGATGAATAATGCAGCTTATAACAAGCAATTGTTAAAAAAATTATCTATTATGTAGAGTCTAAAGAGACAAACAAATGTCACTCCATGTGTAACCTTCGGATCAGTTTGTACAATCTGACAGCAAACACAAAGAGGTTGTACCAGTAGCAGGCCTGGTCTCGGCTGCGCACATCCTTGAAGCTAGAGCTCATGAACATGTCTTTGTAAATACGTCCACACAGGCAGTAGACGTCTGACGCAACCTTGCCCCCTGACTCCACAATAGGAAGTATAGCCTCCAACGCTTTGAGTCGATCTCCTGGATGATTCCTCCTGTGTGAGCAGTGATGTTATAAATACAATGCATATGAAGGGACTACAATGAAAACAGGGAGAGGATTGTGGTTTAATTATGACTTCATTTGAATGCAGCAGGAGTTGTTTTGTTTACCTGTTCAGAGCAAATATATAATGAAACTTGATATTCTGATGTTTCCCCACCACGCACATGGGTAGGTCGTTCAGAGTCTCCACCAGTTTGATAATGGAGTCATAGTCCTGTTAAAAAAAGATGCAGGCGTATAAGATTCTAATTACCATGGTCCTATGTTATTAATGTGTAAGTACAACATCTATTCAAAATGATCATGTAGACCAAGGTTTCTGATAGCATCTAACATCTTACAGGAGCTAATACTTCAGCTTAATGTTGTCATAAACACATTCAAGATAAAGGTAAGGCATTTTTTATGTTTAAAATATGCACAATTTGATGCAAAATGTCCACTTGATTAAACAATAATAGGGTTTTTTAAATATGTATTTAATTAAAATAATTGAACATAATTGTTTAACACTGCAAAATTATGTTTTGCATTTCTTTGATGAACTGCTTTCCTTTTAAAAATAATATAGCAATGGAAAAATGACACTTTAGGCTTAGGAACCAGTCTAGTTCCCAATATGAGAAATGACTGATAGAATAATAAAGTCAATCGTCATTGTTTGCAAGCCAAGACTCTTGAGACCCTACTAAGTATTTTCTTTCATGCACACATAAACACACACCTGAATGTCCCTGTAGGACAGCAGCAGGTTCATGACTATATCAGGTGTGAGCAGCTCCACACTATCCAGCCTCTTCTGTATCCGGCTCAGCTCATCGCTCAGGGCCTGACCGCTAAACCGCTCCCGAGCTGTACGAATCTCATACCTGATCGACTCCCGGAAATACTCACTATCGGTAGAGAGAGAGAGAGAAGGAGAGAGAGAGAAAACAGAAGGGTCATAACACTACTTACACTTTTATGATCTTCAATAAAAAAGCTGAGTGAAGTCTAACGTGAGGGAAGCTGTCAGTAACACCGACAGCAAACGCACATGTAACCTGAGATTATAATGTTGATGGTAAAACACATGCTGTGAACAGAGAGCTGCAGGGTTGTGTCTGACCTGGTGTGGACGTGGACATTGTTCAGTAGGTGCACCAGTCTCTCCACCAGTGGGGTCAGCAGAGGCTCCAGCTGGAAACTGGGTTGCATCAAGTCTTTGATGCCGGTCATTATGGTGGCATCACAGGCAAACACTTTGCCCTGGGGTGACACCACGTACGGGATCAGCGTGTAGCTTCCACACTGCTCCTGGGGGCAGACAACGCATGCATCATACAGGGTTTCTCAAGTCAGCTGGTAGTTATGCGAAATAGGATCCAGACAGATATGTTAACTTATATATCTTCATATCACAATGCTGACAAAACAGTATATATTTGAAGGTGTCACATGTGGGTGTGGATTATCGTGACTATCTTTTTCTCTCTGATTTATTAAGCAGATATTAAAATATTCATTAGTTGAAGCCAAGGCTTTATTAACATGCTAGCTAGCCCTGCAGCTAAATTCCCAGGCAGACCCAGCTGGATCTTTTTCATCTAACTCCAATAAATCACATTACTATTGGTGTAATACTCCTCTTACTGTTGTTTTGCACAAGAACCAAGACAAACTCTGCACTCAGATGTTAGCAAAGCTTGGTGTGAAGTCTGATGTGACTTTAACAACTACATCTCAGGCCCGGATCATTTCAGGATTTGGGTTCACATGCATTTATTTCACTTATCCAAAGCTTGATCCGTAAGGCAACTGGACTGGTAGAAATTCTTGAAGACGTTTCACCTCTCCTCTGAAAGGCTTCTTCAGTTCTGCCTCTTATCTCAGAACTGAAGAAACCTTTCAGAGGAGAGGTGAAACGTCTTCAAGAATTTCTACCAGTCCAGTTGCCTTACGGATCAAGCTTTGGATTACCATGACCTGGATGACTGAGAACCTTCAAAGACATTTCACTTATCCCAAATCCTCTCCATTGTGTTGAACTGCTTTAAAACATTAAAGGTACTGGACAAGAAGCCAAAAAGTTGTCACTACTGCAATATCATACAGGAGTACAACCTCTTAATTTTTTGTGGGTTTTGCTGATGCTTGTTTAGTGTATAAAGTGATAAATGGTCTGGTTGCTCCCCCATTAAAAGAGTTTATATCATTGCGTGAAGATAATGGAAGAACATCTACAGCAAATAGAGGTGACTGTGAGATCTTCTGAATTTGGCAAAAAAGCCCTCTCTGTTAGAGCAACAACTGCTTGGAACTCATTACCGAGTAAAATCAGAGAGTGCTGCAGCTTTGCTGAATTTAAGTCCAGGATGAAATCATGGCTAAAATCAACCCAATCATGTACTCGTCACACTTCAATATAATGACTTTCATAGTGTAGTGCTTTTAGCTATTTATATTTTATTATTGTGTTGGTAGTTCTGATGTAAATGTATCCCTGTTGTTTTATAGTAGTTATGTATTATTGTGTAGCTGTTTAAATTATGTATTATTTTTTTTAACAGAGGCATCACCTCTGTCTCCTGATGTAAATTAGCTGCTAGCTAACTCTGGTACAACTAAATGGCTGTACACTGTCCCTGTTGAAATAAACAAATAAAAAATATTTTAAAAAATCAATCAAAGGAATCGTATCTGCCTTTAAATTGATGACTGATAAATGGTCAGACATTATCTGCTTCAAGCTGCTAGGACCTAAAGATTTTCTGCTCTTTGCCCTTTGACAACAGAGCAACAACTTGTTTCACATAGTTGACCTTTGGGGCCACAGGGCAGTGGCCCACTTTCCACAGAGCAGCTCCTGTAGTTCTGCTTATTTAAAGCACACCTGAATAACAGTAACCAATGTTGCTTTCAAAGTTACCTTGACAGCCTGCAGATCACTATCTTTCTTGTAACAGTACAGTATTATGTTATTGGTCATGCTGAAACTTTCCCTCACTCCGAGGTGATAGAAAAGGGAAGGCTGGCAGAAAGAGTCACTCATCTCCACCACTGCTACATCTGTGAGGAAAATGCAGAAAGGCGGGTCAGTTTGCGTAATTTGCGTAGTGGTGTCATCCAAATTGTTTCCCCTTCACTCCGCGTGCCTGCACTTGCCTGCGTTGTAGAAACTATCTAGGATGTCTGTGGTGCCCATGGAGATCCTCTCGAATGAAATGGTTTTGAAAGCAGCGTGCGCATCCGCACAGGCTTCCTTCAGACATTTCAGGGATAGGTTCTCCTCAGTCTGTGGCACGGACGCGTCCTCGTTCACGATGTATGCCACGGAGACAGCTCTGGTCCGACTACGAGGAGAGACGATATGTTTACCGCCGTTCAGGTCTACAGCCAGCGCGTCCTGCCACAAACTCCCAGCTGACACCCAAACCGGGTCTTTCCTCTTGATCTCGTGCAGGCTCATTCGCCTGCGCTCCGTCGTGTACATTTTCAAAAAGTCAGCTCAAACTTAACGCATGCAATTCTTCGTTGAAGCCTCCATTAAAGAGGCAACTACAGATTTGCTTGTTCGTGTAATTCCCCAGGTGCGTCGCCGCCTCCTCTCACCGCGAGGATCCACTGACATTCCCGGTACTCCTCCCCGTTCGACCCGCCCTCCTGTCCTTTCTTGATCCGCTCCGCCTGCTGGCTTCTTCAGACTGAAACTGAACACCAGAAAGCCTCGACTCTCGCATGACCTCTGCTGTGGAAAGCTTTTACATGTCCACAATGTCCAAAAACAACAGTGTTGAAAAAGTTCACGGGACAGTGGCAAGTCTTTTCTACCACTGAAGTCAAGATTTAAAGATGTATACCTCAAACTGTATAAGAACTTACGATGCAATGCGTTATTTTGGTTAGAAAGTAATGAAACTATATAATTTTCTTTTTTTTTTTCAATCTGTTGTTGTTTCCCTATATCAACACAATGATTTTAATTAGTACAAAAATAGATCTACTGAGAAAAGTTATTCAAACAAGTACTCATAGGGGGATGGTCTAGTGTCCAAAAGAAACCGGGCTAAAGTGCCCTCTTGAATTCCACTATAGTAGCCTAAATAAAATGTGAAATATTGCCTTCTCTGGTGCCCTTTCAGTGGAAAATGCAGGAAAAAGTGCCCTCTGGATTCCTTTAAAATGTATAAAACGTTACCAAAAAAAAAGGTGCCCTCTGGATGCCCCTAAAATTAAAACAAACAAACAAACAAGTGCCCTCTTGATGCCCCTCAAATTAAAACAAACAAACAAACAAGTGCCCTCTGGATGCCCCTAAAATTTATAGAAGGCAAAATCAAGTGCTCTCTGGATGCTCCTAAAATTAAAACAAACAAACAAGTGCCCTCTTGATGCCCCTAAAATTAAAACAAACAAGCAAGTGCCCTCTTGATGCCCCTAAAATTTATAGAAAGAAAAATCAAGTGCCCTCTTGATGCCCCTGAATTTCATAGAATGCAGAAACAAGTGCCCTCTTGATGCTCCTGAAATGTGTAAAACGTAGAAAAATGCCCTCTGCATGACCCTTAGATGTATAACACATTTTAAAAATGCCCTCTGGATGACCCTTAGATGTATGAAACATTTTTAAAATGCCCTCTGGATGACCCTTAGATGTATAAAACACTTTAAAAATACCCTCTGGATGACCCTTAGATGTATAAAACACTTTAAATATCCACCAGAATGCAGGAATTAAGTGTTAGATGCTCAAAATGTTCTCCCCCTCTTTGTACCGCTGCCTCAATACATTTAAATTCACTCTAAACTGCGAGTACCAGGGGTTAGAAAGGAGGTGCCATTTTTTGTTTTCACCCCTGCCCCTCAAAACGCCCGAGTACGCCACTGCAAACAAGTGTCCAACAAGTATTTACTTTAAACACTTCTTTATTTTTGTATATTTGTTGAGAAGAATGACACAAATGTGACAATGCAAACTTTCAACGTCTTTATTTACAGTACATAAATGAAATTTGACTATAAATGGGCCTCAAAAATAAAAAGGGGAAGTCCTGAAACACACAAGAGCATCAACTTTTTTTTCTCTGCACTACAAAGCAAAAAAAAAAAAAGGCAATGTCATTACAAGTTGTGTGAAATATTTAACTCTGAAAATAACCAACACGTAACACGAGTCTAGAATTCACATTCAATGTATCATGTACACTTGACATATATAGCCCATAGATAGAGACATGAGATGGGTCTTCAGCTAATCTTTGCACTCAGTGCTGTAATCCAAAAATATAATTAACTATCTGACTTGGCAAGATATCTCTATCTGGCACCAAGCACTTAATAATGTGAGCACTGTCAAATGGGAGATCTGTCGTGCGTCACTCTGACATTACAAAAACAACCTGAGAATAGGAAGTCTTCTTTGAGACAGTTGTGGCAGGTTTAAGCAATCGTTTGGTAATTACATAATATACAAACCGGCCGTGTGTTGATGGTTCAATGAAGTCAACCATCAATGAATTGTTCCGTTCCCTGCAGAAACAACTTGGATAAATGTTGACGTGAGGTTCTCTCACTTGAATGATTCTCAGGTAATACAGTTTGTGGGGATTATTCACTCATCAAGACCCTCGTCTTCCTCCTCCTCCTCATCGCGTTTTGCGTCGACCTCGGCTGTATCGGAGAACTCGTGCAGAAGGACGTACTCGCGGCTGCTGAAGCCAAACTTGATAACGTCCTTTTCTTTGAGCTCGTAGTAACGCTGGGATTCGATGCGCTGGTTGTTCAGGTAGGTGCCGTTGCCAGAGCCGAGGTCGATGATGTAAGGCCGGACCCTGCGACCAGAGGTTCCGTCTGCTCTGGTGAAATCCACTAGCCTGCGAAAACATGGACACAAAGGAAGACATGATCGAAACGCTCAAATATGGGAAAATCAAACATTATGCTGATGAGTGTTTCTCTTCTTACCTGTACTGGAATACTGCGTGCTGCTTGGAGCAGGATGGGTGATCGATTGGGATATCAGCGATTTTCCTCTGCCGCCCCAACAAGTAGGCACTCTGTCTGTGGATGTACATGACTGGGAGGGTTTCGTCGTTCTTGAAAGGGTACAATCGCCACCGCCGCTTGGGAATGCGAGCCTCAGGCGGCTCGTTGTACTTGATCACGACCCCCCGGAATGTGTTTGTATCTTCTGTCAGCGCCCCTGAGAGTCCAAAGTTGGGCTTCTCTTTGTCAACAGGAGGACCCTCTGCTGCATCGCTTCCATCTTCTGACTGACCGAAATCCTGCTCTTGGTTTTCCTCACGCCGCTGACGGTTTTCCCGGCGCCGCTCGTCGTGCTGCTGTCTCTCTGCTTGTTGGGAGGCAAGGGCGTCTCGTTCTCTGGGTCTGTCTCTGCTGCGGTCTCTGTCTCTGCTGCTGTCTCGGCTGCGGTCTCCGTCTCTATCGCGCGGTCTGTCTGTTTCCCATCTGCTCCTCCTCTCTTCTGGCGGGTTGTTTCTTCTCCTCCGATCATCACCGCTCACCCCAGGCTCCTCACGCTCCTAAAAAATATTAATAGAGGAATGGTTACTTTTAAATTATTAGTCGTTGACAAACCTTACGATAATATATAAAACCAGAGGTGTAAAGGAATGAAGTGAAAGTACTTTGTTACAGTACTTTAGTAGGTTTTGGGAGTATCTATACTTTACTTGAGTTTCTATATGTTTTGCAACTTTCACTTTTACTCTGTTACATTAAAAAGAAAAAAATAATACTTTTACTCCGCTACATTTATATTGTCACCATCGTTACATGTTACAAAATAAAATGTGAATATAATTGTCTCATGATGTATGGATTATCGGGACTGTGTGTGTTCTTATTGGAATAACTGGCGCTCTCAAATTAAGCTGAGGCTCATCTCAGCGAGACCACACACAGCCTGCTAATATTCCTCAGTCTCTACAGCATGATGGAAGCAGCCTCGTCCACTGGCGACAGTGGAGATACCACCACACCTCCATCTGCTAGTTGTGCTTCAGGAGAAGACAGACACCCGTGGCCATATTTAAAAACCCTTTTCGCTTTGGTCGGGATGAAAGATTCATCCTACAGGATGAAGTTCCTCCTGTGCTTGCCGAAAAACACTGAAATAATGGCGTTGCAAAACTCACCGTCAAACCTAAAAAAAACAGTGCGGTAAGTGGATTAACTAATCGCAGTAATAAGTATGGATAACATATTATCAATACTGAATCGTTTACTGCTGTCTGTGAAGCTGTCTGTGAAGCTGAACACACCTCTACCTGCCTCTGCAGCCTGTCACAGGCAGGAGGGAGGGAGGGAGCAAGAGGAGAAGGGAGTTTAGGGAGGGAAGGAGGGAGAATAAAAATTAATAAAGCTTGTGAGAGAAAACGGTGGAAATCACCACATTCTGTCAAGATCTCAGTGGTTTAATATGTATTTTTATATAGCTGTTATGGAGCTCTCAGTGGCCAAGATGCACAGAGCCACAGGAACCACTATCTCATCCTGGTTAAAATCCATACCTAAGATCAAAGAATATGTCTAACTTTATGATATAACTGAGCATTATCACGGGACTGCTTGACCATTTCCTTCTGTTGTTGTCTTTATTTTTATTTAGATTCATGTTATAAATGATGTCATTGTCACCATTCACTTGAATACAATATTCCCTGTTGTTATCATCCAGGGCTCTATTCTGAGGTGTGGTGGGTTGGGGTGGGTGTCGTCATACCTTCTTTTATTTTTTTCTTTGTTTACTTTATGATATGCCTTGTCTTATCCCATACAGTATTTCATTGTGCTGCATATCTTTCAAAACAATACAAATTTGATCGCAAAAACAAGCTTGTGAGAGAAACAACTATTTCTGGCAGTTTTGTTTATTTGTACTTTTACTTTTGATACTTAAGTACATTTAATTTGAGCTACTTTAAGACTTTTACTCAAGTGTTTTTTTCATGGGTATCTTTCACTTTTACCAGAGTAGATTTTAAAGTTACTTTACTCAAGTATGGCTTTCAAGCACTTTATACACACCACTGTGTAGAACATCATAATTAGCACCCTTCAGAGGGCTACATTTTTCTTGCTTTACCCCACCTTTTGAAGAAGTAAAAAAAAATACCCTGTACATTATTTTAATTTTCTTATCTCTATATCATCCTCATCCTACATCATACCCCAGTTTTATATATCATGCAGTTCCTATTTTTTCCTTTTCCTTGAAGAATATTTTGACTGTTTCTTTTATTTGTCTTACTTTTGTTTGGCCTTATTGTGTTGGTTTCTGTTTTGACCCTCCTGTTATGTTGCGGGTCAAATTGACCCTTTTTAAAGTCTTTTTTAGGCAACATATGCTTTCCAAACCAACTGAATGCAGCATAAAAAATTGGGCATTATGTGACAGAAAAGGTGTCATGTTAATTTATCAAAATCCCTTCATTAAAAAAAAAAAGTAAAATAAAATAAACAAAAAACAATGTCAGGTTAAACTATTGTATTTATATTTAGGGCTTTCCAATGTACATTAAAAAAGTTTTAACATTAATTTTAATGAAAAACGAGTGAGTTATCCTCATTGAACCATGATCTGTGAGAATTAAAGAACACCAATGTACTAGATCTTAATTTAAATGCTTAATAATTGAGTTAAAAATTAAATTAAAAAAAATGTATTGTTTTTTTTTTGGTTCTGACACTTTTGAATAATGAAATATGCCCCGGGTCAAATTGACCCAGGAACATTATTGCTGTTCCAGAGAAACGAACATAACAGGAGGGTTAATTCTTTCAGGATACCCAGCTGTGATTGTCTCAACATTGTATAACCTCTAATAACAAAATCCCTTTCATAATATTTCATAATTTGAAGCCTAATCACCCTCTTTATTTTCACATCAGCACCGCGATGAGGGCTTCTCCTGTTTCTGGGGGATCTGCTGCCTCGTCTTGGGGGAGATGCCTGTCTTCTACCCGGGGAGCGGTCCCTCGTTCTAACGGGTGACCTACAGAGAGGAAAACAGAAGACCTCGATTATAACTTTTTTTATTAGCCATTTTCAAACAGCCAAGTTAGACCCATAACAAACATGCGGCAGCAGTGTCTGTTGATCGGTAGTGTGGAAAAACACTTTTAAGCTAATCAGGAAAAATACAACGACGCATGTCTTCTCTGTCAAGGTGAACAACAAAAGTGAAGACATTGAACATCTTCAATTCGCATTACCTGCTCGTTCTTCTCCTCTGTGGACTTGAGTTGCTGTTGGATCCAGACCGAGAGCGTCGAGATGTCTGTGGCCTAACCGGGCTCTGTTTCTCCTGCTTTATCTTCACTTTGGACTCCCGCTCCGGAGACTCCCTCCTTCTGTGTCTCTTCTCTTTGGTCATCCTGAAAATAATCAACTAATTTAATAGTTTAGAAGCCAAAGTGACATCTGTGTCTTCTCAAAAGCTCGTATTAAACAAAAGGAACTCGAAAACGTTGCCACCATAAACTTCGACTGTTACTGCGATTGCGCAATTCCGCTTCCGGTGGTCCGGTAACAAATGATTCCCCGGATTAGTAGTGTGTTACTTGGTTCCGAGTCCAACTTTCGGTATTTTGAAAAGATGGATGTTATTCTTTTACCTGTAGTACTTTTAAAATAAAAAATGATTGTACAGTGATAATTATTCACAGACATGTATAGATTGAAGCTTAATAATTTAGGACCCAGGACTGTATATAAATTCAAGGAATAAACAAAGTCACAAACTGAAGTTACACGCCATACCAATCTGGACTGCTCTAGACTGTTTTCAAATGTTCAAATTAAATGATAAAAATTAAATAATAAAATTGTTACAAAGTTTTAAAAGCCCGAGTGTAGACTGTAAGGCAGGCTGGGGCCATGGGTGTTGTCAGAGGGACACATTCAACCCTGACCAAAGAGACTGAGAAGGGCGAGGACCGACTGAGAACAAACTAGTAAAACATAAGTGCATCCCTATATACTAGACATATATACTACTGTGTACTATATCAAAATGCAGACTGACAGCAGCTGTTTGGCTGTTTACACTCAACATGAGTCCCTTAGCGCTCTAAGGGACTGGAACCAAGTGCCACACGCATGTGTTCCGCCTGTAACATTGGCATGACAGCAAAGCTTTTTTTATTATATAATATTTGTTTGGTGTTGAGGGAGGGCCACAGAGGGGTCCAGGTTCAGTTTTACAAGGGCACTGGCCCCTGTTGGCCCCTCCCCAGAACCGCCACTATTAGCCTCGCATCCTTGTGATGTAGTAATTAACTATGTAGATAGATAGATAGATAGATAGATAGATAGATAGATAGATAGATAGATAGATAGATAGATAGATAGATAGATAGATAGATAGATAGATAGATAGACATATCTTTATTTGTCCTTAATAAGAAGATTTGTTGCCACCGTCTGTACAGGAATACATGTATAAACACAATAAACAATAAACATCCACCCAGCCTCACAACAATGGTGCACCTCATCCCACATATGTACACACCGGACACATATGTACACACCGGACACATATGTACACACCGGACACATATGTGCACACCGGACACATATGAACACACCGAACACATATAAACAAAACAGACACATATGTACACATCGGACACATATATGCACACCCGACATATATGAACACACCGGACACATTACAATGGCATTTTATTTAGCAGTGCAATGGCTGATGGGACAAAGCTTCTGCCAAACCGGGCGGTGAATATAGATCAACTGTGTAATATTGACTAATTATATTTAGATCCATTGTGATATTGACTGATTCATAATTAGTCAATACAACACAGTGGATATATACACAGTTAGCTTTTTACAATTCAGTACAATACATTTTATTGAATTTAAAAAAAGAAATGTTAGTGTAATTGATGAAAATATGTATTAATGTAAGAATTATATTTGTTTTGTACTCTGCTGTGGCAGTTTATAATAACTAAACTGTTCTGAACTGAACTGGATTCCTGCCGGACAAACTCAAACGGAACACCTGGAAGCTGTCGCCATGACAACACAAACAGCGAGCAAGAACACTTAGAAACGATCCTGATATCTCTGTCACTGAATACCGAAACTTAGAAATACTCTGCTTTTATTGAACTTAATTTATCTTATCAAAAAACAATGATTCCACAAGCCGAGTCTCTACTGAAATACAACAATCCAGTGTTGATCAGCAAAAGCACGGACAGAAAATCTCCAAAGGTGAGTTTAAAAAGCAGCGCTGAGTTGGGCTGACGTTACCTGGTTAGAGTAGAGGTCAGATTTAGTGCCAGGCAGAGAGGAGATGCCTCCCTGCCTGGATTATGCGGATTATAACATATTGTTCACAGGCATAGACTGTACTTTTGCAGGTTATGTGTACATCCATGTAAAGATCTGCTTGGTACTTTCGACAAAAAAGGTTAAACTTGAGCCCATTCCTCTATTTTTCTACGGGAGCCCTTGAAGGACATTATTAAATACATTTTATTTTGTCTGATTTATTGTTATATTCAGGGTTCCCACTCTTTTCCAGAGATCATTTTCCAGGACATTTTCAGTGATGAACAAGAAGGCTACATTGAAGGACGTGTAGTATATGGCTATCCATGAAATCATCTCTTACATGCTAAAAAATGATGGCAAATTGATTATAGAATAATACAACTGCAGATGAAAAGCACTTTATTAGTGCAACCAATTAACAATGATGGGCAACTCTCATCTCAGCTTTCTGTTTTCTAAACTCAACTTTATTTATAAAGCACCTTTCATACATAAAAACATGCAGCCCAAAGTGCTTCACGGAGTAACAGACAGTCAGAAAACAACAACAATGGTAAAATTATAAAAGGCATGATTAAAAAAGAAATACTTAAAAAAGAAAATCAACACAGGAAAATTAATAAAATAAGTAAGAGTGGAAAGAAAAGTTAAAAATAAGGTAGAGTTAATAGATCAGATGAACACAAAATAAATAAGATAGATAAATACATGTTAAAACAATGGTTTAGATAATAATGATTCAAATAATAAAAATAATAAATAATAATACTAATAATACTACTACTACTACTAATAATAATTATTATTATTATTATAATAATGCAGTCCAGGGCTAAAATAAACTACTCAAAATTAAAATCTAGATTAAAAAGGTAAGTCTTAAGTTTACTTTTAAAAACACCCAGAGAGCTCGCTGTTCCAATGTCCAGAGGCAGAGAGTTCCATAGCCTAGGGGCATAAAAACAGAAAGCTCTCTGGCCGGTGCCTTTTTGAGACACACTAGGAACATTTAAAATATTCTCAGAAAATATAAAATTAGCTAAGTAAAAAACAAAAGAGCCAGCAATCTGGAAGCTGCCTTACTGAAATAAATAAATAATAATAATCAGAGGATCAGTGCATAAATTGACCTAAATAGAACTGAATGACAAAAATGACCACAAATGTTGAATAGGGATGTGTTTTTTTTAACCTTGTCAGAATGCACACAGTCATGTTGGAATATTTTTCAAGGACAATCTGTGATTTTCCAGGACATTTGACTTTTTCTCCCATTTTCCAGGTGTTTTCCAGTACTGGAAAACTGGTCAACTGTTTTCCAGGTTTTCCAGGACGCATGGGAACCCTGTATATTATTTTGAGATAACGAGCAGTGGTGGACAAAGTACACAGCTTCATTACTTAAGTCAGAGTATAGATCCTCATGGTCAAATATTACTCCAATACAAGTGAAAGTTGCTCTGTAAAATGATTACTTGAGTTAAAGTACTGGAGTACTTGCTTTTAAAAATACTTAAGTATTCAAAGTACTTCTTAAATAATCTCAAAACATTGTATTTTCAAAATACACAAGTGCAGTCAAGAATACATAGAAGTACATTCTGTTACATTATGTTTATCTAGAAACCATTAGTTGAATCTTTAAAAACTAAACCATGGACTAAAACAGACACTAAGTTACTCCAAGCACAGACAACTTAGTTTGAAATGTTCATCTGGAATGAAACAAATGTTACGTAGCTCAACACACTTTCTCAGGCTGGACTGTGAATTTTTATATGTTTGGGCAGAGTGGGAAACAGGGAGAACATTTCAAACGATACGTATCATTCTTCATTTCAAAAACCTCTAACACGGGCTGAAGATATGACCATGAGTTCTCAGGTGGAGAATTATAGCCATCATTACCACCTCTAAATGAACTGCCTGATCTGAGTGAAACCTGCTCTGTGTTTGCTCCACGTTCAAGCGTGGAGGCGCACGATATACAGGTACGGTAAACCACTGAGACACACAGAACTACACAAACACATTTTACTGTCTTAGGGATCAGGTTTCAGAAAAGAGAAGGAAATTCATAAGCTGACTTCAAAGCAAAAGTAGTGAGTAACTAGAGCATTGATAGAAATGTAGTGGAGTAAAAAGTACTGTAATTGTCTTCTGAATTTAGTGGAGTAAAAGTAATAAGTATCCCCAAAAAATAATACCCAAGTAAAGTACTGATACTCAAAAAATGTACTTAAGTACAGTACTCAAGTAAATCTACTTTGTTACTGTCCACCACTGCTAACAAGTTAATTTAACTTGTTTTCCCAAGATTGCAACTAATTTTCCTTGTTATCTCAGGATAACCAGCTTGTCTTTGAGAAAATAAAAAGTATTTCAACTTTTAGGGCTCCCGTGCAAAACATAAAAGGAGCACATATGGTAACCAAGTAACTTCAGTTAATAGGAAAGGCCTGTTATCAGTTTCTTTAATTATGTTTTTTTCACAAACATTGTTTAGAAAAATTTGCCTCTGTAAAGAATAAAAATACATTTGTTATGAGACATTTATTTTAGAAGTTGAAGATCAAAAACACAAAAGCAAGCTTCATTCTCTGGATAAAAAGAGATCAAATATCTCATTATCGAAGGAAAAATAAGTAGAGATCTCGAGATAACAAGCTTTGTTTTCTCAAGAAAACTGAGAAATCAAATGTATTTAATCATGTCCTTTTAGGGCTTCCGTAGCTTTTTAAACATAGCTGTCAAATCTTAAGCTTGGAAAGTGTGTGAGACAAAATACCTTGTGCTTCAGGGACGCCCCTTGAGAGTGAGCCCTCAGCTGCCTCTAGACTCCACCCCTGTCCCACCACCTCCAAAACCAAAATCCACCTCTTCTGATGACACCAAACGGGAAGATGAAGAGCTCCTGAACGCCATCCTACCACCCAGGTGCAGTTCTCCCCAATCCACATTGAATTGCGCTACAAATTCAATCTACTTCCTCTGTTTATGTTAACTTCTATTATTTCAGGGAATGGGTGGACGGAAACCAGATGTGGGTGCAGCAAGTGTCAAGCGCACCTTGTACAAGAACAGATGTGGTTCACCTGGAGGAGCTGCTGGACACGCAGCTGCAGCAAAGGCAGGCCAGATCGGCAGGTATCTGTCCTGCCCGGAGGGAACTCTTTTCTCAGTGCTTTGGTAAGGAACAGGTTTTGATATGGCTGATCTCTGAGACTGCAGTGTTGGTAATAATGGAGAAACATGAGTCAATGTATTTTAAATGGTTTTGTGACTAGGGTTGCAAAGGGGTGGAACATTTCCGGTAAAAGTTAAGCTGGGGAATTTTGGAAATATTCCAAATTGAAAACTTTTCATTGGAATTATGGGAATTAACTGAGAATTGAGGGTAATTTAATGGAAAGGTATCATATCCAAGCATAAATATTTGTTTTGTTATAAGCAGACATCCATCCAAAATAATACAATTAAAACAGATTTATTTGTAAGTAGAACTTTATCAAGTGTTAAATATTTTATTAAACAATCAATTATTTCATTAAAGAACAAAAACATGAATGTTGAGTTAAATATTACTCATCCCCCCCGACCCTACTCATTTAAAAGTGAACAAAAATGCTATCCCAACAAAGTCCCATTCAAAATGTTAAATGAAAAGAGCTGCTCTCCCTCCAAACAAATTCCCATTCAAAATGCAAATAAAAAAGCATCCTCCCTCAAGCTTCTCAAGCCTCGCCTCTGCAGGATTCTAGAAATCATCTGTGCATGTGATGGAGGAATGCACAGTGGATGTAGGGGACGTGGTCTCAATAGCCCTGCAGTAAGCAGTGTGCTATGTGCATGTGATGGAGGAATAGCATAGATATTTAACAGTACTTGCATGATATCTGGTTGTTTTAGCCAGGATTATGCTGAAATATATTTTCCCTATCCCTAGCCAACCCTATTTGCGAGATACATGGCTTGAATTTAACCTTCATTAAGCTTTATTTTGATGGATTTAATACATCAATTTTCACCGTAACCTGTGTAAACTTGCATTAATTTCTATTTCTTTGAGATGAGCTGATCAGACAGGTGACGATCAACTGCGCTGAGAGGGGCCTGCTGCTGTTGCGGGTCAGAGAGGAGATCCAAACTACTATTTCTGCTTACCAGACTCTGTATGAAAGCACTGTGGCCTTTGGTATGAGGAAAGCACTGCAGGCTGAGCAGGGCAAGTCTGACATGGAGAAAAGAGTAAGGATATCCAGTAGTTTCTTATGCCTCGTGATCATTGATGGCACAAAAATGTATCATGCATGCTACAATTGGCATCAATGGATAGTAATACCAGAGATAATAAAACTGATGTGCCAGTGAAGCCGAAGGAGTAATGACACTGTTGTTCAGTTTTGTTTCCAGCAGAGGGCACTATTTCTCTTTCAGATTTCCTCTAACAGGATTATGATTGTCTCCCTGAACACACAGATTGCTGATCTTGAGGAGGAAAATCAAGAGCTGCAGAAGCAACTGGATAAAGAGAAAGACCATGGGGTTGAAATCCGAAAAAGTGAGCGAGAAAAGCGGCAGATGGACGAAAAGAAGCACGCGGAGGAGATCCAGTTTCTGAAGATAACCAACAAGCAGCTCAAGGTGACTCTTCAGAAAACATCTTCCACTAGAACTTGCGCTGGTAGTGGATGTGTGGCTTGTCTTTAAGACTTTCTTCAGGGTATATGCTGGAATCTTGAGGTTCATTTCAATACCTTTTTAAAACTTTTTTAAAAACCTTTCAACATTTTTTTTAAAATCTCATCGCGACTTTAAGCTGTTGTTAGCTACACATCTTTAACAGTTGTAGTTTGCAATTTAACCAAAATGAGGTAAACTGAGAAGGAACAAAGCTCGAAAGAATAAAATTAAACTAAAGGCAGGTTTATTGACATTCCCCTCAGGTCACAACAAGTAACAATAGTTATTCATGGCCAACTTGCAGAAAAAAACAAGATGATCAAAAATCATGATAAAAATTTAGGACATGCTCCTGAGATTGTGTGATTTGCTTTCCATCAGTTTCTGTGTCCGTCAGCTCTCTGAGCTTTTCTTTGTGCCTTCGGCGCAAGGTGCTGGACTTGGTGATAAGTTGGGACATTAATGACCCAGATTTTCCTTCCGCCTGCTCAGCAAGATGGTCTGCATCAATTTGAATTGTGTTGCACACTTCATGCAGGATTTTGATCTTTTTCTTCAGCTCTTCGACTTCGTCTTCAGCTGCTTTTCTTTTCAGTGTCTGTGTGGCATTTTCTTTTTCCAGACGTTGTTGCTCAAGGTGTATTCGATGCTACGCTTATTGTTTTCTTGCAAAGTGTGCTACAGGCTTCCAGGTTGTTATTTTCGACCGGCTTTATCCAGTCTTTAAATTCGGGCATCTCGAGCCAGGAGCCAGAGAACTTGCACTTCCCCATGTTTGTTTTCTTATCCTCTGTTTGGGCGCCAGAACATTCGCCGTCGCGTGACGTCGCACCCGTAAGCGCGCGGCCCCGAGGCGATGTAGCTCCGAGTACGCCACCGACACATCGTTGTTTGTAATAGCTGCGAGGAGGATGGATACTTTTTGAAGACAAAGCTTGAATACCAATAAAATGTAATACCTCATAAAATCGCAATTCAGACTTTTTAATACTTTTTAAAGGCCTCAATTTTCCCACAATTGATTTATCAACTTTTAATACTTTTTAAGACCCTGCGGACAACCTGTTCTTATTTTGTTTTCTTTTTCAGACTCAACTGGAGGCACTCATCACACCAAAGAAGTAATTCAATCAACAAGAACTGGGATGTCCTTTAAATATGAATAGTGTTGCTAAATCTGTCTTGTTACAATGAATGTGATCACACCACAGTGTCATCAGCATGTGTTTTATTTATTTTTTTCAAACAACATGGTGAGACATGTACAGTTCAAACAGTTACTGTACATTTCTCTTGAACATCAAGAGAGTATTACACCTGTATGAATGACGTCATTCAAAAACAGCTCTGGGTTTGAAGGGAGGAGAAAGTTGAAGAGGCCAAAACAAACAGTGATTTCCCTGAAAGACACTTAAGTTTAGAATAAGGCATCTTGTTTCTACTTGATGGAACCATTTTACTCAACTGTTAAATCTCCACCTTCTTTCAGCTCCACGTTTTCCTTAAAAACAGCTCGTTTAAATAAAGCTCCATGCCCTTTTTAAACTTCTACCTAGTGCTTTGATCTTTTAGCCTTTTGGCCCTCTGTTGCTGAAGCTGGCGCCTTTCTGTTCTTGTTCTTGTTCTTGACATTGTGTGTTTCGTAATAGCGCACGCCGACTTTCTTGGCTTTCTGCGCACGGTCCATCGCTCTTTTCTGTTGGATAAAGAGAAACAGAGAAAGAAGTGATAAAATCAGTTAATTCTTTAACCTATTACATCAGTTTAGAGGAGAAGACATTCATCTGTGGGTGCTGAGGGCAGAGCGATCTGTTTGACGTCAGAGAGTCCAAACACTGCATACCTGCTTGGAAGTCAGTCTGCGCGTCTGGGTGGACTCTCCGTCATCCTCCGCTCTCCTCTTCCTCTGGTTTGCAGCTGCAAGTCAAACAAAGATTAACAGATCCAGTATCAGTCAACCTGACCTACTTCAAGAATTTCAGGTATTTGTGTCAAACTTTGGGAAATACGTCATCATACCAGTAAGATGGCATGCGTGTGTGTGTGTGCGTTTGTACGTCAGAGACAAGGTGTGATATTATTGTCAGTTATGTGTATCACCTTTCTTCTGTGCCTGTTTAGCTGCGGCCGCTTGTTTAGTCTTCAGGTCTGTGAACACTTTCTCAGAGAGAGCCTTAGGTATCCTGTGAGAGGGAAGAAGAGTGAATAATCATTAGTCAGTAAGCAACAATTTTCAACTGGTACTCCTTCAGGACTCAGAAAGAAATAATTAGAGCAATGCACAAAACGAAGAAAATCTGTATGTTAGGTTTAGGTGTGAGCAGACGGACCGGATTTCAGAGAAGCGTTTGGATTTGGCTCGATCCAGGAACTGCTTGTATTTGGCGATCTTTGCATCCAGCTCCTTAACCACCTCGCGTGAACTCTTGTTGCTGTTAGCCTTTACAGTCTGAGCCGCTGTGGGCTCTGCTCCCGCTGTCTCTCCGTCAGCTGGTTCAACATTGCTCTCGCCTTCTTCTCCCCCGTCTTCTTCCTCGCTGACCTCCTCGCCGTCAGAGCCAGAGAAATCAGCCATGTCCAGGTCAGGCATCTCAACAGGAACCAAGTCTTCTTCGCTGAACTCCGGTGCCACGTTGATCTTGCCGAAGTTCTGTCGTACGTTAGACAGAATCTTCTGGACTTGCTCTTTCTGTTTCTGCTGTTTCTTCTGCTGCTGCTGCTGTTCCTCTGACAAGGCGTCTGGATTGTCGAGCTGTTCCTCCTGGAGAGTCTCAGCCACATCCACGGGTGCTTTAACTGCCAAAGGCTCCTTGTCCTGGAAACATTGTAATAACAGAAGGACAGTTGACGCACAAGGGCACAAGTTTGTGAGGAAAAAGGGTAAAGCAGAGACGTAAAAGTCGGCAAACTCTTACCTCTTGATCTCCCTCAGGTCCGGGAGGTTTGACAAAGAAGGGGATACGTCCTCTCTGCCAATCATTCAGCACCATTTTGGAGACCGTGGAAAGATCTGGCTCACCGCCCTAAATCAAATTGAAGAGAACATTGTTCAGGCTTCAGATTTAAAACAGGGCACTCTTATTCACCTGTGGCCTGAAGCACCAGCTGTGTAAAATCCACATGTTGAAGCTAGTCAGATAGTAAAATGAGTTGTGTCATTGTTAGGCTGCACCACAGAGATGTAAGGCTCATCTTAACTAGTAGACTGTAACGTCCAAACTAACAAAACTATTGCTGCAGGTATGACGTTTCAGCGGCCAATCAGTGAAAAGCTTTTCTTACTTGATGGGGTATTAAAGTAAACAGAGTTGTACAGACTTTACACCTACTCAGAGCTAGGTTTAAGATCTAAGATGTAAGATGTTTAAGATCTAAATTTCTATGTTGGATCTATCGCAGCTGATGCAACACCCAAAATGTTAGTAGAAGGTTGATTTAAGCCCAGCTGGTGCAACCCAGTGCCTGCCTTAAACGGTCTACTGTGATTGGTAGGGCACATTGAGTGTGTGTGTCAGGTGTATCAGATAGAGATAGACCGATATGGGTTTCTCAGGGCCGATATCGATTATTAGTAGTCAAGGAGGCCGATAACCGATATTTGGAGCTGATATTAATTTGCAGCAAAAGGGAAAATATTGGCGTCAAGATTCAAAACTCCAACACTTAACTTTTTTTAAATGCCTTTAAGCATAGGTTTATTAAACAGCCTTTTAAACTGGATTAAACAGACAATAGACATCTTTGTTTTAAAATTCTAACAAAAAGTGCAGCGAGCTCACAGGCTCAGCAGCATGTCTTATAAAGTGAAATGAAAACTTAAACAAATAAATAGCTCCCTAAAGTTTAAAGTAAATTAAGTTTTCCAAAATGTCAATATAACTGAAATGTTAATCTTTCACTTATCTTTGTTTTTATGGGGATATTTCAGTTTTTTTGAAGTGGGGTTGTATGAGTTTTAAATCACTAGTAAGTGTGGGGGTCACAACGGATGCTGCTCAGCCACGTAATTTAATGAATTTTGAGCCAAAATAACCCGGTTTTAAATTGATCTCTTACCGGCCATTGGATTTTTTAAAAAAGGCCGATGCTGATATGCGTCAAAATGCCGAATATCAGCGCCAATAATTAGCCCGGCCGATAATCTGTCAATTCCTAGTATCAGATGTGTTACTGTGGGATTTTGTCTTGTACTTTATAACACAGAAGAGTGAAGAACTGTGATATGTTTATGCTTTACAATAAAATAACCCTTAAATGACCAAGAGGTATCGTTTAATGAGCACATTACCCTCAAACAAAAACCTTTAAATCTGCTTTAAGGAAGAGTAACCAACAAAATTAAAGCTTGTAACAGCTGTTGGTGAAGTTGTTTTTTGTAAGTAAAAAATTAACAGATGAAAGGGAGGGACATCCAGACCTTCAGAAGTTTCCCAGAACGCATCGCCAGCTTCTCCAGAAAGTCTTCAGCGTCGTTCCACGAGGGGATGCGGTAGGTCTTCTGAATGTACTCTGGCTTGGCCCGCTCCAGTACGGCCCCGATGTGCTCCTCCGGGGTCTTGATCTTCTCCACTTGAACCTTTGAGAGGAAGGTGAAGAAAGAGGCGTGCAATTTGAAAAATATGAACCTGCAACCTTTCAGTTACGGAGACTGCATGGCCTACGTGTTAAACCTAGGATCTGGGGTGAAAAGATCCGGAGGATTAGAATCAGGGCTGATCAAGGCATTTCTGAAAACAGCCGTCTGTTGGCTGAAGGAATCCTTTCATCATCTCGTTTAAGATACTCGAGCTGTCAAAAATGCCACATTAACAGTTGGTGGATTATCCTGAATTACTTCTGCTGCTTTTCAGGGCTATGGGGAGCACAAACGAACTTTTATTCACCCTGAGCCTATCGGGGTTATGGCAGAGGTATGCAGAGCCCAAAACAAGAGAAACACTTGATGCCAGAGAGAAATAAAGAGAAATACTTACCACTCCTTTGAGGACAATATCAGTTTCACTGTCTTCTGAAGGGTAGACGACACCGGGACAGTCAATGAGGAAGATGCGTCTCATGAGAGTGATGTACTGCCACACCTGTCAGAGGGAGGAGATTGGTACTGGCTGGAGTCAAACAGCAAAGATCCAACTTTAACACTCTAGATGAGAGTTGTGATAACTTCTTTTTTTTCCCTCTGATGCTGGAAACATCTTTCCCCTTTCGTGACTATTTCACACGAACATCCATTCTCATAAATGGAAGGACAAAGGGTCAGAGTAGTGCCTCAGACTGAGAGTTTGTTTGGCTATCCCACAGTTAAGCGTTTGGTGAGAAACAAAGACGAGGTAAGAATACAAAAAAAGAGTGTTGGCGACCAGCCCATCAGATTCACTGGCAAGGTGTGCAAAAAAGAAAAACCCTGCGAGTGTGGAGAAGGCAAGCTATTCTCCCTCTCTTTCCTCTCTGGACATGTTGGGGTTTTCAGACCGAGAGAGAGGAAATTAAAGATAAAAGGAGTTGTTTTTCTTGCTCTCTGCCAAGTCTCAACCTGAGATTATCACTTCTACATTTTGAAAGATGGAGCACATTGCTTCTGTTGTAGCAGCTATCAGGGATTAAATCAAAATGTGGGAAGTTATCACCTTCCAAAGGAATCTGAGGCACATTCCCTGCCTTACGTCTGAGTAACTGTGAACTAAAGTGTATTCAACCTTCAGTGGCTACGTTTCCATGAGACTTTTAATTCCTCTTTAATTCAGAATAAAAATTAAATCCTCTTTAAAAAGATTATAAATGACCTTGAAAACACCTAATTCTGAATGAAAATGACCATTCCGAATTAAACTTAAACCCGAAGTAAGTGTCTGGTTTATTCTGATTTTAAGTCCGAATTGAATAATTCCTCGATCATGTATACGTTCATTCCACTTTAAATTAATTCAGGTCGTTCTGTGCATGCTCGTTCCCTTGTCCTGTCCCGATGACGCACATATTCCGCGCGGGCGGGCACATATTCCAGGATGACTACCCAAAGCAAGCGTTGGACTCGAGCAGAGACTATCTATTTAATAGGAGCCTGAGGAGAAATGGATATAATGGAAAGAGAGGGATGTGGCAGTGGGCTGAGGTAGAGTGGGCTGAGGTAGAGCAGCCGTTGCACCAACCGTTGGCTTTGATTCGCCAAAATACAGTCTTCCGCCTCCCTTCTCCGGTCCTCTATATCTCTTCTCCTCCTCAGCTGGCGAAAGTGAAGCAGTATGTTTGTATCGAGCTGCTTATTCAAAACTATAATCAAAATCAAAGCGAAAATTGTACTTATTGTGTGGTCTTCCATGTTGTAACCGAAAATGAAAGAAGCAGGAACTGGAGTCTGTTTTCTTCCGGTAGACGTAAATACGTCACGCCCGCCCCTGTCCAATCAGAACCCTTCCCAACCCCAAGACCTTAAGCGGAATTGAATAAAGACAATTAAACGTGTTTTCCATGCATAACGAAGGAGAATACTTTAATTCCGAATTATTTAATTCTGAATAATTAATTCTGAATTAAAAAACATCATGTAACCGTGGCCAATGTGATATTTCTCTTTCTGGATTTCCCTCAAGCTGCCTTCTCGACTCCGTTTCACATCAAAGGTTCAAATAAAGTTTTCCCGGTTGACACCTCACCTTCGTTTCTCCAGCGAGGGGCGCCACATTGCAGACCTTCTTCGACCGCAGCGTGTTGATGACCGAGCTCTTCCCCACATTAGGATATCCGATGAAACCAACACTTATCTGTTTCTTGTCTGTGTGGAGCTGTGGAAGGAAACAGAGAATACATTGAGTGTGTTGTGTTTCCTGAACAACAGCCTCGGCCTGTCGTCGGTTCACAGAGGTAATTTTAGACAAGGCTCTGTTTCCATCAGCAATAAAAAGAGGACTTGTCATCGCTCCAGAACTTCAATGTGGTTTGTTCAACACACATACCAAAGAGTATCTTCTAAAAGGGACTTTTATACATGGCCAAGATGATCATGAAGATCTCTCAAAGGATGAGATAAAGCTCACTGCTCTTCATTCTGTCTCCTGATGGGTTGTTTTGAAACATGTTTTTTTGCCTTGTTATCTCCAGACTTCCTCGGTGAACGTCGTCCAACAAAGAAAAAGTTTTACAAGGGAAAACAAAGCTCTGTGTGTCTCTCACATAAAAGCCTCTTTAAATCAAAATATTAAATCTAACAAGAACATTTTATTTGAATATGAAAACATTTCAGTTTCTTGACCTCTCAGATCTTTTATGTTCTGCGGTTTCACAAACACGCTACATTCCCCAGCAACAACGCAACCCTTCGTGTTCACGTCTGGCAGTACGGATACAACCTTTAAACACAGTCAAGATACATTTATGTCATATTAGATTTATATCTTTTAAGTGGAGAATGGATTTAACATTTCCTTTACTTTAACATTACATTACTGGAGGTAAGTTTTCCTAATCCACTGAATCTTAGGCCGGGTCATATTAAGTACATATTAAGGGATCTACTACCGCTGCAGCCGTTGACAGAAATTTGCAACCAACACCGACACATTTTCACGATGTTGTCCGTGATCATGATTATTCTATTGTTCTTTAAAAATAAAAATCAATCAGTCTGATTCAAAACATTCTTACAGAGGAGCAGCGATGGCTTTTCATTGTTCAAATTATTATTTTTTACAGCATAGTTCTGAACCGGTTGGAATCCTTCCTGATTTGTTTTTTGAAACTCCCTTAAGTGTTTACGACAGCTGGCTGCATCAGCACCACTAACTTGCTAGCAGCATAATCCATGCCATACAGCCTGCCTGATGCCCCTAAATTTGACTTTGGCTGTCGTAAAACACAGTGCTCTGTCACTCTCTGTGGATGTGAATGTGAGTGGTCGTTCAGTCTCCAGAGTGAACTATGCCCACGTTCAATCAATAAATCAATTAATCAATCTTTATTTGTATAGTGCCAAATCACAAAAAGCTTTATCTCAAGACACTTTTACAAACATACCGTACTCTATGTTATATTATTAACAAAGACCCAATACCAAGACAGGGTAAGACTCAGTCTCATCCCATCTTAATCCACCATGAGTAGAGCACTTTGCAGTATTCAGCAAGTTACAGCAGCAAGGACAAACTTCCTCTAACAGGCAGAAACCTCGAGCAGAACCAGACTCATGTTAGACAGCAATGTGTCTCAACCGAGTTGGGGTTGGAAAGAGGGATAGAGGAGAAAAAGAGAGAGAGTGAGGAAATTGAGCCATTCAGTTCATCTTCCAAGGAGATACGAGCGTGTTCAAGGAACACGTTGTGGCAATTACATGGTAATTATGTTTAATCATGAGTAAGGATGATTTAATAAATTAACCCTTTCCTCCAGTAAGAGAGCAACTGGTCTGTCCCTAAACCTGATGCTCCGCCCCCTTTTAGGTGAAAACAGTCCATTTACAATGACTGGCAGTAAATGGAAGTTCCTTGGTCTTTGGCTATTAGATAACTTAAAATTAAAATAATAATTAAAAAAAAATCAATGGTTATTAAGAGTGCAAATCTACTGGCTGCATAACATTTAAAAAATAAATAAACAGAGGTGTCATAAACTGACATGACATCACTTTAAGTGTCTTTTATTTGTGCTATCTAAGTCGGGTTATCACTTTAAAATGTCATTATTGGTACAACTTTCCAGTATGACTTTTAATCATCCTTTATCTTCTGTTTTTATAGTTTGAAGACCAAAATGCAACATAACAGCATTTATTCATGATGGTACTTGTGTTTTCTACTGCCAGGGCTTTTATAGCACTAGTTTTCAACCAGATGGCAAGCAGGAAATGATGTTCGAGTGCTCACATCGATATTTTTTGGGTTTGGCAAAAGAATTGGGACCGAAGAGAACCAAACTCTAAGTGAAAAAAACCTTTTCTCATAAATAAAACAATAAATCTTTTACACAAGAAATGGTACGATCATGACGAACAACATCCATGAGCTTCAATTAAAAGCTAAAAATAGCTTTGCTGGGCAGAGCAGTGAGCTAAAAGCAATCAAGGCATGAACCTTTAATATCTGTGATTACGACTGGTTCCATAAATGATGGAAGTGACATAGAAGCCAGTGCTCACCTTTCCAAACTGCCTGAGAAGCTGGATGAGGGAGCCCTTTCCAAAAGAGTTGGTGAGGCTGGCATGGAAAGCCAGAGTGGGGTACTCGTGGGACAAAAGAGCAACCCATCGTTTCTGGTTCAAAATAAAAGAGAGAGAGACATTCGGATCAACAAAACACAAAGCCAAACACCGTCACTCCCAGTCTAATTTGATGAAAGCATTACAGATCTTTTACCGTGACCCAGGTGGGGATGAGATCACACTTGTTGAGAACAAATATCAGATGTTTCCAAGGTTTCTCTTTCTTCATATACGTCTCGATGCTCTTGGAGCGAGTGCCCATGGGATCCCGAGCATCCAGCACTTGGATGATGACATCAGACGAATCAATTACCTATGAATGTAAACAGTTAGGAATGTACAGGACACTGGAACGCTCACACAGTACCAATGTTCCCACAATGAAGAACGCTGAGAGGAGAACAAAAAGAGTACCTTGTAAAGTTCACCCCAGATCCTCTTTGACTGACCCTTCTTGAAGATTTCCTCCCGGGCCTCGTCTCTGTTTTAAGATTAGAATCAGAGTTATTGAGAAGCCGTTTATTTCTTCCTTTAGCCGGCGAGAGAATCAAGACCAAACATCTGCAGGTCTTACCGGACCCCTGTGTCCTCTGTCACCAGGTCTGAGTCTTTGTCTTCATTGTAGGTCTGAGCTGAGGCCTCAGCCTGCTCCAAGAGATCCTTCACATCCTCCGCTATGAGACTCGGCCTCTTTCTCTGAGCCTTTGGCCCAAACGTGGTCTCAAAACCCTCGGTGTCTAAAATGTGGACTTTGGAATTCTGCAGGAAGAGACAAAAAGGAAAGAGAGATTTACACCTCCAATAGTACTTTTTTAATCACTCATTATTTAACTTTTTAGTGAAAGTCAGACAGGTCTTAATGTTTTATTTTGTTAAGATGAGGAGCAGTGGAATCTAGATGTTTTTTTTCCAGGTCTTGCGTATCTTCATTCGACAGAAAGCCTACGTTACTTTCTTTTAACAGCATCCATAAACAGCTAAAAATAAGTGTATGTGGTATCTGGTGTTTCTGCAGCCAACTTCAAGCGGACGCTCCATGAACTGCAGTTTATAACACTTAAGCATTGGCTTCATGTTTTAAAACCTGAGGTTGCTGCTTGGGGGACTGGTAGCGTCCGTCTCGATCTTTATGCCGGTGTTTCAGTGACGCAGCAGCGTGGCGTTTATGTTTACATTTCACAGCCATGCTCAATCTCTGCAATTCTCTCCATTTCTGAATATCACACCACTACAAATGTATTTCCAGTGACTGTTGCTAATATTTTCTTCTTTTGTTCTTTAATGCAGTCAGCATTCTCCTCCTCCTGTTACTTAAAGCTTGGGTTGGTAGTCAGATTTAGATACACTTTTTGTTATACTGGTTAAAATGATCTTTATGTCCCGAAGGCAATCAATACATAATGTGTTCTTATAAGAAGAGGGAAAAAAGCCGCCATCTTCAGCCGGAGTAAACCTGGGAAAACACCAACCAATCCCTGGCATCTGGAGCCAAATTGTGAAACCAATCAAATCCTGTCCTGCCGTTCTGCCCGCCTACTGCGCATACATTTCATGTTTGTTGTTTTTAACTTTCACTATGATATTTTTTTGGTGTTTTCTTACCATTGAGTGAGACATGAGTTGACGTGGTGCAAAACACAAACGATGTACTGAGGACCGGTTTTGAATCAGTCACGATCATATGGCCGCGAAGCAGCGGCGCTCGTGCATGTGAGCGAGGGTGTCGTTTCGGAGGAGCTCCAAAGGAAGGGGGGGAGGGGTTAGACGGAGTCCTGAGGAAATGCTACATTCGAATTCATGCTAGTTTTCTGTGACTATCAACCCTAGCTTTAATGCGGTTAGCAAACAGCTTTAAGATGCTCTATAGCCACCGTCTGGCAGGAATACTGTATTAAAACCAACAATTAAAAAATGTACTTTTAAAAAGAGATAGTATTCGCATTAAATCTTCAATGTTTGAGCATTCAGAAATCATGTCCCATCCCTAAATGAAACCAGGGTTTAAGCTCACCATGTAACAACAATATTCAAATACTGCAACAGAAAGAACACCATCTTTTTGTACTCTTCTTAGTTAAACGGTAGTCACCACACTCATGTCAACCAAAGGCCAAAAAATATGATGCCAATTTCACATAATGGCTGGCAGCACTGCAACCTGGAAAGCGTTACAGTTTAACAGATAACAGGCTGTTTAACCAATTCTAATACACTCAGCGGGTACAGTCCTTCTAAGGGCTTCAAACATTATTACAAAACAGATTCATACAGTACACAGATCACCCAAATATGCAACAAAGACGCCAATAAAACAGCCAGGTCTGTGCCAGGGCTGATTAAATGTTCCAACAAAGTTGAATCGCAAACCATATCGTTATTAGAACACTGCCATGAGAGGAACAGGGACCAAAAGTTTACAAGGTTTGTCGGAAACAAGGCTGTCGAAGGCTTTATGTTGCCAAGATTTTCTACAGAGCTGCCTGGTTCTTTTGAAAGAGCGTTTTCCCAGACCGTACCGCCAAACTCTGGTTTAATTCAAGCTTTGTTGGAGAAAAACAACCATTCCAACTTTTCATTCAGCAGCCAGACGTTCAGCATAGGAGTGTTTAGAAAGTGGCTTTAAAAAACTTCAAGTTAAAGGGGAGGATGGAGGGGGAAAAATTATGCCCTGCTTGGGAAAGTATGCTTCGATGACATGGCGTCATGCTGCTCATCCTGTACATGGTAACATAGTTATAACGATATTACATGGGATTTTTCCGTCAACTTGTCTGTTGATGATTAAGTATTTAAATAAATACCAGGAAGATCATCTGATTCTTAAGCCGCCTCAAGATCCGAAAAAGATCTCAATCCCCTGAGGGAGAAAACAGACAAAAAAAGACTGAAACAGACCCAGTGATATTTTGAAAGGGAACATGAAGAACTGGATCGTATTTGAAAGTGCGTTGGTTATGAGGTGGAGCAGTCAAAGTCTGGCGGAGTGCAGGTCTTAATGCCAAGCACAAGAGCCAGCACACTCAGGGTCACAGTGGGCCAAAGTGAGAATTGAATGAGGATTAAAGCAAAGCCTCATGTTCAGCTCACCTCCTCAAATCCAGAGCGACAGGCTACTGAGGAAAAAAAACTGAGGCCTGATTCTTTCCTGCACTGAATGATATGAAGCAAATAAAAACGTCAATGGTTTTAACGGCCGATTTCATAAGGTTCATACGGGGAGTAACCTCAAACAAATGGAGACGCAAGCACACCTTCTGGAGGGGGTTCAGAAGACACAAGAGGTACAAAGGCCTGAAAATAGAAACCAGTAAAACTGTTATACTCACGTGGGCTTTGACTCTATCATGCAAGAGGGACATGGGAAGTTTGCTTTGTCTCATCACCACACGATACGGGTCCTTCTGTACTGCTCCCATTTCTTCCTGGAACTTCTGGAGGGACGACTGCTTGATTACTCGGGTATTTGCTGGAAAACAGAAGGAGTATGTCAATGAAAACCTGCTCAGTGTACATATCTATGTTTTGATACCCTCCTTCCTTTCAGCTTCCCAGTTACCCCCTCATTTTCATCCCTACATTACATCAGGGGTACCAAAGCATGTCCGATTACAATCCAGTTATCAGTTTCAACCAAGATCACAAGGCTGTCTTCTTTTAATCTCTGCCAATACCGCAGCAACAAGCAGGAAAACATGATGTGTGGTGACTTGTTTGAGACGAATCAATTTGTGTATAACTACAACAGGCCATGCTATGTTATCTGTAAGCCTCATTCAGTGTGTGCTCTTCAGCTGTGTCAGTACACTTGGCTTTTTTTCCTTCTTCTTTTTTTGGGATGAAACAGAAAGAGGAAAACAACTTGTGAGACATGCCAATCAGATAACCTTCACAGGAAACTATTTGGAGAAGTCATAAAAATGGGCATTTTGAGATTCAAGCAATCTCTTCAATATGTCTCGTAGTAACATGAGAAGCAGGAGAGGCAACATAAGTAACATCATCAGTTCAAGTTCTTATAAGATAAGACTATAATGTTTGAGTTTTAATCAATAGAAGTAAAGTGTGAGTATTTTTCCATTGTAAAATTTGACTTTCTTCAGAAATCTGGCAGCTCTTTTGTCCTCTATCACAAGTAGGGATGCAATGATTAAAGATTTTATTGTGAGAGAAATAATCACGATTTCACGATTATCCCGAATATTGTGCGTTTAATTCACCAACAGGTTTGAGGGTCCTTCCTCAGAGCATTTAGTGACAAACACTTTATTTGTGTTCTGGAGCATTCATATGTACCAGTTTGTAATGAAACTGTCTAAAGTGGGAATTATTCATTTTAAAGGATTAATGTCTGCTACTTCCTGGATGAATGTCAAATTTCATATTCTAGAAGATTTAAAGTGTCATTATTCACATGTTAGTCTGAGGCTCATAAAGACAAAGGGAAGTTTGATGTTCAGCTAAACTGTACTCTCATTTTACAGAATTATGAATTATCAGATTTTAACATAATAGTCTTTTCTAGGTGGAAAAATATTATGTGATTTCATTCATTATAGACCTTTGCCTCTTTCAATACCATTCACAGGTCTGGAAACAGTTATTAATATGACAAGCTGTTTACATAACCTGACTGAAGCCTGTCAGGTTATTATGAGCTCACAGCTCTGTGTGTCTGCCTCAGTCCATATTTGGGTCATAGCAAATTATTTTATTTTCAGGTGTCACCTATTTTTCGTTTACAAGTTACGCCAGGCATAATGTACTGGTCCCTTTTTTGACAGAGACATGAGAAAAACTCGGTGTAACGGAGCCTTCACGATTAGATTAACCGTGACACTTTTAAGCGTGGTTAATAATGAAACCAGTTAACCCCAACATCCCTAATCACAGGGTTCCAACACTTTTTAGTTCGTGACCTCCAGGATAGTCCCAGAGACTGTAGACCCCCCATGTTCTGTGGTGGTTAAATATTGCTCACAGCTGCACGCAAAAACTAAAAAGGCCAATCCAAACATCTGCATATTTCCTGGTATTTAGTAAAAGGCTAGAATCAGCATAATTCCCTCAGTGTTATGTGGCAACACAGTAAACATAAAAATAAATAACATTTTTGTTTGCATGGCTTAATCTCAACTCAACTAAATTTTATTTATACAGCACCTTTCATACATAAAAGCATGCAGCCCAAAGTGCTTCACAGAATAACAGAGACAGAAAACAACAGCAATGGTAAAATTATAAAAGGCTGGATTATAAAGAAAATACTAAAAAATAAAATAAAATCAACACAGTAAAATTAATGAAATGAGTAAGAGTGGAAAGAAAAGTTAAAAATAAGGTAGCGTTAACAAGATCAGATGAACACAAGAAATAAATAGATAAATAAATAATCATTTTTTTAAATAAGATAAATAAATGTTAAAACAGTGATTAAAATAATAAGAATAACACAAATATATATTTTTAAATTAATTCTAAAACTGAATATCAATTTTTGTATACATTTTTACAACGCTGAATAAAATATGACATTTTTAAATAACTCTATATTTCTTTGGAATTTGGAAGGCATCTCACACCCCTCCAATCAGTGGCATGAGACCCCCACTTTGGGAACCATTGCTAAATCAGACCCTTCTTCTTGTGGTGGTTATTCTGCAGACTACTCAGACCTATCACTCCTAACAGATGTGATAAATTTCATGTTAGTGATGAAGTAACCTTAATGGTTTTTGGGCTTCAATGATCAGTGCAAATTATGTATCTTAATCTCTACATAATCCATGAAGCAGCAAGTGTTTCCTAAATGACCTGCACCATCTCAAACACCACTAATCTCTAAAAGTTGTTTCTCTTCTTTTTTTAAGAATGGAAAATCATGATTTAAGCTCTCAAATTGTGTAATGTAGTTTCCTTTCACAACATCATTCTCGCTTAACGGCCAAAAAATTCAACGTATACAAAACAGTGCACTTACTAAACCACTTGATGTTAGGTTCAACTCTGGCCTGAGTCCCCGGAGCCACAGTGGACTGAAACTGTAATGGCCGAATGACTTTTCCACGGTTGTTACTGCGGAAAGAAAATCAGTGTCAGTGTGAAAGCAGCAGTTGTAATTATATTACGCTGACACTCAAAGAACCTGCCATACAGTGAGAAATGGACAAAACAGCATTATAGCAACACAACAATGCAAAACTTGGTTATCATTTACCATCTCTGTTTCTGTCTGTACATATTCAGACGCTTGATTGTGGATCGGTCCCTCATGTTGTTTCCTCCAGCCCCTTTAGCTCGGTCTGTGAAGGGCATGAAACAGTTTACTTCAAGAACTAACCTTACCAATGACAATAAACTCCTGTTATGGGAAGTTATTGAGCTGTGAATATATCTGAAATGCTGAAACATGCGCTGAAAAGATGAATAAACACAGAAAACTGTCTTGATAGTCTTGATATTGTCTGCCTGTGTTTTGTTAGTCTTGATTTAGTCTGCCTGAGTTTTGTTAGTCTTGATTTTGTCTGCCTGAGTTTTGTTAGTCTTGATATTGTCTGCCTGTGTTTTGTTAGTCTTGATATTGTGTACCTGTGTTTTGTTAGTCTTTATTTAATCTGCCTGTGTTTTGTTGGTCTTGATATTGTCTGCCTGTGTTTTGTTTAGTTTATTCTGTCTGCCTGTGTTTTATTAGTCTTGATATTGTGTACCTGTGTTTTGTTAGTCTTGATATTGTGTACCTGTGTTTTATTAGTCTTGATATTGTGTACCTGTGTTTTGTTAATCTTTATTTAATCTGCCTGTGTTTTGTTGGTCTTGATATTGTCTGCCTGTGTTTAGTTTAGTTTATTCTGTCTGCCTGTGTTTTGTAAGTCTTGATATTGTCTGCCTGTGTTTTGTTAGTCTTGATATTGTGTACCTGTGTTTTGTTAGTCTTGATATTGTCTGCCTGTGTTTTGCTAGTCTTGATATGTCTGCCTCTGTTTTGTTGGTCTTGATTTGTCTGCCTGTGTTTTGTTAGTCTTGATATGTCTGCCTCTGTTTTGTTAGTCTTGATATTATCTGCCAGTATTTTGTTAGTCTTGATATTGTCTGCCTGTGTTTTGTTAGTCTTGATATGTCTACCTTTGTTTTGTTAGTCTTGATATGTCTGCCTGTGTTTTGTTAGTCTTGATTTAGTCTGCCTGTGTTTTGTTAGTCTTGATTTAGTCTGCCTGTGTTTTGTTAGTCTTGATATGTCTACCTCTGTTTTGTTAGTCTTGATTTAGTCTGCCTGTGTTTTGTTAGTCTTGATTTAGTCTGCCTGTGTTTTGTTAGTCTTGATTTAGTCTGCCTGTGTTTTGTTAGTCTTGATATGTCTGCCTGTGTTTTGTTTTGTAATTGTCTATCGTGTGACTTGTAGCTGTCAGGTTTAAAAATCTTACTGTGTCTGTGTTGTGTAGGTACCTGCCTTTGCACTACGAATGAAATTTAGTATCTGTGCTTTCATTGATGCTCAATGCATTAATGTTGATTAATGTGCATTGTCCCAGCTCAATAAACAAATTAAATGAAATTATGAGAGAAGAAGTGTCAAATTTAAAAGGCCTTGTTTCACGTTTCCACTCAAACAGCTACCCGAGTTATATTTTAGTTGAAGTTATACAGTTATAGTTTTCATAATGACACTTAGCTCACTTGATGATAGTGGCTGGCAAAATTAAGTATACATGTTTATATAATTAACCAAGAACTGTCTTTTTTCTGAGCATAAAATCGACAGCAGTTAGCATTAGCTGTAAACAAACGCAGCTGCCAGTGGAGGATTAGCTTACCAGGGTTGCTGCTGGACGATGAGGTGTTTATGGAGCTTCTCCCCTTGAATTGAGGCTTCACCATTTTGACAGTTTAGTCGGAGAAGCCTTCCCCGGGTAAAAAAAGAGATAAACGACACTGTAGTGTCTTGAGGCTGAGGTTTAGTCGCTGTTTCTCCCCTTCAGCTCTCAACTGTACACCGTACACGTGTTGATACGGTGAGACAGGAAGAACGTCATCAAAAGAGCGACAGAGGGAAGAACCAATCAGAGGGGAGCACTGAAAATGAGACAGACAGGAGATTTAAAAAATGTAAGCGGTCACAATTTGTGTGAGAATGTTACTAGTTATTTAAGACTGGGAAAAAAAATCACTCTTAAGTGTAAACTTTGCTGCTCCATGGTTTAATTTGTATGTTGTGTGTGTACGACAGTGTTTTTTTTATTTTTATTTTTTTTATTCCTGTATTTATTACTTTTCATACTTTGATTGTTTTTGTCTCTTTTAAATGACACCTAATGAGGACTGCACCTTTCAATTTCTTTGTACTTGTTGCAATGACAATAAAGGCATTCTATTTTTGTAAAATTTAAAATATAAAATAGTTTATTCTATCAACAGGGATGAAATTATAAAAGTTATAAATTCTGTACACTTTTTCTGATTTCCCTGATGTGATGTCATCCTCTTATTCTGAAAACCTCTTTTATTGTCCTTTTAATTATTTTATTTACTTATCCATTTTAATTTATTTATTTTATTTATTTAGCCTTGAAAAACCTCGCAACAATGATTTACTGGTCTATTGTCCCACCACTTTCTGTTTAATTGACATGTATTCCTTTTAAACTCTTGCATTGCATTTTGTTTTGCATTGTTAAAGGTCCTCCTTCCTGTCATTCAAAATGTTTTCTATGTTATTTGAAACATGCTTTGTTTGTCAAAGCACTTTGTAAACATTAGTTTTTAAAGGTGCTATATAAATAAAGTTATTGTTATTATTGACATTGTTATTATTATTATTATTATTATTATTATTATCCCAGGAACGGTCATATAAAATCACTGGCATTATAGTATTTAGTCAGGTAGCTGTCACATCGAAAACCTTGTAAGAAAGCACAATGGTTCAACAGATACAAGAGCTCAATTTTAAGTACTTATGCAAATGCAAAGTTGCTATATTCTATATCTCCCAGAAGAGGGTGCAACATCATTTCTGTCAGCGTAATACATGAGAAGCCAAGCTCAGCACACATGATCTGTGATGCTGGTTAGAGCTTTATATTATCTGACTGACTGCTGCCTGCTGTTTTAATATTTGTGAATAATGACCAAGTCATTGGTGGCAGGAGACTTGGAAAAGGAAAGTGAATCTCAATCTTGGCATTGGCTTGGATTTGGAGATTTTGGAAGTATTAGAGCTTTGAGTCCAGATTTCTCAAGAATACTTTTTCCAGGAAGCTGTTAAATAACAGGTTTTGATATTACCCCCATATTATGAGATCCTAAAAGCTGAGTCAAAGCCTTCTCCCTAATCTTGAAGGGATGAAAGTCTGGTAGGGAAATAGTAAAACCTTTTCATTAATTGTTCTAAAAGGCACGAAAGGTGAAACCGATGTGTTCTCAATGGTGGATACAGTGCTCCTGAAATGCACAAGACAGTCAAATAAAGTCAGTCAGTTGAATGTAATAAACATGTGGTTGCACTGAGTTTGGTTTGAAAGAGTTTTGGAAGCCTCTTGCTGGGTTTACGGTAAAAAAAAAAAAAAAAAAACTACTGACAGGAGAATATTATTTTAATTCAGAACTGATGCAGATCTTCAGAAGACACGTATTTGTTATCAGAGTATATGAAGGCAGAGATTGTCTGGTAGTGATGATGCTGCCCGAACAGTGTGCGGTATGTAGCACAAGCGTGGCTCAGGTCCAAGGTGGGAAAGGTCATAGAAACTCTGAAGCGGGAGAGGTGCCGTCCAGTTTTCAGTTTATATAGCAGGGAAACTGAGGAATGCTGTCCATTAATTTTTATACACATGATATCGGTGCTGGTTTCATCAGCGATCAACTGCAATAAGTTATTTTTCGAATCATGGAGTAGAATTTCCCTTTAAAGTGAAATCAAAGCAGGAGCAGAGGAAACAAAAATGGGCTGTTTGGGATCAATGCAAACATTTCCTCTGATTTAAACTCACATTGCTGTATAAAAGTGTGTCTTACAAAGAAATTTTATGCATGGAATGAAAAACAAACACTGTACAGTCCTTTTATATGAAGCCAACTTTAACATAAATCCAAACTTTTGCAGTTGTACTTTCAAATTCTAAACATGTATGCCTGAATGTGATCTGAAGTAACTACATATCTTGTTGTTCAATGCCTTTTACAACCTTTTTGCACCTTTTGTACTCAATAAATTATTATCTGAGTCCAACATTTCTTTACGAGAGCCTGTTTAAAACCCCTTTCCTCAGCAGTGGTCTAGTTATAAAGAAAGAAATTGTTGTTGCCCTGAGGAAATTTTGTTTCCTTTCATAAAAAGCCACCACTAGTTAACCGTTCCAATTAAAATCAGCACTAAACACGATGGTAGCCTCAGTCATTCTGTCATCAGAACAAATGTAGGGTATGTTTTGTCTGTCCTCATGTCTTAATTCGGCGGTCCTGCATTTTACAGCTGTGGAACAGGTCGGCTGAAATTCATGAGAACAAGCAGTTTGACGACACTGACATCATGCAGAAAACAAATTTACTGTCAAGCATCACTTGGCTTCTGCATGCAGGAATGCAACAAGACAGGGCCAGTCGATCCGTCTACCAGCAATGACAGAGTGACCACAGTTTATGATTAATGCCTCTGCATTGAGAAAAACACGAGACTTAAGCTACAAGCAATTTTGAACCAATAAAACTCTTGACAGGGTACATGTGCAACAACATGAAAGACTAATTTGCTTGCCAAGAAGTAGACAATCCAATATTTTAGCAATATTAAAATGCTTGCTGAAACAATATTCCCTCTGCACTCATGCAGGTTATTCACAGTGAATCAGCAGGTGGCGGTTCTGTTCTTTTCTCTGACAGAAATCCGTCAAAAAACAGCTTTGAATTGAAACACAACAATAAAGTCCAAATTCAGGGAGCAGTCTTACCTCACAACACACCATTTATTATACAGTCAATTTTATAGACCCATATAACTGGAAAAGATTGAATAAAGAGGAGATCCATGTTTGTTGGCTTTCCATCAAGGTGCTGGAGTGAGAACACTTGACAGACGATGTGAAAATTTCCATTTACTGCCTCTAATCTTCGGTCATAAAGCCGGGGAGCTTGGAAGGTAGAGCTTGTTTTTTCTATCTCGATGTGGAGTGTAATCCATTGAAGTCACAGCATCATCCACCTTTCAGGAGGATATTCATTCAGCTACTCAGTCTCTGTAGTTTGTGACTGACAGCTAAGGACTTTTGTAAGGAGTGGGGTGTCAGCAGAGCACTAGAACACATGTGTTTAATAAAGTAAGGACTCCACAGAATGATACTTCAATCCCTGTATGTGTCATTGATTGATACTGTAGGAGTGTCAGCACATGGTTTCACTCAAAGAGAGGAAATAGACCTATAATACCTATAATACCTATAATACCATCTTAAACAAAGTGTTATTTAGAGCCTCTGGAAGTTTGTCTTGAACTATAAAAAAGCGTAAAGTCACAGAGAATCTAAAACAATCTGAGTGAAAACAAACTGTAGGATATGCACAATACGTTTTGTATTTCGGCTCGCCTCCTCCATTGTAACAGATGGGACATGGGTTGCCATAGTTATTTTTTGGGGGGCTTTTTGCCTTTATGATAGGACAGCTGAAGAGGGACAGGAAATGTGAGGAGTAGAGAGGGGGGGAAGACATGCAGCACATGGTAGCGGTCGAGAGTCGAACCGGCAACCTCTGCAACGAGGACTACATGTAGGGCGCTTAGACCACTAGGCCACCAGCGCCACACCATAGTTAATAAAATACATCTTTCTCAAACATGCTTTCTTTCGTGATAGTTGTTATCATGGTGGTTTATGTCTAAATCTTAATTTTTCAGAGAAGTTTGGTTCAATCTGTTATTTGATGATAAGAAGAGGGAGTGGGACGACATGATTGACGGTTCTCCTGCAATATTCTTTACAGAATTAGCAGAGTAGAGGACAAACAGTTGCATAAGAGTGATTAAACTTACCATAATCATGAGAGTACACCTCAAATCAGAATCTGTTCTGCTGTGGAATGAACTGACCCGAAGGATCTTAAAAAGCCATCATTTAGCTTTGCAATATTAGGACCTCTCAGCTAACATTACATGTGTATGCACATTGATTGTAATTTAATATGGACGACATGCCTCCATATTCTCCAAATTACAACTGGGATGGGCCCTGATAATATCACCCATTGGCAGATGGCTGTCTAACATGAGTCTTGTTCTGCTCGAGGTTTCTGCCTGTTTAAAGGACGTTTTTCTTTGTCGCTGTAACTTACCAAATGCTGCAAAGTGCTCTTCACATAGTGAAATAAAATGAAATAAGACTGAGTCTTACCCTGTCTTGTTGTTGGGTATTTGTTAATAATATAACATAGAGTATGGTCTAGGCCTGCTATGATTGTAAAAGCGTGGTGCTATATAAATAAAGTTTGATTGATTGATTGATTAATTGATTGATTGATTGATTGATTGATTGATTTGTTGATTGATTGATTGATTGACTGATTGATTGATTGATTTGCTGATTGATTTATTGATTTATTGATTAACTGATTGATTGATTGACTGATTGATTGATTGATTTGTTTATTGATTGACTGATTGATTGAATGATTGATTGATTGATTGATTGATTGATTGACTGATTGATTGATTGACTGATTGATTGATTGATTTGTTTATTGATTGACTGATTGATTGAATGATTGATTGATTGATTGATTGATTGATTGACTGATTGATTGATTGATTGATTGATTGATTGATTGATTGATTGATTGATTGATTGATTGATTGATTGATTACAAGGCCACAGTTTCCTGACCCACATCAACCACTGCATCCCAAACTTAATTTTGGCAGCTGAAAATAGACCACCCAGTCAACAGTTACTACCATTACATTGTACTTGGCTCAAGCCAGACGCTAATACTGGGTTTATTAGCTGGATAGCTATTATGACTTTTTTCTGTGATTAGTCCATGAAAGTTAAGATGTAATCATGGTTAGAAATAATAGTGTGAGCGGCGGCTTGATCAACCAAAATATTCTCCTCTAAACCCGTGTTCTTACTTCAGGAACATTGGTTACCTGAAGCCTGTTCAAGTGAATAAAATAATTCTTGCTAAAATGTTCCTGAAGAATACCCACAACGGGAAACAAACACATTAAAAACATGTATATTATGTGTTTAACAGAGTTTCTTCAATGGTGAATAATGAAAATCTAACAAGCTTACAACAGTCACAAGTTTACAGCTTGCTGTAAAACCTCAGCATCTGAAATTATAGGGTACATGGAGTCATAAAAAATACAATTAAGCTATTATTTCCTAACCATTTCTCAGCTAGACTCGGATAAAATGTGATAGGAATTTGAAACATTTGCTTTAAACCCCTTGGCACACTCGCATCCTCTGGTCTCCGTGAAAAACATACAGATATGAGCAGGATTTGAAGAGACCACAGTTTTTCTGAATACAATACACAGTGAGACAGGGATAAGACAAATGGGGTTAGTGTGACAGATGCTGCTTCACAAGTCTGTGGGAGTGCATTTAAGCTGTCCGCAACTGTTCATGTGAATGTGTGCATTTGTGGATAATATTTCAGCTTGGCTCACATGTTGGGTCTCTGCTTTGAGTCAAATTTGGAACACCAGCTAGATGACAGAGCGTAGCCGTCAGGCAGGCTGACTAAACAAAAAGAGAAAAATTGAGCAAGGCCTAAAGGTCGCTCCTCCTCATAGCATCACTGTTGAGATTGTTTGCAGTTAGAAAGCTAACATTTCTGCTGAGTGTGCTCCATGGCTTAACTGCAGGGCTACTGTAGTGCTGAAGGCAGACGGTTACTGAGCTGTCATCAGTCATTTCATCAAGTTTTTCAGTATTTCAGTTAAATGTCACAGCCACAAATACGGAGTGGTTGTGAAGAAAAAGGTTGTTTGAGTTTCATTTTGGATGCTAATAACAATTTACAGCCATGCTAGTGGCTTTGTTGGTCTATACTCAGGCACAAAGCTGCTTTGAGCTGAAAGCTATACTTAAGCATGCTAACATGCCCAACAAAGTCCAATTCAGTGTAATGTTTCCATATAGCAATATAGGGTTTGCCATTTCCACTATCTCAGTTTCATGCTAACATTTGCTAATCAGCAAGTTTAGTTATCTAAATGATTTAACTTCGCTACCCTTGCCAGTGAGTACAGAATTTAATAATTTGACCATTGTATGCCCGAAATGCTGGTCATATGTAGTGTCTTAGCTGTACCTCAGCCACCCACTAGCTGAGGCTCTAGCTCCTATGGTGGTGCTGTACTCTATATGCTCTACAACCAGGATGTAAACAGGCACAATGACAGATGACATTTCGTAGCGCTGTGCAGTTTGGCAGTAATTTGATCTAGAAAATGTAGATTAAGTTTTATATAGGCTCTATCTGGTTAAAGTGGCATATAACAACTCACCCTGAGCAATGTGTAACCAGCACAGGCATGTGGACGCTAACCTGTAAGGAAGACCAAAGGCTGGTGGTGCTAGCTCTGCTAATGGTAGCTACACTCGGCAAACCAATTGGACAATGCAGACTCTGTGATGTCTTGCTGAGCTGTGCTTAATGAATTGTGTTCAATTTTGTCCACTTTAAGTGGTTTCTTACTGTGGCAGGACGAGCTAATAGCTAAAGTTTAAACGGCTTTGGTAACCGGCAAAGCCACCTGGGGACCTGCATCCCAGGAACTATAGAGAAATACTTGATTATAATTAAATCAGGTCACACAGGTAAGGACTGATGAAGGCAGAGACGGGGTGTCAAAATGAGTTGATAATGATAATTTACCTGAGGGGGGAGAAAGAGGGATACAATTAAACAATTACATAACAAACAAATAATGAGGGTTGAAGAGTATCTTATTTTTACAATATCTAAAATAGGCCTTCTACAAAAGTTAATAAAATTGTTGTTAAAAACTACAATGAACCCCCAACATAAACTAACCAACCAAATTAAACTAAACAAGAAATCCAAATAAACAAGATCAACTTAATGTAAGCTGATGCCACCAGAAGGGAGGCAGACTACACAAAGGAAGGTGCAGGGGGTGCTACCACATTACCTTTAGACCAGCTGCTTAATCAAAATTGTATTTCTTCGTTTACATGATTATCGAACATTCCTAGTCTGTACCAAATTTACAATCCCTCCAATTGTTGAGACATTTGGCTGAAAGTGACAAAAAAATTGATGACCAATTGATTCCCACAGAGAAATTACTGAGGAACAAGTCGATGAATCATCAAAATCCACACACATCCAGTGTTTGAACAAAAGATGAATACCATGCCACCTAACGGTTTAGATGTTTTAGTCGGGTCAAAATTGATGGACAGACCCAAACACAGATCAACAGTGATATCCCTAGAGATATGGGATTGTTAGACTAAAGATTGAAACATGCAAAGCTATTTTTATTCAATACAGTATTCACCAGTGAGTCATTGATGCTGCAAGGGGCTTTGGGCCCCATGGAAAAATACCACATCTGCCCCACCACTCCATTACCGCAAATATCAAATACTCTTTAAGACCCCTGTCAAAAATGAGCCCTGAGAATTGTTTGAACGTTTCTCACCCATACGGTGCTGCTGCAATGAGATGACAGAAACCGTTGATTTCACGGCAACCAAGTGGAATTTCCAGATATTAAATACGCAGCTTTCTAAATGTAGTTCCTGGAGACATTTGGAAATATCAAATTCCATGTTACAAGCCTTACACTTAAGTGACCATGACGTCACTATATCCCATTTCAAAGCAATGTGTAAGCAAACAACCTCAACTTATGGAGCTCCTGTCTTCACGGACACCTCATTTATTTATGGGGATACCTCTGTGAGGTCCAAGAGGGGATTAGCTAGATTTAAAGTTACCAAAGGGTAAAAATGAGATGTGAGGAGCCTGAATTAATGAAAATCCCTGGAAAAACCCAGCTGGAGATGAGGTGATGGAATATAATGTTATTCAAGAGAACATGTTTTACCAGAGCATAACATCTTCTTGTGTTTATTGTTTTACAAAAACCCAAATCTTCCACTTATTTAGTTCATGGTTTGTCATGGCTACAAGTTTCACACCTCATAAATCATGGCATAATCTGTTGGCAAGGACATTTTGGGAGGTGTTCTCCAAGCCTTTTAATGAATGGTGTTTATGAGTGCTAATCTGTGGCATGTAAACTAACATTTGTGGTTGAGATAAGCCACAATGAGGTGAAAACTTATTTCTGAGTGTTTAGTGCAGGCTGTGCACTCTCTATTTTCCACTTATGTAATCACTGACGTCCTTTCTAAGTTGTCAATTAAATGTGAGGTTCAAATATTTACTATTTTTAACAATGAAACCCAAACACAACATATGATAGAATTCTCAATGTTAATGTTTTTCACATAGTTGATGTTCATTATCATTTTAATCCAACTCTGATGTTTGAAAACTAAAAAACATTACATTAGAAGGAATAATTGAAAGCAGTTTATGGAGGTATCAGGTTTTACAAGAAGTAATTTAGTTACCTGAAACACTGTGCTTCACTTTGGGTTAGTATTTTGCCCGATAAGATTGATATCACTTTGGACACATGTGGGAACCATTACCAGGAGTAGGCCTAAAAGGTCTAAATAACCAAGATTTGAAGTGTATTCAATGGGAACACAGTTAAGAGCTCACTATCATCGGAAATCTCAGTGCAGGTCTAACTATTAGAGTCATACTTGAGTCTCAAAGTTCGGCCTTTACCTTAAAGCCTCTGAATAGTACCGGTCTTGAAATTGTAAAAATGCATATATGAGGTCTCAGGATAAAATCGTGCATAACTACATCCCATTTAACCAAAAGATGCAAAGATGCATCACATTAACATGATTACCTTCTGATAAATCAAATGTGCAGTAAGAGTGTCCCAGGAGCTAAATATTATTATGAAGTGAAATGCAAAAATGCTTCTCAACCTGTCAACCTGATGAACCTCACTCTTTTGGTTGTGTGAGCACTTGTTCAAAGAGGCTGGCAGCAGGTCTGTCTTTAGTGAGTCCAAGACAAACACACTCCAAAGTTCAAAGATGCCATAAAGTTCAGACCTTCTTTGCATCTGGTCCACAGCACTGGCTTCACCTTGCCAAAGCAGGGTGTTCATGCAAACACGGATTGGATCTCAACACAAGTGGATCGTGGTTCTGCCATGATGTAAACTCAAAGGGTCAGCTAAAAATAAGCGTTGAATGGCAGGTTTCAGGTCGGGCCGTGAGCCATATTTTCTCCACTTGAATTGAAATAGTGTTCACCGGAGGTGGGCCCTAACACCCCTCTCTCTTCTCTCTGCTTGGTTTTCTGTGCCTCATCAAGGCAGCTTGTCTCTAACATTTATCTGCTGCCCTTTCAATTAGATAAGGACAACAGAGAAGCCCGGTTGGGCAGAGGTCTGTGTCACCTCAAGGCTATGGTTGCCACTGCTGAGGTCATGCCATGAAAGGGAAATGGAGCACTACTGTTTCCCTCGAGCACTCTGAAACACAAGTGATTACACTGGCTGATCTGTCCAAGGGTCCCTGGTTGGTGAGGATCAAAGGCAGCCTGAAGACCACCTGGAACTTCTCTTGGCAGTAGACTCGGTCTGTAGAGGGATGAGAGGCTCTATGAAAAGGCGCAGAAGCACTGTGCCTCTTGTTCCCATCCTGATCTTCGTGAGAACACAAGCTCTCTGAGTGAGGAACCTCCTTTGCTCCCAATAGTTCCTTTTTTTCTAAGCTTTCAGTGTCACATTCAAGTATAATATACCCTTGCTCTGTTACAACCCAAGACTGAAGACCAAGACTGAATGGGGTGGGTCGCCATACTTAAACAATTTGTCTCTTTTTAGCATCTTGGTAGGTCTCTCTGGACCCCCATGGAGGCTGGATAAATTGGATAGGGCTTAGGAGTGAAAGAAATTTCACCTTGGTGCATTAAATGCTGTGAAATAAAGAAAAATGGAAAAATACTGCAAATCACGGAGGGACTTAACAAGAGTAAGTACAATGTTGGACCATTTAGCTCTTAAATTCCTATCTTAGGGCCAGTAGTGTGGTTTGGCAGACATATTACCCCTTTTCTACCCAATGACAAACACACCCAGAAGTGTACTCAGTGCAGAAGAGAAGGATACATTTGGTGCTGAATTGCAGGGTGGGACTGTGAGAGGGGGCGAATTCAACTCTCAACACTTAAGTTGCAAATCAGAAAAAAGAGAGACAATAGAGAGGGTTACAAAAACTGTTCCCGGTGGTCTAAACATACGCCCATACACAAACTGATACACATGCATACAGACAAATTTTTACATGTGGCAGTGGTCAACATATTCTTTACATGCCCATGAAACATCATGTTGAAGGCATGTTACAGTGGCTTAATACTTTGATGGTATGCTGCTATGCATGCATGACAGTTTTACTCAACCATTCTGCAAAAGTACTTTGATCGAATGGTTTGGGTGGCTTTTGTTTTCGTTAGGGATGAATGAAACTTATCATGGGTATAATGGGAATACTTTGTCTTTGTTTATGATTCCAATCATACAATTTCATCTGTAGAAACCAATAATCACTACTTAATTTACATATTAACAAGCCTAGACCGTAGCCTGTATAAAAAATGGACCTAGTGTTGGTGACGTTACCGATCTGTTCCTGAGTGCTGTTTTGAAGCCAATCGTCAGCTGGTGCCATATTGGAAATGTTGAACACAACCTAACTGTCCGAGCTAGTGTGACGTAAAGAGGGGGGCCTTTAACTTTTTCGCTAACGCCTACAGGGTGCCCGCCTGTCAATCAAGTCAGTCATGTCCTTATTTGGGCAAAACTACTACTTTTTTCTAGGCTGCATAAACATTACACAGAAGTGACAGCGTGGACAAAGGAGACACCAGACAAAGTGATGAAGCAGCAGAGGAACTTATGGTGAGTTGAAAATGTGTGAATATGTTGATACCATTTCCCTGTAATACATGCAATGAAAGTATCTAGACCTGTTACCTGTTTACTGAGATACACTGGACAGAAAGAAGAGTATATGAAAGATATGATTACTGTGGAGCTGTGGGAGGAAGTTACACTACCGCAGTCTAAAACTACAGCTAATCACACTTACGCTGATAGCCAGGTTGGGGAACTCTGGCGCCAATATGTGGAACGAGATACTCGTATTTACCTTTGAAAATACAGAGTTATAAAAAAATTCCCCCCCTGTACAGTGTGTGCAATCGGACCACACGTTTTTTTTTAACCAGTCTGTAAACATGTTCATTAATGCTGCAAAGATTATCTTTTTTGATTGGGTGTGTAAGTGGTTTCCTGTGTTTCTGCAGCCATCCTCAGGTGGATGCTAGATTAACTGAAATTTTAGCACTTTCGCATGGGCTTCATGTTTTGAAACCGGAGGTTGCCGTTTGACACAGTAGGTGATAGTATGCAGTCCGCCATTAAGCACAGAGAAGAAGATCAAGCGCAGCTGCAGCAAGAGTCATAATGCCATCACTGGTGTTTGTATTTCACTGTTTCATAGGATGAAAATGGGATTGCAATGAGTAGAACATGAGCAAAAAGTATGCTGGAAGGAGGAAAAAGTCCTCGATTTCAGTTACCTGAAAAGTCAACATCCCAACAAGAATGCATTGAAGAAATTCAAAGCAGCAGTAGCCAAAGCTAGCAGTAGCATAGGATTGAAGCCTATCGTCGTTGGACGGCATGTTGGAAAAGCTGACTCAACTTAGCCAAAGTATGTTGATTTAAAATTGTTTAATGAACTTTGTTAAAGTAAAAATGTACTTTGTACTTTTTGTGGTGATGTTAGAGTTGATAAGTATGGAATTGTTGCATATATAGATATTTGATCACTAAATCGTAGCCTTCCCACCCCCAGGTTAATAAAAACTACACATTATCAACTGTTTTTTTTATTACAAAAATGTGGGAAAAAATCTGCAATCTTATTGGTGTCAACCATCAGGAGCAGGTACGTGTTGGTTATCGGTATTGGCTTGAGTGCACTATGTTTGAGTTGTTGAACACCAGCGGAAGCAAATGTTTGGTGTTTGTTTCCAGGTTTTTAATGATCTGTGACCCATGTTATTGCTAGATGAAAACATTTCATAACCATGTGTCCTTGGCAAACAATACAGTGTCACTATTGTTTAAATGTTACCTTTAAAGGAGAGAGCAACCCAGAACAAGCATCAGGGTAACTTTCCACCCTACCTTGCCAGTACGTAACCTGCAGCAACCAGACAAGACAGGAAAAAGCAACAAGGCTTTATTGGCGCCCCTTTTGCATAGCACAAAGACATGTTTACCAAAGTTCTGTCAGGGTCCTACTAACCATGATGCTGATGTTCTGGCTTCAAAGCTAATCATAAAAACAATATCATCTCTGGAGGCTCCTCTTCCAGCTGAGTGAATAACAAGAGGCATTGGAGATGGATTTATTTCCCCTCCAGAACCCCCAAAAGTACTCTGTACTCTTTGACCCCTCTCCCCACTCAGCTATTCTGCATGTCTGCTGAGCACATAGCACTTTATGGGGCTGGTTTACAAATAGAAGACCAAGCTTGGACTGAACTGAATACAGTGAAGATTGTCCAAAGGAAAATATAAATGATTTTGTCTTTTGTTTCTATCAACAATTTATGGAGTTACACTTTGGATGAGGAGAGCTGATGAGGCTTTCTAAAGAGATACGTTAGCATTGTGCTTTCCAAGGAATGAATGGAATTAAAGGAATTTACCATTCCTCACATGAAATCAAACTTACAAATACTTAGTGGCTAGAAAGTTTGAAATGTTCAGTCCCAAGCCTCTCTGTCTTTCACAGAAAGGAGCCACGGTCAGGATCATAAGCAATTTCTTGGCGTGCTTTGTTGGAGCTCAGAGCATTGTCCACAGTTATGCAAAAATAATGATTTACACAACCCAGGCCTCCATACCTGAGCACAGAAATATCTTTTCGGGAACCAGAGAGCTTAGCAAGACAAGTCTTTGAAAAGTGGGTCCTCAGGGGAAGATTAATCCTTGCCTTACATTTGGTGAGAAAACTTGTCTTGAATTTAATGGCCTGCTTTGCTCACCATGTTCACCACTTCCTATAATAGTGCTCTAAAGTTGCTATAAACGACCCCCCCCCCCCAGCCATGAGCTATATGAGATCTGAAATTTTGGTTTAATCAGGGGAGTTAGGATAAAGAGCTGACCTGGGTTTGTCTCCAGGAGGAACTAAACCTGATTCTGAAGGAATGTACCAGACCATGGTGTGTTTCTGTGGTGCAGATCAGAACCCAGACCCGCGCACTATTGTGAGGGGATTATTAGTTCCCATGTAGTCCTTATGCTCTCTAAGCCCCCTTTTCCTTTTCCTCACTCGTTTTTGTGCATGACTCCACTCCCTGGGTCCATTGAGCTGAGAAAATTAGGTCCTGCTTTTTCAAGATTCATGTCCGTTAGCTGCATGACTCAGCATAGGCTTAGTTTAATGTGTCTGTCAGATATTCAAAAACTTTGTTTTCATGATGAATATGCTTGTTATAGGGCCATATTTCTCAATACAGATGTTTGAACTCACATCTTTTACTACCTTGCCCTTTGTCTTTAGTGGTTTTAGTTCAACCTGACCTGCAGAGAAAGGAACCAATTGCCATCGGCTGCGGTTTTGGCTCTAAAGCATACCAAGCCAACCACAACACTCTCTCCATAGGAGGCCTGAGGACCTGTAAATTAGACAAGCTCCCCCAAATCCCCTGTTTTTTGATGAATTGACTGAAGCAATCTAATAGTGTTTTCTAACTGGGCAAGTAAATCTGGGGGATTTGGCATGACTCTGATAGTCTCACTGTGCAGCGGTCCATACATTTTGAGTTGAGTTTTGGTGTTATTGAGGTCGATATGCCTTTCCCATCACTCCATCTTTGAGGAGGATGAGGGGAAGATGAAGACACTCAGTTTTCTGCTTCTGTGTTGTTTTGTGCTGGGGTAATGTTGCATTGAACTCTACCCAAGTCCTAGGCCTGGTAGCCTATTTATTGGCTCTTTCATGCCTCACCTACTTTCAAAAACATTCCATTATTTGTGCACCATTAAGTCTGGTGTGGATGGATATGAGACTCTTCAGATTGCTCTTCCCAGCCTCCCTGTCTTGGATGCATTTTTGACACGCTTGTTAAAGAATTTCTTCTTTGTGGTTTTTACATTATATAAGCAGGCATGCCCAAAATCAATACAAACTTCAGTGAAGACATTTACACACAGTATTTGGCCATCACTGCAGTTAAACTATATGTTGGGGCGGTTAACAGTAGAATGATGAATGCATTTTCAGGAGGAGAGGAAATAGGATATAGTGGAAAAGCCTTGCAGTTTAACACATATCCCATATTTTACAGTATCCATGAAGTATTATTGCTGTATTCCTAAAGGGGCCTCAAAACCCCAAGCAACTATGGCCACCACATCATTGCTGCTACATTCAATCAATTAATTGAGTGTGCATTTGTAGGCTCAAACACAAACAAATAAATCGTGTAACTGACTTGATGTCTGTTACACGAGTCACTGCTATCCTAGTGGCTCTGTCATTATAATGTTTTCTGCAGACAGTTTTACTTGACGTATATTTGGGATGAAGATCGCTGTATTTCCCCATTTTTGTTTTGAATGTCTGCTTGGAGGAATATGAATATCTGTTTCCTCATTTGGTTCATAATCAGAATCATCAGACTCCACAAGATGGTCAATTCTGAGGATCTTCAGACACACCCTCTTCTCTCGTTGAAAATCCTATTAAGTACACTGTTTTTATGAGAAGCCTTATAATTGCTCAAAAACCATTCTTACTTTTGTTTAGTATTTTAATCAAACTTTTTTATTGCACAAATTAACAAAAAACTGCAAAACATATCCACAGAACCAGAACCAAACTCAAGCAAATAGAACCAGAACCAAAACCAAACTCAAGCAAACAGAACCAGAACCAACTCAAGCAAACAGAACCAGCACCAGAACAAAACTCAAGCAAACAGAACCAGAACCAATCTCAAGCAAACAGAACCAGCACCAGAACAAAACTCAAGCAAACAGAAACAGAACCAACTCAAGCAAACGGAAACAGAACCAAACTGGAGCAAACAAAACCAGAACCAACTCAAGTAAACTGAAACAAGAACCAAACTCAATTAAACAGATCCAGAACCAAACTGGAGCAAACATTATAAATGTCCTCAGTACAGGTTGGCATTGAGAAAAATCAGATGCCTCAGCTTCGATGGGCTGATCCGATTTCTCCTCTCAGTGAGTATTTACCCTGTCTTCGAGAAGACTCTCTTGGAAGGAACAGATGAAGCCACGATACACAGCCTCCCCTCCATCACCTGTATCCTATATCCTCACGTGATTGGCCGCATGGCCAATCAAAGTTCTGTTGTGAGCAGAGCTGGGGCTGAACACTGTGAGAGCTAAGCAGCAAAAGGAAACTACTAGGAGCCGGCTCTCTCTCAATCAGGCCGGCTCTTCTGATTCACTATAAAACGTCGTCTCTCAGTGCCGCAGCTTTTGATCATGACACATAACTAAGGGTTAGTGTTAGGGTTATGATTAGGGTTAGGGTTATGAAAAGGGTTAGGGTTAGGGTTATGATTAGGGTTAGGATTAGGGTTAGGGTTAAGGTTACGGTTATGATTAGGGTTAGGGTTCAGGTTATGATTAGGGTTAGGGTTTTGATTAGGGTTATGATTAGGGTTATGATTAGGGTTAGGGTTCTAATTGGGGTTAGGGTTAAGGTTAGGGTTATGATTAGGGTTAGGGTTTTGATTAGGGTTCTGATTGGGGTTAGGGTTAGGGTTATGTTAGGGTTTGGGTTTTGATTAGGGTTAGGGTTTTGATCATGACACATCACTACCCTGCTGAGAGTCCCCTCAATGTGGGTTGAGTTTGCCCACGGGAACAGAGAAGGTTTCCGTCACAAGTCATGCCAACACCTGCTTATTCGAACTTTACAGATGAGGTCAAGAGATAGGGAGAGGGTGTGCATGTGCCTGTGCGCGCGTGTGTCTGTGCTTATTGATTTAGATGAAAAAAAATCACAAAACTATAGGGTCCTAAAAATATAAAATGAGTTGTATCAGAAATCCTGGTAATGATCTTCAACCCAAACACACATTGTCTTCAGAGCAAGCACTAGCTGGGTGTTTGTGACTTTGTGGCCATGAGCTTCTCTATAACATTTCTTCATCCCACCGTGCATTTGTTCTAGGACAAAATGTTTTAAACCCTGCAGCGCAGTACAGCGCAGGAGCCTCAAGGTTTTCTGTGACTGATCAAGATATGGCACGGCTGCATTCATTGTGACAGTGATTGGCCCGTTGGCTGAGTTTGTGGTCAGTCAATTGTTGTAAGGAGAACTTTTCCCCAATTTTTAAAAAGCCAGTCTATCCAAGATTTGTACGGAATTTGAGGACAACATCGGACATGACTTCCCCTGGCTTGTCATTATGTTTATGTCTATTAGTGTGTTTGATATGTCTTCCTGATAGATAGATCTCCCTCATCTGATGCAGAGGGAGAAACACAGATGGTTATGTGTGTATTTGTGTGTGAATTTCTATGCGTGCCTTTAACAGGTTAAAGTGTCTTTTCCCCTGCTTCCTCATTTACCTCCAACTTGAACCACATCTGGAAGGTATTAATGGGAAGGGCTCAAGACCGTGAAAAATTAAGAAGCACTTAGAACACAGCAGAATATTTAAAAAGAGCGAGCAGATAGGATGTGTGAACTACGACGCCTTGAGTTGCAGGAATGTGGAGCTGGAGGATCTTCGGAACATGCTTTCCTCATTTCCTCTCTCTCCAGTCCTCACACTTCTTTATGGTTGTGTTATAATGAGCAGACGCAGAGTAACACCATCTATTACTGTGTCATAAAAAAAAGAAATCCTTCTATAAGAGTTTCCCTGGATTCAGTCAGTAGCTTTTATTATCGTGGGTACAAATAGGATACCAATTTTATTTTGCACACTTCAACTTAAAACTGAACCTTCTCCTTTTTGTCTATTACGTTTTTAAGCATATGTTTTGATCCTATAAAATTAAATATAAACACAGTTTTCAGATGTAGTCTTAGATGGACTGACACAGTAGAAATAATCAGGCGTATTGCTGATGGTCTTGCTTTCTTTTGCAGCTCATACAGAGGCATCAGTATTTATTTCAATTTGCTCCATAGCCAACAAAACAAACAAAAAACACCTACAGGAGCTTTAAAATGTAATCATGTTCTCCATATCTAAAGCTTCTTTTCTGAACACGTGGCAGCAATATATAAAACAGTAGAACCCATTCAATTATATGTGTATTGAGGTGCATATTGTAGACATTGAGAATCTAAATATTTTTCTTTAATGTCATTTTAAAAATATCTAATCGAGACATACAACGGAAGCTACACGTATTTAGCTTTTCAGAGTCAAATTCTCATATCTACTGGAGTTTAAGGTTCCCGTTTGGAGGCTAAGAGGCAGAAAAAGATTAAGACAATTTCACCCTATTTCTTTACGACTTCACTAAGCATAAACTTGAAAGATTTTTCCATGCCTACACTGAAAATTAACAGTTTTCTTTATCCAACAATTGTTCTGAGGAGAAGACATAGGCGTCCAGAGTAAATAGTGAGGTCGATAATGTTGACCCAAACTGACCACACAACAGATACCATCAGTCAACATGTATGCTGACGGAAACACAGTGTTGAAGATCTGCATATGTGACACATAGGAGTGCTTTTGCAGTGTATCAAACCAATGTAACAGGATATTAAATGTTGTCTTTAGCAACAAAATAGCGGCTCCAATGGAGACAGATGGGGTGAATTGAGGAGAAATCAAGATCAGTGTTTTATTTGTTGTTCTTTTTTGTGCAAATCTGCAATATCATTCATGTCTCAACCCCTTAATGTTCCATTTTACTTGATTTCTACATTGATTTATCTGTTCTGTTATATCTGTTAAATAAATAGGGCTCTATTGAGGTTTTGTGCCTCACCCAAATAAATCTTTTTGCTTGTCACTTTTCATTATTTGACGATTGTTTTCAATAATTGTTGGATTCTGATTACAGATTGACTTAAAGCCACTTATTACCATTGTTGTTCAGGGTTGCACGTACTCATGATCGTGTTTCTGAGGGAAAGATGTAATTTCCCTTTAAATAACTAATAATTAAGCTTGAGTTTTAAGGTCATGAATCAATGACATTTCCTGAAAGACGGACAAAAAGGTGTTAGTCTGATGAAGTGCAAATTGTTCCGTACCCAAGTGCTTTCCACTGAAATTGTGCAACTAAATATGTAACCACAGCAATGGCTTCCTTCCTGCATACCTCTCCCAAACTTTCATCTCAGTCACACATGATTTGATTTAGAGGAATTTTCAGTCGGTGCCATATCTTTGTACTACAAACTGAGCTTTTGGTTTCTCAACAAATCCTCATTGGCAACTTCACTTTCTTTGCTTAAGTAATCAGTTATTTGATCCTCCATTGGGTCTGTCTCCTACTGCAGCACTTGAGCTCAATTATTGGGCTGCGAGCAATTTGTAAACAGTTTAACTGACTCTTAGGCCCTTTGGGTGAAACCGAATCTTGTCAGAGATTTTTGTCTTTTCTTTTCATTCCACCATACTCGCAGACTCTAATATAAATCAAATCAAAGTCATTCTTTGCGGGTCAATTAGGGGTTGTTAGGCCAAATGTGGCGTGTTTATTAAAGGGCCATTTAGGGTGCATATGTCGGCAGTAGATGTGTGATCAGTTCAGCTTTCTGAGCAGGAGGGTGTCATATGGGATTTGAATCATGGTGTTTACTGCACAGTGACATTCTAAATCACTAGCACGTTCAGACTTCCATCACACAGCCTCTCTTGCATTTTTTCTTCTGCAGATGGGGAACAAGTGCGATTAATGACTTCAGCTCCCAAAGAGCCTTTAAGTGGGAGACATGTGCATGTTCAAAGAGTCAGTCTGCTGTATATGAGTGATAACATTTCTCTCATGTATATACTGATACTCTAAAGCTCCTGTGAGGAATCACTTCGCCTGACTCCTGCTCTGCAGAGGCGGGTTTCTGGCATTAATAATGATAAATAATCAGTCATGTTGCTGATGATCTGATTAGCTTTCGTAGGTCAGATACATCAGTATCAATTTCAGTCTATTTTGTAACCAGCTAAAAAGTCCTCTTATGATCTGAAGGGATTACTTGCATGAGAAAATTAAAATTGACATGTTAGTACAACTTGCTTTCATAATGCCATGCTGTCAGAAAACAACAACAACAAAAAGCAGAACATTTTTCAAATTTCATGTGATGTGGATGATTGTTTGTTTGTAGACTTGTTGTGTATTACCACTATGACCAAGCATTTTACAGTCATGTGTTTTTGTGCTTCATCATACATGCGAAATATGAAGAAAATTAAACATGTCGTATTTGAGTCATTCCTGTTAGTTTTAGTCAAATTTTAGTCTTTGATTTTACCAGCCGATTTTCTCTCTTTAAAATAATCAACTTAGTCGATCGGTTATTGGTATCAGGGTTGTATAAAGTGTTAAAAATGTGAATATTTCACCCTTTTAACAATTTTGCTTGTGTAATATCTAAAGTTATTACCCGGTCATCTTACTGATCTTCCGGTTGTGTAAGATGCTTGATTCTGATTGGTCCAAACCCCTTGACAACCCCTTGACGACGGTTAATAACTTTCACTAACATGAGCAACACCAGAGGCAAACTGATCACATGTCATTTCAAATCAATCCGGGAAAAGAAGTTCCGGCACATTTAGCTTCTGCTTGTTGGCACCATAAACCGTAAGCTGAAGTAAAACCATTAGCTTTCATTAACATCATATTGGTAAACAATGTGGCTAAAACGTTAGTTTGGTTAGCATGCTAAATCAGAAGGCTATGGATGTTTACATATTGGATCCTGTCCAGCAATATTAGCAATGGCAGTGGTCGGGCGTAGGTTTGATTTTGACATTGGTGGGGGCATAGGACCATCCTCAGACATCGTCAACACTGGTGAAACCTGCAAGCGAAACAGCCTACAGGGAGCTCAGCCAATAAAAAAACAGAACGGTCTCAAGTATTTGGGAGTCGGTGCCAAAGTGGAAAGGGTATAACCCTTTGTGTGCCGCATGAATTCCGTTTCAACCTTAGTATTGATTGGGACATTTCAGCCATCGTTTGAGATTGGTAGGGACACATCCATACGGTCCATACACAATTCTACGCCATTGGCAGTGGAGCAGGTGAGAGCCACTTTACGTTACCTGTCTCTACAAAGAAACTTAAAGATTCCTCTGATTGTTGGAGGAGCAAATTTTGAAGTTCTTAGTCCAAAGCTCCCATCGTCTGAGTGTGGCCTCAGTCAAGCTCACAACATGCAGTAACAATTCTCTGAGTGTACAGACGAGCTGTAAATGTCAAGGTTCTCTTTCTCTGGCCCTGACTCTCAAAATGTTGTGTTTTCACACCATAAATACAGAATATACTTTGTGATCAAAATTGTCTCAGTGATATGTTCATGTCTGACACCTCGTCACTCGAGAGAAGGACAGAGTCAACAGCTCTGAAGAGAGAGAACCATGGCAAATACAAAACAGAGAAGAACTCCCTCTGTCGCCTAAGGAGACACCACCACAGATTCTGCTCTTCATTAACAACTGGCAAGAAAGTCCTGTAACCGGGTTATTACAAGCATATTTTCTGTAACGGAGTCATTGCAGATCTTCAAATCATGTTAACACATCAAACAAACTGTTTCTACAGAGCTGGATATAAGTTTAAAAAATATAACATCATTATGACTGATAGAAATATTTATGAAGAGACAAGAATCTCCTCCATAATAACTTCCATCCATTGCTACAGATTACCACAAAAGCAAAGCCTGAATAGTGACTCCACATGTTTTTTCCTGTGAACGCGTTGAAAGGTATATTTATTGAACTAAGGCTAAAAGGGTTGTTTCAGATGGTTCCGATTCATCAGCCAGATTCGACATCTGTTCCTGGCTCAACAAAGCAATACGACTTAACATACAAAAGTATGTTTCTCTTGGAGGGTGTTTTTTTTTCGATGGCCTTTCCAATCCTAACAAGTTGTCAAGTGTATGCAACAGGCAGGTAAATTGCACAGGGCTGCCTTCAGTCCTGTTCGATGGCATGGTTGCTATTTGAAGCATAGATTAAAAGCACGTTTTTACTAAGATTATGAACTAAGACTAAAGTGCTTTAAAGACTTTCTGTAGTAAATTTGAGGTCTTAAAACCTCACCACAGAACGATAACAATGGTTTGGAAACTGTTTTGAACTAACTGAGTGCACTTACTGCATTATGTTAACTCAAAAAGAACAATACAGATTCATGGTGAATCAAGATTGTCTTGCTGGCTTTTATTTGTTCTTTTTGGCTTTAATTACTTCAACTTTTTTCTTTGAGGTTTGACTCAATGGTGCAAAATGTTCCTGAAGTAACAGTGTCATAAAAAGTGTCGGAAAGGAGCATGCTATCTCATCTCGAAGTGCAATTACACAGAAAGTTATCAGTGATAATAAGTTGGCATAACACAAATAGATTACACAGAGGAAGAGAACCACACATTAAAGGAGCAATTTAACCTAAATTTAGGTTTACACATGAATCCAAGAACAAAAAAAGATTAGTATGAGTCACACCGTCTTTCTTGGCCAGGAGCATGGCCATTTCCACATCCTTACAATTCATTCCTTATCTCTACATTATCAACAAAGCGTGAATATGGGAAGTGTTTCTTATGATTAGCAGTTAAGATTAAAAAGAAAAATCATACTCTTTCCCAAAAGCTACTTTAGAGGATAATGAGGCCTGACATAAAGTACAAAGAAATACTCGAACACTGCCTTGTTTCATTTGAATGTTTCCTTGGGGATCTGAATGTGACAACACTAACGATGACAAAGTTGAGTTTATTACATTGCTACCTTTTATGTGACGGTTTCAGTATAGCACTTAGTAAATCACAGTTACCCATGAAAAAAATGAACAAAAAAATAAGTCACAACTTATGAAAGGATAATAAGAGACAGACCAAGACAAGACAAAACAAACAAAGACAGGAAGGGGAAGCTACTCTTAGCCTTGTATACCAATTCAATTCATTTTAATTGCATTCAGAGAACTTTGTTTATCCATTTGAAACTTCATTTTTGGGAAAAACATCTTGCAACTACAACACATTACCTAACAGACTTTGACCCAATTCCAAAAAACAATGGTTTAAAAATCATAGAAACCCTATATATAGTGCAAAGACAGTATTAAATGTTGAAACTAAAAAGTTGTATTGTTGTATGAAAAATAAATGCTCATTGTAAAATTGAGGCCATGCCACACATTCATAAAATAAACAAAATATCCCATAGGTTAATTTGCAACAGATCAGTAACATGACCTGGTCTAAAAAGGGCAATCCAGAGAGGATGAGTCTCTCAGAGGTAAAGATGGGATGAGGTTCATCACTCTGTGAGAGACTGCGTGGGCAAATAAACCATTCCAGAATAATGTTTCTAAAATACTGCATAGCCTTTATGGGTTTCATAGCAGAGAGAGTGTTGTATCTTAACAGTCCGTGATGTGTGGATGCAGAATGAACCTTGTGACACTGGCCAGCTTAAATCAATAATTAGATTTATTCCAATCAAACAGCAGCATCAGCATCAGTAACAAGCATCGCAACTGCTTGGAGGATGACCGGGCCAGATGAAGTCGCCTCACCTCTATCTCCACGTTCTGACTTAAATACCATGAAGGTGCACTCAAAATAGAATGAGGGTGTCCTCAAAACATACACATATATGGACTCTTCAACACAAGTTTAACGTTAGCTGCTATTTGACTCCATTTCTGAAAACCTTGTTTTGAACATGTCAAAGATGTCAACTGTCACTGTCAATCACATGTATTGTCTAGGTGAAGGGGATCTTCTTTTAGACCTTCCTAGAGACTTCTGGAGCCATTCTACAATAACACATTCTTGTGGGCCATAAATGAGTTAAACATGAGATACTTCAAGAGAATCCGGAGAAATCTCTGTACTAAAAGTAAACCAAATCTGAATGGTCAAGTGCCTCGAGCCCTCAGGCGACACTGCATTAAAAAACAGACATGACTCTAAAGTGGAAATCACTGCATGGGCTCAATATCAATTCCAAAACCATTGTCTGTGAACACAGTTCATTGCAGCATCCACAAATCCAAGTTAAAACAGTACCATGCAAAGTGGAAACCATATTTAAACACGGTCCAGAAATGCCAGTTACCTCTACAGCACATTTTGTACCAGAATACTTGAACACTAAATCCAGTATTTATTATCTTATTAAGATATTACACAAAGACCCCACATTTCAACATGGTGGCACAAGATAAAATGTCAGTGGATGCAAATCAACATTTTGTATTTTAAGCACTTGGAGCAGGATGAACATTCTTGGTTACGCAAGCCATCGGGATTGCTTTTCAGGGGATTAGGACTATCTGTACAACATTTCTTGTCAATCCACTCAATGTTTATGTCAAAATTCCTCTAGACAGGCGGACCAACTGACCAGTCATGACCTGATAGATCATGTTTATAGCGTGGCAAAAAAATCACAAGTTCAAAAGCACATAATTTAGTCTCTTTGTCTGAGAGTTCTCAATACCAGATGAAGATGGAACAAATTTTGTTTTGGCAAAAACTGCCCAATTTATCATCTCATGACGGCTTTAATAAACAACTTCAAAGATGACATAACCCACTTTTTAATGTTAGGGTTATCTCTGTGAGTCATATTGTGCTGTTTTTAATGTCTGGCCTTTGATACAGAAACTCCAGTCTCAGTCCAAAGAAACATTTGAAAATAAAAAATACATTAATCTTAGAATTACCTTTAATATCTAGACACTGTTATCAATCTTAGAAATCAGAAACGGCAAGATAATCCTAATAACTGGTAGTGAAAAGAGAACATCTTGCTTCTAGATGAAGTATTCTTTGATCAAAGATAAGAATGAGCCTCCATGCAGTAGGGCACAACCAACAACGCAATCGTGCCAAAGCTTAATTGAGCTCAAGGCTGCTGACACAACTGATTTTCTAACATGGTGCTGCTAAGTCTCCAGATCTTCATTCTTGTGTTGGTTAAAAAAAACAACAATGTGGGAAGATTCCCAGTGTGTCTACAACAAGGGTCATTCAATGATGAGAGGCTACATGAGGATACAGTTGAGTAAATTGTGGCCATGCGTTTATTCTGAATGAGTATATTTGATGGCATTATGTATGGTATCTTGGTTCATTCTATTGTACTATAGCTGACAAGGTTACACATGCTACAACAGCCAAAAGCTATTCCTTGCGATTTAATTCTAGCTATGTAAATATGTCTTCTATAATAATGAGAAAGGCAGAGGTCCAATGTAAACAAGGATTATGTAGCTGCATATTTATTCCACTTTTTTTTTTTTTTCAGCAAAAAAAAACAACAAATAACCTCACTGCCTCCATCTGGTCTTTGTATCTCTAAAAAGAATGACTGGTTTTGCTCAAGTAGACTGAATGGTATTGACTAGCTTTACAGTGGGCTGTTTGCTGAAAAACAATCGATATAGAGAGCAAAGATGGTGACACGCAAGCCTGGATCCCATTGAAGGTCATCTGACAGCAATTCAGCTCTATTTATCTCAATAAACAGACATCTGCTAGAAATCTGTCTTTTGACGTCTCTTAACTCAAATTCCTTTTATCCTTAAGTTGCTCACCCAACTGTAAGCCATGTAGAAACCCTAGAGCCTCTACATCAGAACCCTGAAAGGTTGCCCCTTGCTACCAAACGGCGATCTCAGGAGTTGAAAAGTGCAGCCAATATGGAAGTACACTCATCTTTTGTTCCAGGCTGTAAACATGTTCATTTCTGCTGTAAAGATCGGCTTTTTTGAATTGGTGTGTATGTGGTTTAAAGTACTTCTGGAGCCTGCCTCAAGCGGATCCTCAATCAACTACAGTTTTTAGCACTTCTGCATTGGACTAATAATTTTAGACCGGAGGTTGCTGCTTGGACTCCAACATGTTTTATACAGTCTATGGTTCCTACCTGAGGCTCCATCCTCAACAGAATGGTCAAAAGTCAAGCTGTTTTGCTCAGAGCTCCCCCTACAGGCCATATTTGTGCTCATGAAATGGTTTCGGAAGCTGCTGTATATTTCACCCAACTGAAATATATTTCAGGCCATTGTAACATTGTTGTTTCCAGTCCTGGCTGGCATGTTATTTGACATATTTGATCAGAAAAATGTGCTGAACATTTGAGGCTTTAAAATAGCGACAGGTGCATTTATTCCACTAGCATGCTCCTCTAAAGAAGAGAAATCAAGTTTTTATTTTATTTTATTTTAGTGCAGTTTAGTGATGGTTGAAATGATGCAAGACATGAACCAGAGTTGATTTTAAAAACATGCACAGCTGTGCTATGATGTATCTGGTGAGAAATTGCAGTAATAGCTCAATAAAATAGTTGAGAACAGCAATAGTTAAATTAATTTATGGTCTCAAATAAAGTGGAATGTAAAACCTGTGAGTGATAACAGTTAAATTTTGGGTTTTTTCCACTAAACCTTCTGTGTGTCCTTCAGTGTGTGTGTGGGGGTACCACCACATTTCCTCCAGCCATGACGTAGGCCATCAATGTTTCCTAAATCACTGCTCAGCTCTAATGAGACAGCTCTCCAGGCATTGCTCACATCATGGTTAGCATCACATCTTTGGCTTCTGGTTGCTGTTCGAGCTAACAGAGGAGATGCGGTTACATAACTGACAGCAATTTTGTAAAGTCACGCAAGGCAGTTCAATGGTTTTGTGATGACATCATCAGGCAATGCCTTCAGGAATTTTAAATAAAACCTTTTCACTCTGGGTTTCAGTTGTTTTCTTGTCTGATAGCTGCAAACAGCTGTCCTTCATCCTATTTCTCTTTTCGCTCTAAACACTGAAATTGAAATCATTTTTGCTATGTGATGCAGAGCGCACGCATTAGGTACAACTTAACCAAAAGTTAATCAATTGATTTACGATGCATCATTTAGCAGTAATATTTAGGTGCAATTATTGAGAAAAAAATTGAGCAATAAATATCTTCAGTTTCAATAACGAGAGAAATAGAGAGCAAGATACACAACTACTTAAAAATCGTATAATCTTAACAAAAAGTGAAACTCCACGTGTTTATATTGGAGAGTCTAGCTTATCTCATACCTAAAATATTGCAATAAATACTTGACTGATGCCACTACTTTGCACACATTGCTTTAAGCCATTTGTCTTGTGAGTTCAGACCCTTTCAGATTAATGTGATATTGAACTCATTAGCCTCTGGATGAGAAAAACACATCATCTTCATAGAGTCACTTTGGGGGAAGTTGAAATAACACCAGACTCCTTTACACCACGGAGGACGTTGCTTGTGATTAACACCCTGGACAGTTCCAGAACATCTGTGGGAGGCGAATCACGGTCGAATGAAACATAAACAATATCGGTCAAAGAGAAGGAGCATGACAGGAGCGGTGTAATCCATGCACCACACAGAGAAAGGGGATGAGGGAGATCAGCTGACAGAATGAAGGAGCAGACGCACAAAAAAAGTGGGTTAATTAAATAAAAGTCTTGCAAAAACAAAGGTATGTTTTATTACAGATCCTCCTCTGCTACATGGACTGTATTCACTGGAGGAAACTCTTTGACTAGACCTTATATATCTCTGTGTGTAATCAGCCATTAAAATTATTCTTATCAGGGAAAACTATTAGGCGATATTTAACAGAGGAATTATTTTCTCACAGCAAACCAGTCATGCTTCATCAAGGAAAAGTTATGTTTGGCATGATCTATACCCAACATTTCTCTCACAAAATTGAAACCAAATTGAAAAATTTGAGAAGATAAGATAACATAAGAGAAGTTACGATGTTACTTTATTGATCCCCCAGGGGGGAGTTCAGTTGTTACAGCAACCTAGACATAAGTACAATCAAGAAGAAGTTTCAATAAGTAAAATACAATAAAATAAAATAAGTAAAAATATAAAAAAGTAAAAATAAAAATAGATAAATAAAGAGAATACAATTTAGATATATACAATGTTACAAATGGAATTTAGATTAAATAGTAGTAATTACAGGCAGTATTAAAAATGGTTCAGTAGTGACAGGTTGACATGGTGTGATTGTGGTTGGTAATGACAGATTAAGCAATAAATAAAATAAATATGGGTAAATATAGTATGACTAAGTTGTACTATACAATAATATTTTAACATAACAATAATAATGTAATATAACATTAATAATGTAGTATAACAATAATAATATAATATAACATAACAATAATAATGTAATATAACAATAATAATGTAATGTAACAATAATAATGTAATATAGTAATAATAATGTAATATAATATAATTGAAGCATGTACCTTGATTTTGATTGAAAATTAGACATTAATTTCATCATTATGTATGGCTCTATGGTGATTTTAATTTTCATCAATTAAAAATTAAAATTTAACATTCAATATTTTTTTTCCTTGACAGATGGTTAATCGTTGACTGTGCTTCCACTGACAGGAACTAGTATAAGTCCAAACATAAATTGATATAATAAGGATTTTTAAAGATTACTGTTTGGGCTTTTGATGACTTTATTTATGTGATGGATACTAAGAGTACAATAGTGGTAGTAGATAGTGGGGAAAGCAGCACATGGGTTAAAATAGGCCATGGTTTCCTATTTGAACCCAAGCCTCTGTATACGGGATGTACGATTTAACTACTGCGCTAAAACAGTTTCTTGACATGCCTCAAATTTGGTGGATTAATCTGCCGTCATGGTAACAACAAACCACAAAACTCTGCTTTGATCAAATGTATCATATCAAATGTCTATTAATCAGGCTTACACAAACAAAATCAAAATGTTGAAAACCATTGAACTGTGTCTCGTAAAACATTGAACATTTGCTCCAAGACATTAACCATTTTTACTTGTACTTTGAGTTCCCAATTTATTTCTAAATTGAGCATTTGAACTTTTAAACAGCAGAAGTATGTCTCTGGTTATGTCCAGTCAAAATAACATCTAAGGTTATTGGATTAAATGAGTCTCTCTCCTCTGACAGATATATGAAACGTTCCCAGTTATATCCTCTTTAAAATCCATCAAAACTGAACATGGACGGAGCGTGCTCTTGTTGGCAGTGCCCTGATTACAACTCCATCCAACAAGGCTCTTAAAGGTTCAAGTTTCATTTTCAGAGTTTGCTTTGTGTTCAAGTGAAAGTGTGATCAAAAATATGTCAAATATCTTGAATGAGTTGCCTGTTACTTGTAGGCCACATTAGGGGTAGGTCTGGGAGACAATTACGGGTGGCCATGACCACAAGCTCTTCTTAGAGGTGGCAGTGCTTACTTAGACTGACAGTCTTGTCATTTCAAAACATTGTCAACACTGAAGTTATAGAGAGCCAAAACCCTTTTATTCCAAACAGGTAGGCCTTGACTTGGACTTCAACCCTGAGCCCTTCTTCTGTGAAGCAGCAGTGCTTACCATTATTACTAACATGCCACCTTGAACAGTGTACCTGTTAGGTTAAGTCCACAGAACACATACTAACTGATTTAACCAATTCCCTTGCACTTCCCAGAAGCCCTGCAAAGTAAATAGTTGGACTGTTGTCCCAGATTCAGTCAGGACCACTCTTGTCAAAATAATGTATTATTCCCGTGAAATAAGCTATATTTGGTGGTATGTCTGTTCTGGGAGCTCCCTGCCCTTCTATGTGCCTACGTGGAATACCAAAGCCTGAGGTGGGGAGAGCACACCCTGCCTCTCTTTCATGTGTATAGATGAAAAGTCAAGGCAGGGAGAGCAGCAGCAAAGACCGCCTTGGTACAGATCAGAGCAGGCAACAGTGACAATACATATGACACAGTCAAAATCAGAAACAGCATAAAGGAGTTGCTGGGGTGGAAGTGGGTTGCAAAGCGGTCTGCAGCAAGAATAGGCAGGCTAAAGCAGTTTAAATACAAAGCCCATTTTGCTATTTGCCAATTGGGTGCATAGATGTAGTCAGCTTAACTGTCAGCTGATACAGGTGGTGTTAAAAGCAGTTAATGTACTGCTATTCACAGCTATATACCACCTTTTGGATACTTATAAGTTTGTAGTCAAAATATTTATGACCAGTTAAGATAGAAAGGGTAAATAAATGTGATTCATTTGTATGTACTCACTCATAGCCTACTTCATGCCACCCATGCAGAAGTCTGCACTCTTGTTTGGCCACCCCAGTCAACAAAGTCAGGCTCTGCTCCTAGGCCACATATTAAATGTATTTTGACAACTTCAAGTTCAAAATCAGAGAGAACTGATGCCATGCCTTTCAGAACCTAGCATTGATATGTTATTTATTCCAGATGAGCAGTCTGGGATTAAGTCCTTGACTCATACCACAGTGACGTGCACCATAAAGCAAAGAGCTTTTAACTCTTTCGATCATCGTGGATTGATGTAAACTTGATATCATACTTTTACTTTTCAGAGGAGTCAGAGGAATATAGAAAGAGTATAAACAAAACATATTTACTAAAGAGAGCCTCAGCCGATTGTCTTAAGCTATTTTCTGGAGGGTATGTGAAAATGAAAACAAGATTTAGTGATATGAGACCGTCTGGAATCTCGGCATCTGCAAGCAGCCAACTTGTCTGTTCACATGTTTCTTTTTATGATCAATGGAGTAAATGTTAACGGGCGATTGGCTTTGCCTTCATCAATTTGAAAAAGATCCCTGAGAGCTATTGTTTTATGTTCCACTGGCTAAAATAGATCATCTCCTTATTCACCTGCCAGAGTAAAAGTGCTGGTTTATTGCATTGACCTCTATGAACACACTCACCTTAGAATACCTTTGACTCTGCTTTGTATGTGTCAGATTGGAGGTTGAACAAAGTAGAACAAGCTCAGACCGATTCACACTGTTCTCATTTTCTGATATAAAAGAAAGTATTCTCTAAATAAAGGTTCATGTAATTATCCCAAAATGTTAAATACACCAATTGATTATTATTTAACATTAAACAAAGAATTACATTAAGTTCCTGCCTTTTTTATTTACACAACTTAGCTTTCACAATTTCATAATAAAGTAAAAGCTTTAAACTTTATTTAAAATGTGTATTTCTTAGTATCACTGTGACTCATTTACTGCAGCCACTTGATGGTACTGTGACCGCATGGCATTATAGATGTTTTGCTGCAGTCCCATTTTACAGAAAAGGGAATTGAACCATTTTTTGGGGGAAAAACACAACCAGATCACCAAGCTAGACTACTCAATGATTGGACCACCAAGCCTTAAACCAGCCCAATAAACCCATAAAGAGTGTTGACACATTTACAACTCAAGGCTGTTTTCAGTCTTCAGGACCAAAGTCAATTCCTGTTGATGAGGGGAGTCTTTTAGAACAACTATTTAGATGAGCTGTTTTATGTCAGAGACATGTGGTGGTTTACTTTTTTAATCGTATCTGCCTGCTATTAAGTTCATCTTTGAGCGATCAGAGAATCAATTTGCTTGTTCAGATAATGATGTACAGACAAGAATGAATAGACTTTCTTTTCCCTGCATTGCCATGGTTTCAAATCCAACTAATGACCCGGGAAGTGAGAGGCGACGAGAGATGCCATCTTAAAGCTGATTGTTATGAACTTTTGAGTGCAGATGTTTAGTAGAGATGAATCAGAAACACTGGCAGGTGAAAGTCTGTGGGTTCTTGACTTGCATTGCTAATGTTGTGATTAGCCCCTTTTGTTTTTGTTGTTTTGTTTAAGTACAGCATCTTAGTTTCTTATACTGGTTTAATAATTTAGTGTTCTATTATCTTATTAATTTATTTAATTTAGGTGAGCTTATTTCCTGTGTTGAGTTTTAACATCTTATTCTACCTCCAGTGTTTCCTCATTAAGATATCATGACAGTGTTTCCTCAGTTCACTCAGCAACTTCTTTTTATTTTTCATTTATTTATTTATTTATTTATTTCATTTTTACCTTTATTATCATTATTTCTGTATATATCATGTTCTTAACTTTAGGATGATGGGTTGGGTTTGGGGTCGGGCCTGGGGTTGGGATTAGGATTGGGGGGTTGTTTATATTTTTAACATTTTATTCTGTTTTAATTTGTTTATCTATTTCACATTTTAGTCACTTTTATTCTACTTTATTTATTTATGAACTTATTTATTTATTTAAAGTATAGTATCTTATGTTTTTTTGATGGTAATTTCCTGTGTTGAGTTTTAACATCTTATTTTACCTCCAGTTTTCCTCATTGAGATATCATGAGAGTGTGTCCTCATTTTGTTCAGCAACTTTTTTTATTTTTTTAATTATTATCATTATTTTTGTACAGATCATTTTCTTAACCTCAGGATGATGGGTTGGGTTTGGGGTCGGGTCTGGGTTTGGGATTAGGTTTGGGGGGTTGTTTATATTTTTAGTTTATTTTTATGTACAGCACTTTGTGTTACAATGTCATTGTATGAAAAGTTATTTACAAATAATTGATTGATTGATTGATTGATTGATTGATTGATTGATTGATTGATTGATTGCAGTATTTCCACTGGCATCGACTATTATGCAGGAAGCAGCCCATAAGCTGAGAAAAAAGTGACTGAATGCAGCAATAATAATAAAATGCCTTATCACAACCCCAACTCCCAGACATCTATTAGCAATTTAAGTTAAATTAGACCATAAACCAGTGCTTTAAATGAATAAAACAAGTGCTGGTACTGAATTTTCTACAGTTTAGAAAAGACACCAGAAGATAATACTTATGTGCCGTACTGTGTTGGTGTTGTTTGCCTCTTTTGCCCTCCTTAGCTCTCAGGTGCTGCTCCCACCCTGCTGATTCAGCACACCTAAAACCACTGATAGTCCAGAGCAGGGTATAAGAGCAGAGCAGAGTAAGCAGCCAGGGCTAGATGGCCTTCAACTGTGTGTGTGCGTGCTTGGTGGATGTTTCCCCGCAACAGTGAAATGCTTGCTTTCATTGGAAAGAGTGTTTTTAAATTTAGAATTAGCTATTTGTTTTTGGTTATTGTTGTAATTCTCGTGAATGGGGTTTGGATTTTGTTTAAGAAAGATCAGCTTCTCGTTTGTTAGTGTTTTCTGACAGAAGCTTGTTTAAGTTGTTAGTTTTTCCTTGGTTTGTAAATAAATCTTCAACTTTGCTTGCTTTGCTTTCTCCTTCATCTCCCTGGGTTTGATCCCTAATACTCAGGGAACGTGACAATAATGATGATTTCACAACATATACATACGAAAAAAGTACTTAAGTGTGTCACAAACAAATAACCTCTGCATCACAATGCTCCAATCCATCAGGATATATACAGAACAGTACATACAGTATCTTTGGTGTGTGATTGAAAGGCCTTCACTGGAGGACAATGATGAAGACAAGTTGACTCCGCTTCCAGACAGACCTGAATAACAAAGAAAGGTTGTTAAAGAAAGAGAGTCAATCAATCTTTCTTTATATAGCGCCAAATCATAGCAAACATTATCTCAAGACGCTCTTACTAACATAGCAGGTCTAGACTGTACTCTATGTTATATTATTAACAAAGACCCAGCATCAAGACAGGATAAGATCATTCCCTTATCTCATCTTAATTCACTTTGAGCAGACAACTTTGCAGTATTTAGCAAGTTACAGTGGCAAGGAAAACCGCCTTTTAACAGACAGAAACCTCGAGCAGAACCAGACTCATGTTCCACGGCCATCTGCTTCGATTGAGTTTGGGTTGGACAGAGGGATAGAGGAGATTGAGTGGGAGAGTAAAGTAAATGCAAAAAAGGAGTTGGCTGTGAATGTGGTGACAAATCCAGGCAAGACATCACATGCCAAAGTAAATCAAATCAGACCTGTGTCATCATCCAGATCTGCTTCAGTTCCACCTATTTGTTCATTTGGAGCTCAGGCCAACATCGCTGTCATCTTCTCTCGTTAATGCAACACTGTAGAGACTCACAAGTTTGCGCTGATTCGGCGTTACCCGTGCACCATGGGTAATGTATTTCAGGCGCTACTATGACTCGTTGAGAGAAACTGTGGCATGAAGAGGACAGGAAAGGGTAGCAGCAGCTGGTAAGAAGTCCTGGTAGAAGTGATGATACCCAACAACTGAGCGTTTTGGCCCACTTGAAGCACTGCTTTAAACCGGGTACCCATATGACGGTGCAGCTAACAGCCTGCTCCTAGCTGTTGTTCCTCAAATCCAACCCTAATATTGCTTCTCAAGATGCTAGTTGCGCATAAATCTTAGAAATCTTCTTAATCGTCTTGATGTTGGGTCTTTGTAAAAAATAAAACAGAGAGTACGGTCTGGACCTGCTCTGTTTGTTAAGTGTCTTAAGATAGCATTGGTTGTGATTTGACGCTATATAAATAAAGATTGATTGAATAGATACAAATTAAATTTACAAAAAAACCTCAAAGCTACTACTCAAAGAAAGTGATTATGTCTCATTTCTAGTAAAAAAAATATTTCATAAGATTTAATATAAGCCACATTACCCATACAATTAAAAAAAGTCTTATTTTAAGACTTTTCAAGTAGAAAATAAGATTCAAATTACTTGTGATGAGGCAAAATAATCGGTCAGTGGAATAAGAAAAAAATTCTTCAATACAAGTTTCATAAAATAAGAAAAAATCTTGAATTAAAAAGTCAATTTCTCTTATCCCATTAACAAATGTATTTACACTCAATACAAGCAATTCAGACCTTTTTGGCTTGTAATATTTAAAAAAAGGACATTCTGTGCTTTTCAGGTAAATATAGCTTAAAATAGGACTTAATTTTACTTTTTTTACTTTTTTTTATTTTTACAAGAAATAAGACAAAAATGTCTTCTTAGTTTTGACTATTTTTCAGCATAAGTTACGGCTGAAAGTCTTTTGTCTCCAATATAAGCTACACCAGCAGTCCTGAAAAAGTTGGCTTTCAGAGACAGTTATTGTCTTCATATGATTGATGAGCTCAGGGGATGACGTACAACCAATGCCGTAGAAACAATAGTGGACAATACTGCTCACAGAAATCAGAATACTTCAGACATCCAGCATCAAGCAGCTACTCAGTCAGGAAGTCTTTTTTATTGATGTACTTTTAACCTTTCTCAATCTTGGATCTGAGAGGATTCATTACATCACATTTTTTAGAAAAAGGAAAATAGAAGGACAGCTATCTTTGATTTCCTTGTCCCTAAAGGAATAAGCAGATCCGTTTCCATTCACAGTACATGGACATGTACACTCCAGTACCATGACATTTTACCTACAGTGTCTGAGTTTCACATCTGGATTCATCAAACAGTTTGTTGCAGTCCAGCTTTTTTTGCCTCATGCATCTGCAGGCCTTTTCACTATCTGGCTCAATGACGCCATGCCTCAAATCTTTATGACATGAAGCTATCTTTCACCTGGTCTGAGCTCATATGTGCTAATACCCTGAAAGTAAAACTTATCTTTTATACCATTATACTGTAATTCAGCTCATATGGATGTGGATCAAATTGCAGATGAATCCTTTGTAGTGAGTATATTAACTTGTTTACTTTGGTGCTTCTCTCTCAGTTGAAATCTTAGAGCATAAAGCTCACCTGGTTTACATTGTCGGAGGATAACAAGAAATGTTTACGTATCGTCGTACAAGATTCCAAAAAGGAAAAGAAATGATAAGATTTCTCTTAAAGAGGGAAGAGGGGCTTACTTCTGAGGATATATTTCTTTCAAAGACATGGGGTGCTTAAATACTGACAAACATGTCCAAGCTGTGGTAGAAACTGTATCCTTTCTATTCAGTCACCCTCTGAAGCTGACTTGTGCAGTGGTATAGATGGAAATTGCATTAGATCTAAGTGTTTCAAGGTTGATTTGCACCCTGCAGTCATTAATGTAAAGATTAAAAGCTGATTGGCGTCACTTCTTTTAAATATCCACATGCCTCGTGTACAGCGATAAGGAAATATACAGGTTGTTCATTTAAGAACCAATATGGCAAGCACATGTTGGCAGCAGCTAACTCTCTGGGCACGTTGTTTCAAATGTGATCAATCTTTATTTTTAAGTGGTGGGACGAGATTCAAAGAAAAAGACCCATTTCAGCTTCACATACATCTTCCATTTACTTGACGGAGTGGCTTATATTGAAATGTCTTCAATCAAACTGTTGAGATAAATTGATGTGATAAATCGCGGTGCAAATGATGTTTATGACCATTCAGATGGCGGTGAGTGTATTGTAAGAAGAGTTCCCTTCTTTTGTAAACATGGCTCAGAAGTTGCGCATTTGTAGTGAAGACTTGGAGAATTACATTTGAAACAAAAGCTCTAACCGTACACACGATAATGCATATTACCAATTCTACACACAGTGTTCTTGACAGTTTAAAAAATGACCAAGGATCAGTTTGAAGATGGAGTAAGCAAACATTTTGTCTTCAAACAAACAATGCGATCGCCCAATTAAACCAACCACGAGTAAACAACATTCAATCCCACACATCCACAGTAACGACAACAGCAACTTGCAGTTCTGAAAATGCCACCGCTAAAACTAACTCTCCCTCTGTGAGCCACGAAGTAAGAATGAGAAGAATGTTTTCATTATTACCAGAGATCTACTTGTTTGATAAGCAATGTACTGTATGTAAATATTGACATCTCAGTGATGAGCTGGATGCTTTCTTCTCCTCTGTGCTAAAATATACTTTTTTAAAAACTGTAACAAGATATTCAAATCAAAGAAGTAAGGGAAAACTTTCCTCATTAAATTACAAAAATGGTGGCAGAATGTTTGCTCCAGAACAACATGTTTTCTACAGAAGAGACTGCATGAAAAAAATATTCCTGATGCTGGTTAATATTAACATAAATTAGGGCTGCAACCAATGGCTATTGATAATTGACTAGTCATCGATTATCCAAACACTTATTCCCCTCACCAGATATCGAATTCAACAATAACTTAGTAGTTATTATTTAGCAATCAGATTTTGAATTCTACATTGCTCTTTAAACTCCAACGTGCCATTAAAAATCTTAGTATGTGTAAGACAAGTGATATAGTTTTAAGGTTTTGCATGGTAAAAGTTGGCTCTACTGTTTCATGACAGGAGAGGAGGAAGAAAATGATATGAGAAGGAGAAAAAAAAAGTGTTGTCAGGTAAAGATTTAAGGTGAGGGCCTGAAAGTGTAAAACTCACATTGTGGCTCTGGCTTTGGGTCATTAAGTTGAATGCCTCCTCAAATGCTCAATTACTAACCTGTTACAGGTGCTACCATGAAAAACAAGTTTGGCTTACGACCATAGACTGTATAAATACAACGCAATGGTGTTGCATCTAAACGCGACTCTCCCCACTCTCTGGGTCTTTTGACCCGTCTGTATATACTTGAATATACTCATTCCAGCACTGGCACAGATGAGATTGGATCACTCTCACGACACCCCCTACTTCCTTTCTTTTACAGTCATTAAGCATACTTAAGTCAACCTCGGGATCTGGGATCAACCATGGTGGTACAACAGACCAACAGACTTGAGGACTCGCATCCAAATTAATCATGCCCATTCCTCTGCTACAGATTTCAATTCTTCCCCAAAGTTAGCTTTAATTGAAGTTGCTGATACCAAGAATTCCCAATGCTGGCTCAGGAGACTATTTGCTGGACCTGATATTTTCTGCCCCTTTACTTTCATTAAGTACCTCAGGCCAAGTTCATTCTTCTAAGGTGTAGCGGCGTTTTCCCCCAGTTCAACTAAAAGAGCAGCAACTGAGGTAGTACAAAATGCGCCACCACACACTCTAAGAGCCTTAGCCTGAATTATATCAAGCTTCCTGATTACTGACGACGCAGCTGATCCGTATGCCGTACACCCATAATCAATAGCTGATCGTATCATAGCTCTATATATCATTACAGTGACTCTTTGTCAGCCCCTCAGTCTGACCCTGCCACACCTAAAAAACATTCACAATTTTTTCACATTCAAAACAAACCTTTTCTACATGCACTTCCAAGTCAATCTCTCATCCAACCACATTCCTAGAGCGAGATGTCTCACTCCTTAGTAATTTATTATGTTTATTTTGTTTACCTGTTGCCTCCCGGTGGCAAGATGTCTCATTTCTTAATAATACAACTCCGGAAAAATTATTGTAATATATAATATCTATCTTGAGGCGGCTGCAGAAACTACAGTGGCCCTGAAGGCCAATAGTAATAAAGATGTCTAAAGCGCAAAATACATTTCAGAGTCACAAAATGATTTCAAAATTTCAAGAAACCGGAAAGGGTAGGACCATGTACTTGTTTCTGATTGGCTAAACCCAAGTATGTCCAGCATACATAGCAGAGCATTATTTTGCACTTTTGAAATATGTATTACTATTGGCCTTCAGGGCCACCGTAAGAAACACAGGAAACCACAAACACACCGATCTTTGCAGCAATAATACACATGCTTTAGTCTGGTTCAAAAAACGGTTTAGGTCTGAATAGTTAATTTCTCTATTGGCAACACTGTACAGGGGTTGAATTTTTAACACATGGTATCATCCCAAGGACATCCAGCATCATCATACATCATGTTCTAAAAAGAGATGCTGGTGCGGGAAGTATTGGTGATCTAGCCAGATGCATTGAGGACTTGGATAACTGGAAACTTCACTGGTGGGCTTTGCTAATGACAAAGAAATGATGATTGTCTTTCCTATAAAACTGCTTAATATTTATTGTGGTTCAATTTACAGTCATTTTAGCAGGTCATGCTTGAAGTTTGGGATACTTGTGATTGTCAAGTTGCTACGACAATAACCCGTCAGAAAGTTGGGATAGAGACAAAGCATGTGTGCCAACCCTGATGCCAAAAAAGCAAGAAGGCAATGGCCTAGCTACAAAACTCAAGGCTTCAAACAGTAGTCTTCAAACCAAAGGGTGACGTCACAGTGGCTAAGACCACTTCTTTTTGGACTGACTATGATCCTAATATCCCTGATGACAGATGACCAACCTAAAGAGGCCTGTTAGTGGTCTACTGTTGTTTTCTAACATCTAGAGTTTCAGCATGTAACCACCTATCTATCAGCACTTTACAAGAACATTGTAAACAAGAAGACTGGTCATACGAATAAACAAAAAGCAACAATTCAGGGAATATTTTCTGTGTTTACTTATAAGTTATAAAAGGGCTGCATAGCAGTGATTATCCCTCTTGTTTGGGGATTCCATAATCAATGTTTTCTTTCCTGTGCTCTTGCTGTCAAACATAAAATTCAGCACTCTGTAATTATTCTTGTGCTTCTGACGTTCAATAAAGAAGTCATGCTCTTCTAGAAACATAGAGAGGGTTGTTGACAGCTACAATGATAGTTTTGTTTTCTTTTGTCAAGCTGTGGGCTTTGTTAAGAATCCCATTATCGTTCTCTTAAGGTTTAGTAGTACAACTGATCTGAAGGTTTATTTGGACTAGTCAGATAAATCTTAAAGCTCTTACCAAATCAGTTAGTGTGGCATTACTGTCATCTAAGAAACAAATAAGATATGTTACTTTCTCAATAAGCAAGCGTGACTGTTAGATGATGATGATGAGTTTTAATCTGTACAATGAGACAAGAGATTATTGCTTAATGGTAAAAGGCTGGGCTTTCCTTTCCATCGATTCTATAAAGAAGATACCACCCATTGGTATGTAACTCCATTTTGGGTGCTGCCATTTGGCTTTAAGGAATTAGAGGGGAACTTATTTGGATGACAAGGAGGATATCTAAGGCTAAGATCTTGTTCCCAAGAACAACCCCATTAGAAGTCTTGTCTTTGCATTTCTAACAAATTGATGCTCACATGACCAATGAAAAAACAACTGAATGCTGGACTATGCATTGCAGACGAGAAGTCAAGAGTATAACTTGTAAAGAACACCACCTTAGAACAGTACACAGTAAGTACTAGAGACTGGTCTTGGTCTCCAGGCCGCCTATTTCAGGTCTTGTCTTGGAAGTCAAAAGCATTTTACTCGGTCTTGTCTCGGTCTCGGACTGACGGGCTCTGTGTTTTATATAAAGACCGTCGAGATCACCACGGATACACTCTTACTGTGAAAAGAGGAAAAAAAACTAAACTTAAGGATTCAAAGTCTCTCACAGCGCGTCAAAAGAAAGCAACAAAGACAAGCCTTGTTTGTTTGCTGTCAATTGTATTCAAAGAAAACTTAAATGAATAAACAGAAGTCCTTTATTTTGTTAACTGTCATAATGATTTTTCATTGATATATATGGCCTTGGTCTTGTCTCGGTCTGCACTGCCTAGGTCTTGGTCTTGACTCTGTCTCGACCCCTAAATGTCTTTGTCTTGGTCTCGGTGCACTCTGGTTCTCAGACATATGTTGGTCTCGGTTAATGTGGTCTTGACTACAACACTAACGGTAAGGACAAAAAACAGAAAGACTATGGCGAACAAATGCTTCTGGAGAAGAGTTTAAACTCAGTTGAGTCAGCTGCACAAAAACAGCTTGGTAGTTCTCCCTGTTCTTATTATCCTCCTTCTCATGCATGGCTATTTGACCAAGAACATATTACGCATGTGTGAATGGGGCTGGGATGTCACAGCCTGCAGTGGATCGGTGTATTGCTATCGCTTGTTTAAGGGCTTGCATTTCCAAAAACTTCCAATCTTTATCCTGTTTTCAAAAGTTGGTGCTATCAGTCGACCAAAATTATGTTTTAATGTAAATGAAGGGCAAAAACATTCCTAAGTCTCTATCTTAGTTGACAAGGCATTATGGTCACGTCTAGTCAATCACAGTCACAACATAAAGAATGCCACTTGTCAACTGTACTTTCAAGGGGGACCATCAGTACCCAGACTTATTTAAGTCTGACCCCTAGATTTATACAGTGTGACTTCATTTTTCCACCAGTTAAGTCTCCTACTGTTGGCAATAAGAACAACTGCAGGTTGAAGGTACTTTTATTTCACATGCTTTACATACCAACCCTGGCACTAATATTGCAGCAGAGGCTAGGCCACATTAGTGATGTGTCATGATCAAAAGCTGCGGCTCTGAGAGACGATGCTTTATAGATGAATCAGAAGAGCCGGCTCGCATCGAGAGAGCCGGCTCCCAGTATTTCCTTTCGCTGTTTAGCTCTCACAGTGCTCGGCCCCAGCTCTGCTCACAGCAGAACTTTGTTTTGATTGGTCAGCATGGCGGCCATACGGCCTATCACATGAGGATATAGGATACAGGTGATGGAGGGGAGGCTGTGTATCGTGGCTACTCTGTTCCTTCCAAGAGAGTCTTCTCGAAGACAGGGCAAATACTCACTGAGAGGAGAAATCGGATCTGCCCATCCAAGCTGAGGCATCTGATTTTTCTCAATGCCAACCTGAGGACGTTAATAATGTTTGCTTGGGTTGGTTTCTGGTTCTGTTTCCTGGGTTTGGTTCTGGTTCTGTTGCTTGAGTTTGGTACTGGTTCTGTTTGCTTGAGTTGGTTCTGGTTCTGTTTGCTTGAGTTTGGTTCTGGTTCTGTTTTGCTTGAGTTGGTTCTGGTTCTGTTCTGTGGATATGTTTGCAGTTTTTTTGTTAATTTGTGGAATTAAAAATTTTGAATAAAATACTAAACAAAAGTGAGAATGGTTTTGTATAGAATAAATGCACAACATTAGGCAGTTATTAGGCTTCTCACAAAAACACTGCACGTAAAAGGGTTTTAAAAACACAAACCATTAGTTTTTGCAAAGTTAAGGTAAAATATACACAGCTACTAAAGATCCAAAATTAAGAGCCGTTCGGGAGTCAAAAGAGCCGGCTCTTCTTTGGGAGCCGAGTCCAAAAGAGATTGCTCTCTGAAAAGAGCTGAACTTCCCATCATTAGGCCACATCTATCATAGTTATACAGCTAATGGTTGATTTTCAGGAACACTTTTATAATAGATTCTAACCATTTATAAATACACTATGCTCATCAAATCAGCATGCTTGTCAAAAACAGGGACTGTATAGCAGGAGACCATGGTGACAGTAGGCCTAAAGAGCCATTTGAACACTCTTTCCCCATGCTTAGGCCAAGTTTGAATAAGAACATTTGAGGCTGGGCTGGTGGAGGCAAAGATTTGCTGCTGCAGCAGTAAGTTTGGCAGCGTTGGTAGCAGGGGTCAGTGAGGAGGTAGTTACTTTGAATGTGACTGCCTCTGTGTCAGGAATGAGCTACGATTGGTGTGTGACTGACGTGGAACAATGATCAATCAGCAGGCTATCATTCAATTACAGCTAGAAGTTTATGACTTCCCCTGTTCTCCAAGTACTAATTCTGTGGTTCATTCAAGTCATTTGCTGTCAGACATCTATAAATATTCCAGCCATAATTATGGTTATTTGGTTTTATTCTTTAAGATAGCAAACACCACTCCTATGTGAGAATTTAAATTTAAGCCAGACTGTTGTTTTGATGAGTTATGTCACTTGGTGACAGCTTGGACTGGTTGTTCTATTTAATAAAACATCACATTTGATTTGGGTTTTAAACTGAGGAGAGGGTGAAATGGCGATGAAAGGCTCGGCTTTGATTGTGACAATACCAAGGAAAGTACACGCAGTGCTTCCCTCATATTTTTGAGTTTCCTGCCAATCAGTTTTTATCTGTTTCTGTTGGTTAAGTTATGTTCTGATAGTTAAATTTCTCTTCTCAATATTCAGGCTCCAGCTCCAGGTTCTTATTTTAGAGCGCCTGCTGATTGTCCGTTTAAGCACCTCGTAATCTGTATATTTTATCTGGGTGACAGTTTGTTGTTCTCCATCCACAATAGCTCGGGGTCATGAGGTTTTCTGCAGATGACTGGGGAGATAGTTGACTTCAGAGAAAGCTCCAAATGTGGTTTTGTAAGTCATTAGGAGGGAACAAAATGTGGTGAGGAGCAGCACAAATGGCACACATACAAAATATACAGAACATTGTTTGAATAAATAATTTGGGAGTTGCCCAGTCTAAAGTAGTTTTTAACTGATTTGAAGAACTGAAAATCATAACCAGAACAAAGTATTGAATTTGTTGATACTTAACCCGAATTTTGCATAACAGATTCTAAGAATACGTATATCATCTTGTGTATCTATTTCACCCCAAAATAATCATTAACCATCACTAGCTTTATATAAATGTGACTGGATAGTATACATAGTTTTGAGATAAAGCTGTTAAAAGATGCACCGTTGGGAAAATAGTACAAATTGAGCTTAAAGCTCCAGTGGCAAATTTTGGTTTGTGTTGTCTGGCCGCCCCTATGGACAAATCTGTAACCTTTCTCTTTGCTGATCTTGACCTGTGCATATGTGAGTAGGTATTTTTCCAAAAATGATCTTATCCTGCTTTATTTCAACAGTCAAATGGATCACTCTCGGATAAGTTTTGCCATGGGAAATTTAACAAAAGGCTGTGTTGGTAGCAGGGGCAGAAGGGGCCAGAAGGCTGGCTAACTCCCCTTGAAATCAAATTGGTCACCCCTGGTGCCATCCCAAAATTGTGGACTACGGTTGGCTGTATGCCTTGTCAGAGGTTGGACTTGTATCAAAATCTACTATTTGGGCTGCTAGTAGTTTACTTTGCATTTCAGTGTAACACTTGTCTTCTGTTAGTGCCTTAAAATGTGACTTTGAATACACATCTACTATATGAGTCCTCAAAGAATTACAAAAATGTATACACTGCAATATAACAGCTGTATAATATTTGAATAATAGCAGTTAAAACAGGTATTGAAGACAGAGATGGAAAACACTATTCATTTACTGTATGCGGTACATATCTCTGCCCAGATCAGTGCCTGGTTGGGACACCCTAGTCAAAAAGGTCTTGACACACCCTTATGTGGCAGCATGCTGTTTTTTGTGGGGGCATTTTTGCCTTTATGGATAGGACAGCTGAAGAGTGACAGGAAATGTGGGGATTAGAGAGAGGGGGAGGACATGCAGTAAATGGTCAAGGCTGGAATCGAACCTGCAACCTCTGCGACGAGGGCTATGGCCTCTGTATGTGGGGCGCTTAGATCGCTAGGCCACCAGCACCACCCAGCATGCTGTTTTTGATTTTGTCTGACATGTACCCTACTGCAGCAGTTTGAGGCATTACTAATACATGAATAGAAATAACCAACATCTATGCAGATGATTGTATTTTGCTTTAATTTCTCAAATGGAGTCATCAGTATTAAGTTTAGTCTGTTTCAAAGCCAGAAACATTTTTGAAAAAGGTTCAGAGAAGGCAGAGATATTTAAAATGAAAGACCTTGCTGACATCCAGTGTTTCAGAATCAGTGATTGTGAGAAAATCAATTGATCATTATGTTTCCAAAGTAAATCAACATATTGTCAGTACAGTATCCTTCCCTTTTAGATTTACTTTTGACATGATTACATTTTTCCGGCAGCATTCATAGCTTTTGTTCAGTTTAAAGTATATAAGGTGTTTCCTGATGATTCACTGATTAAAGTTTATTCTATGGTTTCATAAACAGCTTGTTTGTTTTTTCTTGGGACAGTGTTAACATTTCTTTTCTTTTGATGACGATGGTTATGATGAACATCTCTAAATCTTTTCCCTGACATTCTCCTGTTCTGCACAGTCACAGTGTTGGAGTCCAATAAACCTGTCATTAGTCATCATTAATTCCCGGCTCTCTCTTTAAACTGGCTTGCTCTTCTATCCATCCTGGACGTTTCAGATTGCCATTAGACTGCCTCTGGGAGCCCCTTGCTATTAGGCTATGACCGAAAATTATGACCTTAATAAAGTTTGCTTTGTAATATTTGCATGCATAAGCATCTTACAGCTGATACAAAAAGACTGTCTGTCTCTGTTTTTAAAGGCTCTCCTGGGCCGTCTCTTGGCAGGCGGCAGCAGATATTTTCATGACTTAACAGGCCTGTCAAAGTGAGTCAGAAATGTTATTAGAATAAAGTCAGAATCAGAAGAGTCCACTTGTCATTTACCCTCCTGTTTTCAAGATAGTAGTGCCACACACCATTTATGGGTGATGTTGCTGGACAGGGAGTCGTTGCAGTCATCACTTTTTTAAATTCATCAGAAACACTAATTTTTAATGAAAGTGTGCAGCAAGTGAAATATGTTGCATGATGTATTTTGCAATTTACATTATACAAGATTTACCTGAACTTACATGAAGTTGCCTCACATTAGAGCAACTGTAACATCTCTGTTCCTCTACGATGGCCGGACCTTAAACTGCAACACAGACTATCATTAGGATGAAGTGATGATGTGTACGATCATTTCAGGGATCTGGCTCTGTTTATTTCTTGGCCTATCATCATAAAAGCAAACAGCCTGCACTGAAAATTCATTCTCATGATAAATCCTTCAGCGGGAGAAGTGCAGCTAAATGTGGCTGGTGTTTATCCTAGTAACATTATTGATAAATGTCAGTCTCACAACAAAAATGCTGGTCTGCAACAATCTCCAAGAACTGTTGTTTATGGCCCTCTGTTGGAAAACAAGGAAATGGAGACTTTAGTTACATTCAGTATTTTTAAAAATATGAACTGATCATATGTTTATATGAAACCACCTTTGGAGACTGTGGTTTTTGTTTTTTAATTACTGTATCTAACTTGTTTTCTTGTTGGAGAGAGCTGCATGATCCTCTTTTGCCATATTTGTAAATCAAAAGCATACAATTTCTGAAATAACCCTTCTATCTCAGTTATGCCCACACAAGCCTTATGCTATCTTAAATGTATTCAAGCATGCATAACATTCCCAGGGATAATAATGCAGCGACTGATCATGTGGACTCAAAAATGAATTTTCCCAGGGTTGAGTCGATTAAAAGAAGTCATTTGAAACTAATCACCTAAAAGCTGTTTGTGTGTAGATCGACTCGTTGCACCACCCTGACGCGTCCTGTTCTTTGTTTTGCCTGACATCTCATTCTACCACATCTGTGTGAACTTTTAATGATAATCATACTCCTCTCTGTGTTTTCTCCTCATAATGACTCTCTGTGCTGCATCTCTCCTGCCCAGAGGCAGTCATTTCCACACTCATTTAGATTTCCTTGTTAGAATAAAGGTTGTATTTAAATGAAGTCAGTATGGATTCAACTTTTCTGTTGTATGAGTCTGCTTTGAAATCTGGAACTTCCACTTGCATGTGCAGAATCAAATGAAATAAAATGGAATTCACACACGGTAGCTTAGCTCTGTCTTTCTCTGTGGAAAAATAGTCTAAGAAATTGATTCAGAATGGCTTCATGGTTTGTTCCACGAAGGCCCCAACATAGAGAAAACTACCTCTGATAAAACTACCAACATTGTGCATTACTGTGCATTTGAATCCATCACAGTTTTCAAAGTGTAGGTAAACACTTGCACAAGTCCAGCTCAGGTTTTTCATCTCTCAGTGAGATTTGAAGGGGTGTGGCTTGTCATGCCCGCTGGCAGCGCTGAGGTTTGGATGCAAATATCGCGGCGTTATAACTCGACTTGACTGAGTTGGATGCACTTCGACGCACAAAGTGGATTTAAAAAGCGCAACACGCAGGAGCTGCAGGGCAAACGCGCGTTCTGACTGAAGAATAATCACAAAGTCTGAGTGTCTGTTATCGGGAGATGCACTTTGAATGCACATGATCTTTCACTGGAGGAATTCTTTTTTTTTTAATCCAGCGCGCACTCTTTTCTGATTTGTGCATCCTCTGCACAGCTTGCTCGGAAGGAAGTTGCTTCAAAATTTGCAAGATATGACAGAATGAAATGATATGTGTTTTAGAGAAAGGCTGCATGGGGGTTTCGTGTAGGAGGAGTTCTTTGTGAGCAAAGAAGTTAACGGATTTTTTCCCTTATAAAAAGGAAATTGCTCAATGAACAGCATTATCTGGAGGCACAGATCGAAAGGTAAGTTCATTCCCATTTAATGTTGTGTTTTTATTGTTGTGTTTGCACTGCTTTGATTAGAAAGTAAATAGATTTCTAAAGAAGAGGTGTCATAACCTGGAATAAAACTGAGTAACGTTACTTTAAATCTTGACATTTGTCTGTAAAAGGGAAGTTTACTTTTAATTTACTAACCCCAAAAACTTCTTCATTTTAATATGTTAATTGTGCACTATTATTATTATTATTATTGTTATTGTTATTATTATTATTATTATTATTATTTTATTATTGTTATTATTATATTTTGTTATTATTATTATTATTATTATATGTTATTATTATTATTATTATTATTATATTACCGTCAAGATAAACTCTAGCCGATACTAACTTTCTCGATCCTAACTTTATTTTGTATCATAAATTGAATTCGATAAAATCAGAACTTAAAAGCCAAAATATCCCAATTTCAGCCATCACAAGAGCTGATGTGATTTTTCCTCTTAAACTTACCCAGTATTAAATCAAATGAGTATAGGTTTATTTTTCATTTATCTTTTTTTTTACATCTTTTTGAAAGTTCTTCAAACTGGAGAAATGAAAACAAAAATTTTGAGTAGGTTAAAGTTTTCAGAGACTTTGTTGTATCTTGCTTAACACCATCCATACACATACTCATACAATGCATACACACATACACCAGTCTGGCTCCTTGACAGTATCTGGAGCTCCATAAATGTCAGCCTTCCCAGCCTCAAAGTGACAGGCAGGGAGGGATGTGGAAAAACAACAGGACAGTGACGTGACGGCAGAGATGCTGGACGGGGGACAGGTGGAGATCTGCACTTGATTTCTCTTCTCCCCGAGGAGCAGTGCAATGCAAACAGCTGTAATCCAGGATGGTGTGCGAGCCTGCGAGACAAAGCTGAACCGGGCTCAACTGAGCTGTGCAGGATCAACCCTCTGACTGCTGCTGGAGCGCTGCAGGCTTTAGTCCGACATGAGAACATAAAAAGAAACAGTCTGGTGGTGGTGGTATGATTGGAGGAAGAGGCCGATGATGATCTTGTTTCAACTGCTGCACATTTGACCTCAAACTGCTTGAACTTTTTAAGCAGAGGAAGCAATTAGCAAAATGTTGAGGCTTCTGTGGGTGCTGGTGTGCAGCCAGGTGATTCTCCACCTCTAAGTTGGAACAGGCGACTTATCATAAACAGATTTTGTTAAAAGCTGTTGACAGCATGGGCCTGCGCATTGGCATGAAGATATTCTGGCTCTGTTTTTCTTAGATTAGCCTCAGTCAGCTCCTTATTTCCCTTTCACTTCTTTTCTCTTTCATTTCAGCTTTTGTCTTTTCTATTTACCATAGGCAAAGATGTCTAATACCACTAGAGGTTACAGCTCGGATGTTAAACCGAGGTTTTAAATATCAAAATAAACTTAACATGAACAGTCACAATGACCCACAAATTCCTGTTGTTTTCTTCGCTGCACACGCGAGCAGCCATACTTGGGGAGCGAAATGTACTCATTTAAAAGCCAGAATTTACCGCGAAATTCTACTTTTGGACTCCATGTGGTAGATGCCTCTTAAAAATAATTTCATTTTGAAAACAAGTCGGTTTTTGAGGTTAGTGTGGAGCCACATGTTGCACAGAACAGGGAAGTGTCGGCTCCAACATTTTGGTTGTGCCCGTGCGAGGATAAAGACGTTACGACGCATGAACTCACAATGAAACCTCTTAAGAGTTGGCCTGTTTATCTTTTATTTGCCTTCTGTTTGGTTGACTTGTTGAGTACATGCCACTGTTTATGTCCTCTCATAAACCTCTCAGTGTGTGTGTGTGTGTGTGTGTTTGAGGCATTCTAATGATCTTTGTTTTCGGCTCTTATATGAGTGCCAAAAAGCCTTAGGGTTCAGTCAGAGGCTCAAAGTTCATCGACAGGTTTTCCTCTGAGCTCAGAGTTGTGGCACCTTCTTGAGTTCAATAAATTCCCAGTGTGGGGGCTCCCTTTCAGGGCTTGAATAATTGATGGATCAAACTTAGGACTTACAAAGGAGAGCAATTTAATCTCCTGACTATTTGATGAGCCGGGCTTAGTTTCATTGGACTCAGCTGAATGTGTCTGATGGTGAGGAAAGGCTCTCAGTTAAACGGATGAGGGAGCAGGTACAGGGAACTTTGAAAACACACAGGTGCAACATGTTGCCTGACGAAATGAATGTTTGTGATGTAAGATCATAAAAAGAGCCTTAGGAAGAGTTCTACCATGAGTTTTCTCAGTACGTTAACAGCCCGATCTTGTCTCCTTTTTGCGTGCTGTGTGAGAGCAGATATGGATGAGCTGAGGTGGGCTTTTGGCAGGTTGCACAGAGTCGTGGGAGTGCTGGGTTATGAAAGAGTCTCTGGCACAGGTCTTGAGTTACTCAGTGCTGGAAAGGTTGTGTTCTGAGAGATCCAGAGACTTGGCATGTCCCATTCTCTCTGGTCATCGCTCTCCCTCGAGTCATCAACAGGTGCACGATTCTTTTGGCTCTTTCCTGTAAATAAGACATTAGCAGAGAGGTGTCTTTGACATAATATCATTAAATGTTAAAAGTAAATAAACTTACTGGTGGTGAAGGATGCTGAAGTGTTTTTCACAAAGGAGAGGATGAATAAAAGTAACCTTGTCCCCTGTGAAGCAATGCTGTGGTATTGTAATGATCTCAAGAAAACACAACATGGCTTGATAAATTAAGTAATGGTGCATTAATATTGTACAATGTTGTGAAATTGCTCTTTAGGGACTCTCTTTTCTAAATAGCAGAGCTAAAAATGATAGCCTGATGCAACAAAAGAGTCTGTTTGGATTAGTTTGAAATAAGATCAAAAGAGAATCATTTTTATGACATTAAAAAACGTATTATTTCTGGCGTCAAGCACAACTCCCACTCTGAACGCATGAAATATTTGGGTCAGTTTCACTAAAATGAACATGGGGACAACTCAAATGTATTTGTTTTATACTTTATACCCTTGTGATTTATATTTGTACAAGCAAAGTATGTCGCCTGCTGAAATGTTTAGACGCACCAAATGGCATTGTCCTTCGTGTGATTCAGAGCTACAACCAACTCAACTGCCAAATATGGTTCTATTTTTCTTTATTGAGCTGCGAGGGAGGACCTCCCATTGCTCAGAAGCTAACATGTTCTGTGTGTCCTCTTCACACAAGAGCTGTAAATACAGGCAGCGTATGACACTATCTTAAAAATGATCTCAGCACCAAGTATGACAAAGTCCTTAAGTGTGTACAAGTGTGTGTTGCCTTCCCAGAGAGTGGCTTCACTGTAGTTTAGATATAAACATGCTCAATTCATCATTCAAGTCCAAATATAGCTGAAATTGTCTTGAGAACAAAGGGCACATGGTTTTTGGTTTCCTTGTGTGATGACTGATTGTGGAAACAGCGGAAGGATTGTTTGAATTACTGTCATGAGTTTAGCCAGATTACAGACAATGCTTGTTGAGTTCAATGATGTATCATTCTTGAACCTATGACATTTAGGAGAAATAATACACCATTGTTGCAATGGGGGGTAGAATTAAATGTCAGTTACTTAAGTATGACATCTTACAGAATTACATGACAACATTTGCGATATTCATTCAGGCGGCCATTTATCACTAATGTCATGCTATGTTCAGAAACTAGCTTTCCCAAATGATATAAATAAAGCTTTAAACTGTATGAACATAAGGTATCTAACAATTGTTGAATCAAGTGAAAAAGCAACACCCATATTTGGTGGGACACTTGAATATGTTATTGTATACACAATATTTGTTTGCTTTTTGGCGACCATTAAACAACTGCCTACCTTAGCACTAAACAGATTCCCCACCTTTGGCTGAGAAGTACATTTCTTAGCTTGCATTTGAATTTACTTGAAGAAAACTTCACTAGTGTTTTCCCTTAACACCACAAAATTGTACCATCAACCATGTGGCTGATTGCTAATCTTAGCTGTTGTCTAACTGAAGCATTAAGATAATCAATTTGTTGTCTTACTAACCGACTATTTAATGTCTTTGTTGCTGATCAACAGAACAGGAGTTGAAATTTAAACTGTTTTTTCCAGTACCCTTGGTTTATAACAAGCGGCAACCTCCGTCTCAAACTATGAGCCCATGCGGAAGTGTTTATAAACTGCAATTATCAAGAATTGGCTTGAGGGCTGGCTGCAGAAACACCAGAAACCACATAGACACCAATTCAAAAAAGATGGTCTTTGCAGCATTAATAAACATGTTACAGCCTGGTTCAAAAACGACTTGGTTCTACGTAGCGAATTTCTCTCCGGCACACACTGTACGGGGGGTGAATTTTTTTCTAATGCGAACGGTTCAGAAGATATTAAGATTACGAGTTTTTGCCCAAATAAGGACATGACTGACTTGGCTGTTGGCTAGGAGCCTTAAACTCCACTCTTTACGTCACACTATGCCTGGTTGAGTTCCTCATTTCCAATATGGCTGCCGCCAGTCGAGTGGCTTCAAAACAGCACTCAGGAACAGATGGATGACGTCATGGATACTAACGTCCATATTTTATACAGTCTATGGTTTTAGCTAGTAGTGTGAGCAGTAGTCATCAGGACAGGACTCTCATCAGCCAAACCATCGTTCATATTTGGCATGAGACTTAAAGTCAATCTTGAACTTATTTACTTTCAAATAAATGTAATACATTGATTGTTAGAAATGTTTTCAGCCAAACCACAATTTTTACTTGTATTATAACCTAGTACATGTCGTGATATCAGGCTACGCAAATTTATAGCATAATGATATTATTATTTTTCCACTGGAAAAACTGACTGAAGGAAATATTAAAACATTAGCCCATTCCCTCTATTCCTAGTAGTTACATGAGAAAAATTAAAAGATTGATACCATCTCATATTTGTGCTATAAACACATTTACCTACAACCAGCAGCTGATTTGCTTAGTTTAGCATAGCGGCTTGAATGGGGAGACAACACCTAACCAAAGCAAAACCACCCCTAAAGTTAAATCTCAAAAGGGACAATTATAAGCTGTGGATTTCCAATTTATCATATGAATTATCATTTTATAACCACGAGATGCTAGCCAACCAGCAAAGCTTCAGGAAGCCACCTGGCACAGAAACTGAATGAAACAGACACACCATGTAATAACTGCAACGTGTGTTTTTTTTTACACCTAGTTTGTACTGATTAAGCAACATGATATAACATGTTAATGAGTGAGCTTTATGTTTTTTGTAGGCAGAATTTGTCACCTTTGGACAGTGCGAAGTTCTGTTTTAGTCTTTATGCTTAGCCAAGCTAATGAACTGCTGGCTTTGGGTTTCATTCATGCATGACAGCAGTATTGAGCTTCTCATCTGTCCATCGTACCTGTACAGTTGAATAATCTCTTGAAAGAAAGCAACCTTAATGGATAAAAATGTTGACAAACTTCAGATTGAGTAAAAAGAGGAGTCATCCTTCTCTCGGGATGGACAGATATGCAAGAAGTTCAGAACATGATCGTCTGAAAATTCAATTTGAAAACAAGAGATTAGAAAATGTATAACAATATGGCTCCTGTTTGAGTTGGGGCAGTTAAGGTGTCACCATATGGGTAGCTTCGCAAAATCTCCTCAGTCCTAGACTGAGACGGGTCACACAAACATTTAAAAAGGAGGAGAAAAGAAAAGCAGGCAAACTTAGAGACTTAAAAAAGGAGACACTCAATCCAGATAACATCTGGATGAGATATCTACTGCCAAATCTTACCATATGTCAAAGTATGTCTTAAATGTAAGTTTACTCTACTTGTAATAACTTTCCTGCTTAACTTTTCTGTCTTTCTCTGCCTCCTTTTTTTCCTCAGCAGATCCTGCTACAAGCAAATGTGTTTTCATACATAGTCAAGAACCTGGATCTCCCTTTTTCCAGTCTGCAAACCTTCATTTAGAGCCTCCTCAAGCATCTTTAATAGGACACATGCTCTTGTGTTCAGGCACTCACTGAAGTGAAACCCTCCTGCCCCGGCGGGTTCCCTGACTCCCCTGCCAGCCCATCCTGAGCTTCATGGGTTGAACCACCAGGAGTTCGATCATCTCCTCTCCATTCTCTCCTCCTCTTCATCCTCTGCTCAACCCCTCCACCCCACCTCCTCCTTCAGTGATGGCTCCTTGTGCCCTGGGCATGTTTAGACTTGTAACTGCAACATCACCCTCCACTACACAGACATGCGGCTGCAGCAGCCTCTAGAGTGAAAGATCCAGAGAGACAGAGGAGGAGGGGGGAGAGAAAGAGAGAGACAGACAGAGGAAGAGAGAGAGAGCATGCCACAAGGGAGAGAGAGGAGGATTATAATCCGTCCCAGCAGCAGAGGGATCCACCTGTCCCACAGAGGAAGGGCCCCCCCACCCTGATCCATCTGGTCGCAGGGGGGGACCCTGCGTGGCCGGAAGGCAGCAGGGACTATGCAGCTGGGACTGGTGGCGCTGGCAATGGTCTTCCTCAGCTCCATGGGTCACAGCGATTCTCTCAAGCTCTCCAAGGCGAGAAGGCAGAGACGGGGTGAGTTCTCGCTCTTTCACAGCTTGTTTTTATCTCTTTTTTTTCCTTCCTTTTTTCGTTTCTGTGCTCTGAGTCACGGTGGTGGACGTCTTGTAAACATTTAACAAGCAAAGTAAAGATAACATATTGTTTATTTTCTCATCACTCTTATTTGTTTTTCCTTGGCGGGTTATGTTAGGTTCAGTATTTCCCCTGGATGGCTCTTCTTTCTTCCTCCTTTTAAGATCATGCCTCTCTCAGTTTATGTAAAACTCTTAGGGGTATTAGGGTTGTTTATAGAAGGGGGTTTTGATGGATTCACCCTCAAAGCCATCACTCTTTTTGTGTCTGGCTCTGTGGGCACATAATGGACCGAGTACCTGACAGTTCTAAGCTCTCAATTGGACCGTGCTGCCTCTGTTGTTGTAAGCATTTTTCTGACCTCACGCAACCACAAAGATGGTGCTCAGGCCGACTCGCAGTATATCTCTGGACCTCGGAGCCACGGCACTGGTGTTACTGTCAGCTTTGGAATAATTCTCTCTTTACACACGAGGAGCTTTCAGTCACTGCCAGCCACAAACCCAACCTCTGTGGAGCAGAATTCATATAATACCAAGACTGGCCACAGAAACAGATGTGGTGTTATTAAATCACACAAAGTGGAATGGAAGAATCGCTTCTGACTGCAGTTTTTTTGGCATAAAGGTGGAATATTTCAACAGCATATACACTTCGATATATACATGCATGGCGACTTTAAATGCTAGTGCAGATTTCCATTTGCTATTGTAATGTGAAGAGAAGGATTTAGGTCACTTGACATATACATGAGCGCCCTCTACTGCGTCATCAGATGTCATCAAGTTTAATCTTTTATTCCATCTTCCCTCCAGGTTTGAAAAATAAAAAGACTTCATGACTTGTTTTTTCTAGTGGAAGAGGAATACCCAGACATCACAGACTTTCCCCCCTTTTCACTCCACACCATGTTACAACCAGTTTACAACACCACATTTGAAGTTTCATACACTCCCCTGAGCTGTGGTTACTCCCCAGAGGCCATTATTACTTTTTTTATTAGTGACTGTGAGCAATAAGACCTGTCTGTAATTGCTGCATTTGAGTTTACTGTGTCTCACTGATGGTGTAATTTGTTCATGGGAGAAGTCTTTTAACGCGTTTACTGTGCGACTTATCTGTGGGAGGCAGGACAGCAGATGGATTGCTGTGTGAGGATTGTATATTTAGCGCTGATACAGTACAGGACTGTAAATCAACTCAGAGCGCTGTGGTTTTGTATCTGAGCTGCTCCTAGGGAAAGGATGTGCACTTCGACACACTTTCCAGAAATGATTCAGAGTACTTGCTGTATACATCTGTTCCTTTGTAAATATTAGGGGATGATATTACAAGTCCACTCTTAAACTTTTACTTAAGAGCCTTACTGGATTTGACTTAAACTGATATTTTGTTATTTGCTCATTCCAAACTTTTGCCTAAATTGTTTTGATAAATATATTTTTTAATTCCTTTATTTTGCTCCCTTTGTTGAGCACTTTATAACTCATGAAAATTACTCTTTGTAAGTGTTTTCCGTTTGGCATGAATTTCATGAGACAATGTTACAATGTTACAATGTTACAATGTCATTTTAGCAGACGCTTTTATCCAAAGCAACATACATGCGAGAACAAGAACAACACAAGCAAAGATCTAGACAAGAGGAAACAAGATTAGTACGAGTAACAAAGTGCTTCAAGTCCATTTGGGTGCAGGTACTGCCAAGCAGTGTAAAGGCAATGCACAAAAGTAAATAAGGATTTTTTATTTATTTATTTATTTATTTATTGTTCTTAATAAAATAAGGAACATCTATAATGAAGCAACCAAACAATTTAAGGCCTTCCATTATCATCATCAACAATTAACTCGTCATCACCACAATAATTACCAAAGTACCAAGTGCTGGGTCACTCAAGAGTTGAACAAAGATTCCCAGAGAAGAGCAGGACAGTGCGAGTCAATTGTAGATGGACGACATGGTCTTCCACTGGGGACAACAGTGGAGAACAGTCTAGCAAAGTGCATAGTGCTTCCTAAAGAGCTGGGTCTTTAGCTGTCATCACAGCCTGGCTCCCATGTCCACATTAAAGTGACGTGTGAATGCTTACAATGCTTTTTCAGACTTTAGTTGAAGAATATCTGCAGTCAGGTGTCATTTTATTTTTTTAAACATGGAAATAATCTCTCAGTTTTTCAGTCTCGCCATTTTTTGGATTTTCCTGACTGAAACCCTGCGTGATTTTTGCTGACTGATTTTGACCGGCTCATAGCTGGCTGTCAGCCTCAATTACTCGGGTTTCTCCAAATGAAAATCTGTTAAGGATCTCCGGCAAGCAGTTTGAAGTAAACAGTGAGCAACAGCTCAAACAAAGATGTTTGGCCTGGCCCCGTGTTAGATGAAGCTGTAAGCATTAACCCCTGCTTGTAGGAGTGATAAAGTGCTGGCAGGTTTGTGGCTGGACATGTGCACATTCCAGTGAAATATTCAAGCTCTCTGATGTTGTTTTCAGGCAGAATGCTGAACTGAAAAATGCACTTTTTAAACCTGCCTGCAAACAATTTATTCTCTAATGTGATGTTTCATTATGCTGCTCTGTTGCCAACCTCCACTTTACTCCTCCTTTCCCCTTTGTCTGTATTTCAACAGTTAGCACTGAGGGGCCGCCATCTTGCCCCAAAGGCTGTGACCGATGCTCAGAGTATAACGGCTGCATTAAGTGTAAGCCCAAGCTCTTCATCTTCTTGGAGCGTAATGACATCCGTCAGATCGGCGTGTGCCTCGCCTCCTGCCCCATGGGATACTTTGGCATGAGGAACCCCGAGGGCAACAACAGATGCACGCGTGAGTTTCGCTCTGAATTTTCGACTCTTGACAAAGTGACATTACAAACGCCACTGTGCACCAACAGCATGCATCAGTGGGAACATTAGATTTGTAGATACACATCTGGAACCGTCCAAATACAAGCAGGCTCCAGTTAGCTCGTTGGCAGCGACTCGCTCTGTGCAAATCCACACAGCTGATGTCAAATCAAGCCAGCATTGTAACTGATCTGTTTATCTTTGGCTTCTCATCTCCTGTTTATGTACAAAATTGTGGTTTTTTGAAGAAGCAGAGGGATATCCTGCTAGCTTCTTTGTCTTGTGCAAGACCTCAATTGTGAATGCAGAAAAAAACAAGGATCCAAATCAGTGTTCTCCTCTTTCAACACTCTTCTGTGTTTTCTCTCTTCCTAACCAATCTGTGCTTCAATTATCATGTTTGTAATTAAATGAGGTAAACCCTTAATTACTGAATAACTACTAAACAGATGCGAGGGTATATAATAAGTTAATTACCGTAATCACTTGTTGCAATCCATCTGCTGTTCCCACTCATTGTTGTGAAAAGTACACAAAATAACAAAACAACTCCAGGCAGGTATTTGCTGAAGTAGAGTGAAGTCAGTGTGTTTAACTGAACTGATCTTCATTATAGTTAGAGATTGGTTTGACTCATTTGGCACACTCTTTAAAGTGCGGCCACAGTCACTATATTCATGTCTGACTCGGTTGGTTCCCATAACTTTTCTTTAGGACTGCCAACATCTCTGACTGTTGTCTGTTTCCCCTTACGTGTAGGCCGAAAAAACAGGGATGGAACCAAATTCCACAAAACATTTCTAATGCGTTGTTGTTTGTCTGTTTTCAGAGGATGTCTGTGTTTTTTATTCAGTCCTGATGTGCCGGGTTCAAGCCAGGCCACAATCCATGTTTGTTATGTTTTCACTTTTCACAAGTATTTTATCTTATCCTTACTATCCGGTCGAACACATTTCTGAAGTAACGACGTAAAACGCTTTATTGAAGTGAGAGCCGGTCTGAACTTCTGGTCGCTCTTCGTTGGTCGTAGGTTCAGATATGTGGTTGGCTTTGATATTCTCCACCACGCTGCATTGATTTTCTGCTACTGGAAGAAAAATGCAGAATAAGACTGCACATTCCCGCAGTTGAATAATATCTGTCAGATGTGTTAAATAATGTTTTCTCTCAAGTTAAGAGAAATCCAAAGCAGAAAAAACTCATAAATCTGGTTATGGTGATGCTATATTTTTTAAGTTTGATATTTCCGATCTAAGGTTCAAAACCGGGAGCTGTAATTTTTTAACTCAGTTGGTGTTTTCTGGTCTGATCCCTGGGATTAAATGCCCTTAACATGCATTAACGTAAAATATCTTATTTTTTGGTGATCAATTGTTTATTGTTTTTCACAGTGGCTTTGACATTGCAAAACATAGCATAAGTAATAGTTCAGCCACGTCAATGACTCCCCCACCCCCCGCACCGTATGGCAGTGAACATAGGGTAGTAATAAAAGAGGACAGGGTCATATACATAAAAAAAGAAAGAAAGAAAAGGACCCTAAAAGATATTGAAATAATAATAATAATAATAATAATAATAATAATAATTTAGAATAAAAAATAAATGTATAGGTAAAAGTATAATTATAATAGTAATGACAATAATCAATTATTAATCATGACGACATTGATAGTAAACTAATAAAAGTGAATATATAAATAAAATTCCAATCCCTCCCCATCTTGGTATCCCATTAGCAGTCTGCACATAAACTTAATCACAGATATTCGTGCATACACACACACACACACGTATACATACATACATATACACATACACATATATACACATATATACGCACCCATATACACATATACATACACATATTCGACATACATAGTGCATATACACTTATGAAGAAAACATACATGCATGCATATGTACATACACCAAGATAAACATATGATATAGAGGCACCTAATCACAAGTAGCTATAGTAAGCCAGAGATATTTTGTAGTAGCTTCAGTCAACAGGTAACATTTTGTGTTTTAGTATAATGTAATCTAGCTAGTAAAAGGTCTTATTGGAATATTTCTCTCAGATTTGTACATTTAATCGCAATATCGGATCATCTGTAGTCATTTTTTCAGTTGTAGTTTGTTCTTAGAGTGTTAAATTCCTCTGTAAAATCTTTATCGAGGCCCATAGTGGCTTTTCCCAGTCATAATCAAATCAATTAACTTTAAATATATCACCCCAGAATGTCTTTTCACAACATTTGTTTTACATTATTGGGCTGCAAATGTCAGACTGTCAAATGTAGCTGCCAGAGGCTTGAAAAGAGTAAACGTGAACAGGAGGGAAGAACTTTAAAATCCTTGTGAGGATTCAGTTTCAGATCATTCCCGAGCTTGGCATCAGACCAGCTGTATAGTAGACACTCTTATGTTTAACACACATAAGTACAGGGATTTTACATCTGAAGATCCTATAAAAAGAGACTGAATAAGAATTCCCAGATTTTCTTCTTTCTCCTTTGTTTACCCTGAGAAGAATGAAGTGTCTTTCAAGATGGGACCAAAGCACTTTGGAGTCTTTTAAGATGTCTAGTTTGTATCCTCCCGTGTTTGCAATTATCCAAATGTGTTTGTTTGACTGGACAGTTTAATGAGTCTGAGGTGCAGGGAAATCTGGTCTTGAGAAAACACGTGAAGCCATACACTGTTTGTTAGACTTGTTCACACACACTTCCCGAAGAAATAAGGCCTGCCGTGCGTGTGTTTTTAAGAGACGAGTGTGACTCCCCCATAAACAGACCCCATGTTGTTTAATCACTAATAAATCTCTCAGAGGAAGTACATTTCAAGTTCGTCTTGTCTCCTCCTCGGAGAAGAATGAGCTTCTTGGAGGAAAACATGCAAATCTTCTTCAGTTAACAGAATAGAAGTGTTTGGTACATGAACACTCAGTACCACCTGATCCTCTTGTATGACCCTCTCTTTATGTTTCCCTTTTTTGTCTTTCAGAATGTAAAATAGAGAATTGTGAAGCGTGCTTCAATCGCAATTTTTGCACAAAATGTAAGGATGGCTTATATTCACACAGCGGGCGATGTTATGTCAGCTGCCCTCCAGACCAGCGCACGGCCAATGAGACCATGGAGTGTGTTGGTGAGTGACCTTTGACCTTTGGCCTTTACTTTTTTTTTTACTGATTTCAGACTTTGAGCTTCTCTTACAAACTCCTTCGATGAACCAGACAGCATCATTTCAGGACCGTATTTTATATACTGAGGCTCCTCAGTAGGTTTTGCATGAGCTGAATTTTTTTTAAACTTTGTTTCTAAGTTTTGACATTTTCAGATTTTTTCAGAAACAAAGAAACTCACAGAAACATACAGAATACAAAACAACAAATAGCCCCCCCATCCTGACACACCCCCCCTCCAGATTAACTAGATAGAACTCCAAAAGTCGAAAATAGAAGACAAGAAGTAAATAAATTAAAAAGAAACAGATGAAAAAAATAATCTAAAAATAGTAAGACACACCATGGTGATGCTCAATCTAAAGGTAGCTGTTGAGCTGAGCTGTTGACATAAGACAGAAAAGGATTCCAGGTATTTTAAAAGGTATGAGCTTTACCACGCAGGGTCAGCCTCAGAGGCGATTCTAGGATCAGATGTTTAGGGGTGCTGAGCTGGGCAAGATACATTTCACTGTTTTGTACATTTTAATGCAGTTTCATTCCCACATTTGTAAAAGAAAAGTATAACACTTTTGGGAAAAGTCTGTGACTGAACCATCAAATCTGATAAAGGTTATTTAAATGCTGAGCCACAGCAAAAGAGAAATGGATTGGAATCATAAAAGAAACATATGGTAACCCCAATTTCTGGGGAAAGACAACTCATTTTGATACAGCAGCTCCTCAACATAAACAGTATGTTTCTGGAGTAAAGCCAGCCCCCTATAGTGAGTACCAAAAATACCCAAAATTTACATTGGAGTTATTTTTTTGGACTTTCATTTGAAATGCAATGCACACATTGTAAAACGCGGTGGAGCTGCTGTATTTTTGTTGTTCAAATATTATGTTTCAACCAAGCACTGTAAGGTTTTGAAACTTTTCTAGCTTGTTTAAAAAGACATACAGTAAAAAGATAATATCTCAAATTTTAGGGGTGCTGGGATTCAATTTAGAGGTGCTTCAGCATCCCCCAGAAATGGGCTAGAAACGCCTATGGTCAGCCTAATCCTTTTGAGTTTGAGAAAATAAAGCACACCCTTAATCCAGCTCGAATAGGTAGGTGGAAATTGAGGACTTCCATTTCAACAATATCAACCTTCTGGCCACCAGAGTCGTAAATGCTAACAAGTCCTTCTTGGCTGGAGAAAGATTAGATAGAGGGGGAGACACACCATGGGAGCTGCATTTTGATCAAAGTATATTGTGACTTAATTTAGCAGCAAACTATGATCCACCATGAAGGCCTTAGTAACAAAAAGCTGACCCTTAGCTAATTTTAATGATTTATTTATTGACCTTTGTCCTTTGATCTTCTCCTTTCTGTTGATCGTCTTTCTTCGTTGTTGAAGTTATTTCGTTCATGCAGCAACAGCAGCAACAGGGAGATATCTTGGCTAACTGCCTTAGCTAACCGTGATAAATACACAGAGGCTTGAAAATGACACAGACGCGTCAGCTGATATTGCTCTAACTTGAAGAATAGCTTCTGCTGGGAGCATTTAGCCGCCATAAGCTGTGTGGTTCACTTTCAGTTTTATAATGACTCTCATACTGCTTCTTTCTCTCTTGTCTCAAGAAACAAAAAAACGATTGAACTGCTCTCAAGTTAGGAAATCACTTCCTCATTATTCTTAACTGTAGAAACAGGGAATGTGAGATCTTGGAGCTGTATATAGTTCACACACTACCTCAGCTGATGTCACTTTCATTCTTGATCCCCCCGTCCCTCAGGTCAGCGTCCTTCAGAGTGTGAACTAGGCGAGTGGAGCCAATGGAGTTCCTGTATGAAGAAGAACAAAACATGTGGCTTTAAAAAAGGCTCTCAGACTCGGGTTCGATTGCCAGTCCCGCAGGTCCACAGCCTGGACACCTCGCCGGCCTTCGTTCCCTCACAGACCTGCGCTCCTCAGACAGAGAGGAGGAAGTGTAATGTGCCCAGGACGCCCTGTGGGAGAGGTAAATACAAAAAAAAAAGACACACTGAGGAGGAAATGACTGAAAATCAAAAAATAAAGTGCTCAGATTACGGGCCAATGAGCAATAAAGTCCATGTGCTTCATGAAATCCCTCCACCAGTTAGCATGATGACTGATGGAAGCATTACTCAACATCCAAAGTCCTGTATTCCCGCCAGTGCGTCTTTGACCCACAGCGTGTTGATTGGGTTTGGTTTGGCTGAGCTCTCAGAAGGATACAGAATCTCTTGACTTCTCAGCATGTAAACAATAAACTGCGACGTTGAGCCAAGCAGATGAAGGGCGGGCATTACGCACTGCAAAGCTGGACGAGGATCAGAGCTGGAAAGAGCTATTTGTTCCGAGGACCGCTGAAGCGTGAGGTTTACACGGCCTTGACATGTTTGCTTGGGCTCTTATCGTCTCCACGGCAGCTTGCTCTCCAGCAGGTTAACAGTCTTTCTCACCAGTCAGTGGCCATTATCAACTCTCATAACAGCTCATTAGTCGATCCTGGCCTCTTTTACAGCTAAGGCTAATAAATGAAGGATTTGGCCAATTGGTCTAGAGTTTACTGGAGTGCAACAAAACAGCAATGACTCTGCTTATTTGCTTTGAAACATTAAGTCCTCAGTCGAGAAGGAGTCAGATATTTACCGGCAGTGGAGATGATACATCTTACAAAAGGCAGATATAAAATGGGGGATTAGTTGTGACATTTCTCCTTTTAAACAACAAAATATTTATTGCTGAAGAAGAGCCATTAACAACTTTGTGTCTCTAATTGTCACTATATGATAATCTGTTTAGCTAAATGTGCCAATTTTAACCACATTTGGAAACCTGCACTTATTTACAAGGACTAAGTGAGCTGTAAACCAGCAACGTTTAAAGTCTTGAGTAGACAGTGGCACGCTTAGGGGATTTCTGCACGGCAGCAACATTGCGTAACAATATTTTTTGCACAGTATTGGCGACTGTACAGATGTTGCAACATGATATGTGGGGATATTTTTGAGTAAACATGGGAAGCCTGCATATTCAAACGCTGTCCTCTGCTCTTGAACATTTCCTTCAGGGCGATGACTCTAAAGAACTGTACATGATCTGACATTGTCCCATATAGATCTGTGGTCGTGTCTCGAGAATAGGAGGCCGGGGCGGAGAGGAGTCAGATCTTGGTTTGTCTGGCTGTGACAGCGTAATTTGAGTAATTAGAAATTTACTCTGTCTGATGTCTGCATCATGGAAATAGTTCATGTTGAGTAATTAGCAGTGAAATATAAATAAGAGATCCTAAGAAAACTGCGACATAGATGTCAATCTTTTACGAAGCATATTTCATATACAAGGAGGACGTGAGGTATCACCTGACGAGGGGTGAGTGACAAAAGCTTCTTCATTTGTTGCCATCAAGGAGAATTCCAGTCCAACTTTTCTCTGCTGCATACTTTAGCATGAAAATAAGTCACATACTTCTGCCAAAATGCACACGAATGAATTTTCCTCGGTGAGGTAATTCATGGGTGATGGTACCATGACTCCAGTGAACCGGTTCATGTGGGTAAACTCGCTCTGTGCAAAAAAAGAGTGCAGCTGTGGATTCATCTCTGGGAGTTGGCTGGCAGGCGGGCTATATAAAACACAGGGGGCAGACCTTGTATAACATCGGTGATTTAGTGGTCTGCAGATCTCACGCTTTGTGTTGATTTGGCAGCAAAATTTCTCCCCCCCCTTTTTTCCTGAAGCTCCACAAAAGGGTCTCACGCGAAAACAGAATTTTCTGGATGTGTTATTGCATTTGTCAGGCAAAACTGTTTAGCTTGGATGGAGAGGCCGCACAATCAGAGCTGTCATAAACTGATGGAGTCCCCCTCTTTTGGCTCCATTAGTGATTTGTTAGAGGTGTAATTAAGTCCTTACAAAGATAGCACATCAGCACAGATGCTGAGAAGTGTGTGTGAGCACCCTTCACTTCACTCAGGCTCCACTCTCTCTCACTGGGCCTCATTGATGTGAATTAAAACTATCACAGCTCAGTATCGAGTGCCCACACTGGCTCATAAATATGTTTACAGATGAACACGCTGGACATAAAAATCATCTTGTTAATTGAGACAACTCACAGAGTGATGTCTGCAGTATGTTGTCTTGATTCTGACACTAACAGCTCTCAGAAAAGATGACTTTTTCCGGTTTGTGCACTACTGTGTGGGACTCAGCCCTCTTATTGTCAGTAAAGCAAATTGTGACTCTGCATGGGCCTGCGGTGAATAAATATTTTTGTGTTAGGTCTGTCCACATTCAACTATATCGAATCCATTTCATCACCGTATAATGATTTTCACTGGCTGTGTGGAAACATGTTTTTAATGAAATCCGAGACGTGCTCTACCTTTGGACTTGTTGCTTTTTTTGCTTTGCATTTAAACCAAAGAATCATAACTGTTTGTACAGCAAGTTAAAAAAATTCTGTAGAGAAATAAACACAGACCTACAGTTATTATTGCATTGCAGTAGACAAACATGGTGGCGCCATAAGGCCCTTGCTGTTGTCAACTGTGCAGTGAACACTGTCCAGCGCTTGGCACGTGTTCACTCAGTTTCCAGGATGTGCAGAGACTCGCGATGCACAAGCTCATAACAAACATCCTCCAGCGTAACTACACTCCTCAAATATACAAAACCCAATACTTTGAGTGCTGCCTAAACAATAGCCATCTGACACTAGTAAAGATGTCCATATCCACTTTGTGACAGCTCTCTGCATTCTTGTGGGCCATTATTGGGCCCTTGACAGTGTTTAACTCATTATACCAGGAGTGGTTTCTAAGTGATTTATATGAAAGATAATTGTGTCACTTGACTTTGCCGAGTGCACTTCTCGCTCATGCTTGTGCTAAATTTTGAGATCAGAAGTATTGTACTGCTCTTTAAAAGGGTGATGTGTGGACGTGTACCACTTTGAGATGGGTGTTTGTGTTTAGAGACCAGTTATTCTATTAAATGTGTGACAGGTGTAAATCCTAAGGCAGGACCAAGCGGCAACCTCCGGTCTAAGAATATGAGTCCAATGCGGAAGGGAGAAAAAATGCAGTTCATCAAGGATCCGCTTGAGGCTGGCTCCGCAAGTACCGGAAACCACATACACACCAATAGTTTATACAGTCTAAGGGCAGGACTAGCAGAGATCTGATCATTGAGCCTTATGTGTATTTTTAGTAAAAATAGGAAGCTGTGGAATGGAAATTAACTTAGCCTAGAGTCTAAATTTATGATAGTGGTTGTGCAGAGCTGTAAACATGGGCGTAGTATCTATAACATCAAGGTGCTCAATATTTTGAAAATGCAGACTCAACCTAGCTTTCGCAAAACCTAGAAACAGAGAAAGAGGGGAATCGGAGACTTTCACGCTTATTATCTTGATGGATGTGTTTTGATAAGATTCACCTCCCACAGAGTGTGTAAGACTAAAGACGCAAGTCATGTTGAGTCTGATGTAAAGTTGGGCATTTTATCATGGAAACGAATGGCGTGTGCTTGGCTTTTGCAGCCAGCCTCAAGTGGACACTCAGAGAACTGCAGGTTTTTGCACTTCCACATTAGCTTCACACAGGAGCTTCCACTTTAAGAGCAGTGATTTCACCTGAATGCTTATGTCAGCAGTGGAGTTGTTGTTGTGATACCAATGTTTGTATTGTACTTGCTACTGATACTCACTAAAGTGTGGTATTAGGTATTGGATACTGTCGAGTATGTCAATGAACTGATCTAATTAGGGATGCACCGATCCACTCCGGCTAGATCGGACTCAAAAAGCTAGATCGGATATCGGTGATGAGGGGCCGATATATATAGTGCAAATCCATATGGCAGATCTGATCATCTCAGTTCTATGCTTTCGTCTCCTACGTCATCAGTGGCGGCCAGTCTGTGCATTTTGCCCAGTGGAGCATGATGGAGGATAACTACAGAGACTCTGCAGTTTAGGTGCATGTCACGCTTCTTTTGCTAACAACTTGCAACATGTGCAGCGGTAATGTTTCGGCGGATGGCAGTCGCGCTGAAAATTATAATGGGAAGTTTACGTCAGCTTTAGCCTACTGCAAAGAAGGAAGAAACCTTCTATTAATGGATTCAAAGTGTGAATAAACGGACAGGTTATTGGATTAAATTGTTCCGGGCCCTTGAAATTGAGGGATTCCAGCCTCTGGTTTAGCACTTGGAACCCAGGTACAGTTCACCATCAAGTCAGAAAAGCCTGAGGTTGCCAAAACATGATTCTATCCTCACATTAAGGAATAGAGATTGTTAAATCAATACCAGGATCGGATCGGCTAGTATCGGTATAGGCAGACTATAACCATTGACTGTATATAGAATGAACAGGGCTCCATGGGCACCAATATTCGTGCTGTTGGAGCCAAGGCATAGGCATAAGCTATCCGGCTGGATTCGTTGCAGGACTGACATCACACCTGAGATGCTTACCAAAACAGTCAAAGATCCCTTAGGTGTGTACAGTCCATGGCAGAACAGATTCATGTGTTGGTCCGAAGAAGACACTCATGGCATGGGAAAGTTTGATGACTCATGTGTTGATGTTTTTTAAGTTTTCTCTCACTGTTGCTACTCTACTCTGATAATGCAGTACAGAATGCTGGGGAGACCGCATTGGCCAATAGAGCTGTCAGTCATGATGGAACATCCTCTCTTTTTAAAATTAGTTAACTAACTCAAACTAATCTTATCTGAAAAATGAACACTTGGACATTAATTAGCATGATAAGAAACCATGTTTGAGAAAAAATGTATTGTCATGTATTTTTATTTCATTGTTTGGTTATTGTTCCCTCTGGGTTTTTGACTTATAATGCAGCCAGTCAGCGGGGAGTGTAATGGCCGTTTTCCACTACACAGTTCCAGCCCTACTCGACTTGAATCAGTTCTACTCGACTCGACTCTACTCGGTTTGGGTACCTTTTCCACCAGCCCGAGTACGGACTCACGGTGGGGTCGTCATAACACAGCTGCACAAAACTGTGTTCACGTCATTTTGAACGCGACACAAACACGGATTTGATTCCTGTGTTGAGGCGTCACGCTCATGACTTGTCGCTGACGACATTCTCTGACCAATCAGTGGCCGGAGCAGGTAAGAAAAACCGGCACCTGACACGAGGCACCGCGCCCGTGGAAATGCAACACAAACCGAGTAGAGTCAAGTAGAGTAGGGCTAAGACGGATCGGTGGAAAAGGGCCATTAGTCTCTTGGTTTCGCCTCGATCCAAATTGGCAACATCCAATTTAATATACAGTCTATGTATGACTAATCCATACTAGTATTTAAACCACGTGTCAAACTCAAGGCACGCGGGCCAAATGTGGCCTGTGACATCATTTTATGTGGCCTGCGAGAGCTTAAGGCTTATGACTGTTTATTTTAAAAATAAAATAAAATAAAATCTGCACTAAAGCTTGCATTGACTATAAACTACATCTTCCAAAATGCAGTTTGATTATGTTACCCGAGAAATGACGGCATCCCGCCAGGAGAGTGCAGCATAATCCACAGCGGTATTTACTACTGTGACTACAGGTTGAGTCTGCAGAAGTGCAAACAAATGACCCCAAAATGTCCAGGAAGACAAAAGTTGATTCAGAGGGCAGTTTCAAGACAGATTCGGAAGGGGAGTACATGTTTGTGTTTCAAGGTGAAAAACCAGTGTGTCTTTTGTGTCATGAGGCAGTGTGGTTGTCAAAGAGTACAATCTACGTCGGCATTTTGTCTTACGGTTACAACCAGTGTTCATTTCGTTAACAAAATTATGACAATAAATGTTCGTCATCGACTCCTTTGTTCATGATGAAAACGAAATTACGACAAGCTTAATTGCATCACTGATAATAAAAACTCTGATGAATGTATGTTTTCATTTTGTTGACGCGACAAAGACGTTAGTGACCGACCGCCGGACATTTAAAATCCACGATGGTCTCTACCTGCAGCAGGTGTGCTGTGTGAACCAGCTCTCCCCACCTCCATGCATCTGTCTCATCTTCATTGATGAGACAGATGCATGGACACTTGCATAGTTAAAAACAGCTGTTTTCCAAATATCTAGATGTGATATTTGGTCACAATAGGAGTTATTATTATTTATCCACTGCTTGAGGCACACTGGTCATAGCTGCACATATTCCCACTTCCCCTTATGAATAATTCTGGACAGAGAATTCACACTTTACATTAGATTTTGCCCGTATTAAAAACCACAGAACCACATCCACAAGTCCTGATCCAGCACACATCCCTTATCATCATCTCTCATACCTCAGGAATTCATTATTTTAACTTTGTTTAGCTAAAGCGGAGGCATTTGTACATACAACATCCGATGATGACGGATATCTCACCAGAGTTTATTCAAGAAACCCGAGTAACAACCATTAATCACAGTTTCTCTATGCATTGTCATTTCAGTGGGGAAGACTAAAGGCGACCGGCAAGACGATACAAACAGGAGGGAGAGGGAGAATTCACGGGGGCGAGGGCGAGGAGGAGGAGGAGGTGGAGGCGATGGAGCGGGAGTCGGAGGTGGAGGAGGAGGAGGAGGAGGAGGAGGAGGAGGAGGAGGAGGAGGAGGAGGAGGAGGGAAGAGGAGAAGAGGCCAGAGCAGGACCACCACCACTGTTCCCAGCATCACAACTAGCTCTGTCTCCTAAACTCCACCGCCTGCTGGACGGGGCTGGGAGGAAAAACGGAGACAATGCTTCACCCCACGGCAGCGGCCACAGACAACGGATAAAGAGATGAAGGAAAGGATTAATGCTGCTATGCATTGTAGAAGATGCAAAGAGAACTGGAGGAGGATTGCTGCAACACAAAAGGCTGCTCTGAGATGAACATATCTGGAAGATACTGGTGTTACAGTCAGAAAGACTTGTTGATTTAGAGGTGGATCATTGTTGGACTGCTACAGTAACATTTTGGTTTGACATGTCATGAGACAACTTGTGTCTCTTCTTGAACTGAGAAAAGATACAAGAGTTTCAACTGCAGCAGTCAGGCTACAAGTCTGATGACAAATGAAGACACCAGACCTATCTTAATCCCAATCTGGTCTTTATTTGTTTGGTGAGATGGACTTTTTCAAGAGCCGCTGTATGTGGCATGAAGACGGTGAATAGTATAAAGTCTCTGTACCTTTATTTTTTATTGTGACATGAAAAAAAAAAAAGAAAGGCACTGGAAATCATTTGTGGTTGCTGAGGACAGAAGGTCTTCTATGTATTATTTTGAGAAGGGAGTCTTATGACAAAACAAGCCTAAGGAAAAGATGAAGAGGAGGATTACTGGGAGCTCCTTCTCCGGTGTCTTGACACAAAACTCTTGCCATTTGATATCTTATTGTTTGTTTCAAATTAAATGTTGGTGTTTGTAACTCTGCACAGAAAAGGAGGAGTACAAACGTGATTATCTGCATGTGTACGAGGCTGCATGTGCGTGCCTTTGTGCATGCAAAATGAGTGAGTGTGTGTGTTCGTCCCTACCTGGGTGTTTGTGTACTTTGTATGCATTTCTGCACGGAATCCAGTTGTTCGTCGACGGAGCTTAGATGTTTGTACATGTGTGTTTACGTTTGCACATGTGTGTTAATATTGGTCTCATAGATTGAAGGAATAGGATCTGAAACCAGAGGAAGGAAATGTAAATCCACAGCAATATATCAAATATGCAGTAACTACAAGCCACTGATTATTATACAAGCCATCCAATCATCAGCTGCTCAGTAACCGTGTCTGTACGCAACAGGGTCTGAAGATTTTGCACAACTATAATGTTTCCTACTGCTCGAGTTTCAGAACAATTATAGCATTTAACATGTTTATCCTTTTTAAAGCTGGCATCATGACATCGCAGACACAGAAAAATGTCTTTCTCTTTCTTCTTGAATGTTTTTCATGGGTCTGTTTGCTTCACACAAGGTATTAGTTTCAGGAGGAGTTACACACTACATTAATCATTCATACTATAGATTGTGATACTGAATATGTCCAGCTGTGCTTATCATCATCAAACAAAAGAAGTATTAGTATCATCATGTATAGCTTATTCTGTGAAAGCCTAAATAAAGTTGGGATGAAGATGATGACACTTCAGTCAGACAATGATTTTGCAGTTTTCTTTTATTTCTGTAGGAAAAATGTTGAACTGTTCGACTGATGCAAACTGCTCTTGGTTTTCATACTCTGTATAAAACTTTACTGTTGTGGATATTTTTCATCCTTTTTAACCTCATCCTCTTTGGGTTTATGTTCAAAATGTTCAACTAATTCTACTTGCAACAACAAATTTGCTAACTTGATTGATGAAACCTACAAAAGAAAGCTCTTCCAAGCAGCCCCTTGGTTCAACCCCATCAAAGTAAGAAACATAAGAAATTAACAAAATATATTTTTACACAAACCACAATAATTAACCAGACAATGAAAAGAGAAACATGCACGATTACGACAAACTCTTTATCCAAAGCTTGGTCCGTCAGGCAACTGGACTGGAAGACATTTTTGAAGACGTTTCACCTCTCCTCTGAAAGGCCTCTTCAGTTCTGACCAGACTGGGGAAGAGCTAGAAAATATAAGCCTCTAACAGTTGTGGGTGTGTCCAGGAGTCACAAAAGGGTCCCAAGTAGGGTCGTTAGTCTAGTTAACTGGCAGTTCTTCTCCTATCACTTGACAGTTGTTCAGAACTGAAGAAGCCTTTCGGAGGAGAGGAGGAAACGTCTTCAAGAATTTCTACCTGTCCAGTTGCTTTACGGATAAAGCTTTGGATTACCTTGACTTGAATGACTGAGAACCTTCACAGGCACACTCTTTATGTTTTATTTTTGAGCTTTATTTCCTATAGAAGATAGGCCAGTTGATAGAATAGAATAGATTATATCTGTATTATCACTGTACATGGTACAACAAAACTGAAATGCAACCCCTTTCCCAGTGCAAAAAGACAACCAGGAAGCAGCAATCAGGAAATGTTAAAGAAGACACATGCAGACACAACAGTACAACATTTAACAGTGCTGTACACATTTGCATCAGGCAGTGACTATAAATGCATTAAACTAGCTGCACAAAATTCAAATATGTATGCTACATAATAGGACATCCTCAGGTCACGGAGTTCAGATTTCAGACCTCAGATTTTTTTTTTTTTAAAAGTAGACAAACATAAATAATAAATAACTAAAAACACAGAAACACACACAGCATTCATTCATTTAAGTTATCGCACAGTCCCCAATTTATATTCGCATCATGTAGCATTTAGTGCACTTATTGCTTTTGGGTAAAAACGAGAGCACCGAACCGTTCCGTCTATGTACACCTGGATAAAAAGTTGGACTGGTCCCTTAACACAGATGCACTCTTTTTCTTAAGGAGGCTCAGATCCTTGGACATCTGCAGTAAGATGCTGCAGATGTTTTATCAGTCTGTCGTGGCAAGTAATAATAATTATAATAATAATACCTAAGTTTTATATAGCGCTTTTCAAGAACTCAACGACGCTTTACAAGAGAGACAATAAATAAATACAATAAAGACATAAGTGTGTTATTCTGTGCTGCAGTCTGCTGGGGAGCAGTATAAAACACAAGGATGTGAGGCGACTGGACAAACCAGTAAAAAAAGCTTGCAGTGTGATTGGAACCAGGTTGGACTCAGTGGAGACTGGTGGAGAGAGATGCACACAGAAGAAGCTGGAGACCATTCTAAATTACACAGATCATCCACTTCACAACTTCTTTGTGGACCAGAGAAACAGCAGCAGTGGACGGCTCATCTCTCTGCGCTGCAGGACTGAGAGATACAGAAAATCATTCATCCCTGCAGCCATTAGACTTCATAACTCTCTAGCCAATGGGAGATGAGCTGACAGACACCTGAATTACTTGTTTTATGTGATTTTTATCATTTCATCTGCCAGACACCTGAATTTCCCTTCAGGGATTAATAAAGTAAATTCTATTCTATTCTTCTATTATATACTATCTTGAGAGCCATCATCGATAGAGCAGGACACTGGGAGAGAGTGAATGAATGCTCTAGTTTGTACAGGCCTCAACCACCAGGCCAAACCGGCGCCTCAACACACACTGTTTGTGTGATTTTCTTTTAATGATTAATTTTAAAGTTTTCCACGTATTATTTAAAACAATCCCAGACACAGATGAGGACAAACAAACAAGTCAATTAAAAGTACATAAATATGAAATATTAGAATAAAGCAAAGTAAAATGAAAGAACAAAAAATAACAATAATAATAAATAACATCATAATGACAAATTGTTATGACCAACAAATGAAGTGTTTGGAATAACTTGGATTGACTTGTTTGCAGCTTGTTTGAGAAATAGTGTGTTTGCCAGGCCTGTTTTTATCACACTAATGTTGCAATATACTCAGCAATAAAAACAACAGCACATTTTCACAACACAATATGAACCACAAGTATCACTTTAGACCCAAGTTGTAACAGACAATAGTTATTTTAGTTAGAATACTTTTCTGAATGAAATAAGTATAGATTAATGCAAAACATAAAACATAAAGGGAGGTCAGTCTTGATTGGTCAGTATTATTTTTCCTTTTTTTTTTCATAATTTGATGTGCTATGTTTGCACTACTTAATATCCCCATCTCTTGTTCAGTGTTATCTATCCCCAGTCCTGAGCCCTCAGTAGTCATAGCATGTCCTATCTCAGGCTGAAGAGGCCATCTTGGGAGGTGGAAGAGCTTCAATGGTGTGATGGACCCGATCAGCAGCCAAATGCTGGCGCCCAGGAGGGGGTCGTAAAAGCAGAGACAGAAATAAAAATTAATGGTGTGTCATAGCCAGAAGGGAGGGGGTATACCATGCCTCGGCCCTACAACAAAACAGCCGTTTCTCATTACCAAAAGGGAGGGCAGGGGGGAATGGTAGAGTATGCACCGTAAATTACACATTCATCGCTCTTCCTGACCATAAATTCTTACCCTGGCTCCTTTGGACGGGGCTCTCCCTCACCTCCCACTCTCTCTTTTTTCTCTCTCTCTCTCTCTCTTGTTCCCCACTCCCATATTTTCCAAGAGAAATGAATGGTAAATCTTTGGAGTATATGGATGCCCTTTGAATTGCCAAGATCCATAACACTGAATGATTTCATTACTTTGGTTTGGCCTTTAAGACGGACCCCAGGGAGAGTGTAACGACAATGGAGAACACCCAGTTCATGTCGGCCTGACTTACATGCACGATCCCTGATCCAAATGTAAACATCAGGGTGCCTCCACATTACCAAAACTGCAAATCAGAGCCTGATGTCACTCAAATTCACTGACAAATCCTTAAAAATGAGAGTCATCAACTAACTACAGCTTAAACAGGGCATTAATGTTTCACATTGCTATTCTTGGTTCGCAATATAAGAAACAGTCTTAACTCAGTGGATCAGTTGTACTAGCTTTTTAGGTTTCATGTCTACATCTAGTGACCTCCATCAGGTGTTTGTTTGGAATGACTGCAACAAAAGATAAAGTTGAAAGCTGACAAACTTTATGACAGAAAATACCAAAGAAATAGGGTCAAATATGTTACTGTATCGCCTTACTAAATGGGGTAATTTGTAAGTCTCTCAGAATTAAAGATGGACAGAGTTCCACCACTGTGAGAGACTGTGTGAGCAAATAGTTCAACAATTTTCAGAATAATGTGGGTTAGACAGAGTTCTGAGGAAATGCTACATTCAAATTCATGCTATTTTCTGTGATTACCAACCCTAGCTTTAAAACCAGATACGACTCTGTAGTGGAAGTCACTGCATGAGCTATAAAACACTTGTCTGTGAACAAAGTTTGAAGTTTGCATCCACGAATGCAGGCTAAAACTGTACTGTGTAAAATTTAAACCATATATCCAGGCCTATCCTCAACACCAAGGGGCTGCTTGGAAGAGCTTTCTTTTGTCTTTTCATTCAAACATTTGGATATTGTACTTCAAGAGCACAGCTCAAACTACAGTGTGAAGAAAGTGTTTTATTTCCACCGGCCATGTTAAGTTTGTGTTTGGGATTTGAACCCAAGATCCTTGCATTGAAAGATAGCAGTCATCCATAACACCACAGAATTGCTTGCCAGTTCTTGTCTCTCTAGGTCTTTGATGTAGTATTTCAAAAGCACAGCTCATGCACATTGTAAGGAAACTACATCTCTCCCATTTCATACTGGAAGCCCGTACTGGGATTCAAACCCACAACCATCAAATTGAAAGGTAGAAGGCATGTCCTCAACACCATGGGGCTGCTTGGAAGAGCTTTCTTTTGTCTTTTCATTCAAACACTTGGATATTGTACTTCAAGAGCACAGCTCAAACTACAGTGTGAAGAAAGTGTTTTATTTCCACCGGCCATGTTAAGTTTGTGTTTGGGATTTGAACCCAAGATCCTTGCATTGAAAGATAGCAGTCATCCATAACACCACAGAACTGCTTGCCAGTTCTTGTCTCTCTAAGTCTTTGATGTAGTATTTCAAAAGCACAGCTCATGCACATTGTAAGGAAACTGCATCTTTCCCATTTCACACTGGAAGCCCATACTGGGATTCGAACCCACAACCATCAAATTGAAAGGTAGAAGGCATGTCCTCAACACCAAGGGGCTGCTTGGAAGAGCTTTCTTTTGTAGGTATTTTCATTCCACCATTTAGATATTGTATTTCAAAAGCACAGTTCAAATTAAAGTGTTTAAAATTCATCTCTCAAATAATCCAGAGCCAGAAACACAAAAAAAGTTACAATTTTGATTCTGACACCAAAAAACATGAAAAAAGTTAAAATTGTGCATCTGACAAAAAAAATACAAGAAAAAAGTGGAGACCAGATGCTTTTTCATCTGAGGTCTGAAACCTGAACTCCGTGACCTGAGGATGTCCTATTATGTAGCATACATATTTGAATTGTGTGCAGCTAGTTTAATGCATTTATAGTCACTGCCTGATGCAAATGTGTACAGCACTGTTAAATGTTGCACTGTTGTGTCTGCATGTGTCTTCTTTAACATTTCCTGATTGCTGCTTCCTGGTTGTCTTGCTCCATGTATTTTATGTCCATGGAAACTTTCTCAAAGACTGTCATATCATGTCCTTATGTAGCTTTTAGTCATTATTGATTGTATGGTGCTGTTTGTAATTTTCTTTTCTTCTCTTTTTTGTTTGTTTGTTTGTCTTTTGGTTTCTCCTCTACCTTCTTATTTTGATTTTATTTTACCCTATTTTATCTTTGTTTAATCTTGATCTTTTTAGGGAGCCTTTTTAACATCTGGCAAGGGGCTACGGATGTAAACTAGCCTTTTGGCTAACAAGCATATTTACCGAAGTGTTAATTAATATGCATGGTCCTTTTAAATAATAAATAAAAAATCATGGGAGTAATAAGGCTGATTTATACTTTTGTGTCGAATCGACGGCGTAGCCTACGCTGGGGGCCCCCATAACTATGCAGAGGCCTACACCCGTAGCTGACGTGCACCTCCTCCAAAATGTAACTACGCGTAGAATCGACAAGGACAGCAAGCCCTGTGATTGGTCCACTCAGCAGCATTGAGTTTCCTGCATTCATAGCACTTCCAGGACCCCGGACATGGGCCGTGTATTTCATCTCCTTCCTTCTATTCTTCCCTGTAATCATGTCTGCATGATAAACAGCAACATGTATCAGCTGTAGATTAACATAACACACTCTGAATCGCTGTGGAAAAGTAAAGAGAGATCGTAACGAGGCCGGAAGGAGGCGACCGGCTATCAGAGAGACCGCACTGCCCTCAAGCGTTTTGGCGGAGATTTGCTGAGTGACACGGACACATAGCGCACAAGTATGTGGTGCTCATGTCCGCGTCAGCAGAAGTATAAATCAGCCTTTGGGCTACATTATATGTGTATCCTTTGTTGATCCTCTTGCATGGACTCAGCTAAGTGGTATTAATAGAAACTGGAAATTCAGAAATGGTTTGTTTTATGAAATGTTGTGTTTTACAAAATATTGTTGTGTTTTCTTAAATGTCGTCATATATTCTGAACTGTTGTTGTGTTTTGCCCTTCAGGGCCACCATACATTCGGATTGAAAATCTCTTTGGCAAGGTAGCAAACATATAACATCACAAACATCTTAAAAACTACATAAACGTCACAACATGAGAACATCATTTTAAAAAGGTAATCAAATACACTGTGGCCTTTCAAGAGAAACAACCAAATGCCTTGGCCACCACATTCTTTTTGATTCTTAAGAGATGTTAGTGTGTCTAATTTAGCTCTTTGAAGGTTATCCCATGCCCAAGGTGCATTATCGTAAAAGGCACTTTTTCCCTAGTTTTCATCTGGTAAAATGGAAGGTACAGTGAAGAGCAACAAACTACAAGATCACAACTGGAGCTGAAATAGAGAAGAGCACAGAGGGAAGCTGGAAGTTTACATCACTGGTGTGTTTGTGAATTGTAAATGATGTCCTACCCATAAAAACATAAAAAAATGCCATGGTAAGACAAGGATTATGAAGCGAGGGGGTGCATGATATGCTGAATCAAAGGTACATTAAGTGGATGTCATCATAACCAATCACAGAATAACTTTGCAACATACTGTATTTTCAGGAATCACGAACCACCCTCACGATAATCTGTTCACCTCAGTTGACCTGTGTTTCAGACGTAGCTGGATACGTCCAAATCTTGATTTATTACCCCTATTTTCTAAATGAAAAGTTGTTACTTTTTGAAGATCTGACCTCTAAACTCTCTTACCTTAGTCTCTCTGTTTTTTAAGTGATGTCTGACTCACATTGCCTGTGAGAGAACCCTGTCAATTACAACAAATTTTCCCTCTCTCAAGTTTTCCAGTTCCATTTTAACGCACAGCATCCCTGACATAATTCTTGTAGAGATCTCCCTAAGATGTTCTGTCATCGGCCGGGTGAACGAGAGGTCTGGGCCACATGAGGTCACTGGAGTCTCCAGCTGAGTCACCACTAACCGCCAGCAGCATCTAACTGGACTCTACCCCTCCCAGTTTTGTTGTTTCCAGCTCTTTAAACATCAGCCTTCAGAGATGTCCTGTCAGCAGTCCCACTGATCCATGATAAATCCCATTTCCAAACTCCACCACCATCCTCTCTCTCTGTGGCTTGAGATCTGAGAGGTTGATTCTGGAAATCGACAAAGAGAAAATGTCCTTTTCGATTCGACAATATTCCAACGAATTGTACATCAGTGCTGACAAGCTGGCATGTTTCTATCAGCCGCAGATATCTATGAGAGACGGACTGTTGAATCAAAACAACAAAACTATTTTATATATTTATAAGGGGAAGCCAGCAGTCTTTGTGAATCTGCTTCTGATTGCTAAAAGACATAAGTCACTCACGATACAAATCTGAGGCATCGGCATGGTGTGGTGGGTGCACGTTTGGCTAATTTGGATCCAGAGTCAACACCAGGTGTTTGTAAAGTACGAGACATTCACAGAATTTCTGCAGTATCATTTAAAGGCCGTACAGCTGGATCTTTATTTTATGTTTACTGTTAAAAGAAGCTTAGAACAGTAGAATATAACTGGGAGAAACATTGACTCATGCAAGTCTTTGTATTATAAGGAGATGGAAAACCTGGGCTATGCATGGGACAAACGACTAATTTAATGATGTTAAGCTGTTATTTACAAAGCTTAATTTAAGCCAGTTGTGTCCTAACCTGAGGAAATGGTCAAAAAAAATCCTGATACAGGAGATGATTGTTTGTCAGATGGTACACATGATAGTTGATATGCACTGCCCCCTTTTGTAACCAAGCAGTACTGCATGGAAGTAAAACAGAGTTGCTCTACTGTTTTTCAGCAGTGGTTCCCAAACGTTTTATTCCAAAACCCCCAAAATAACAGTGCCTGAGACTGGAGACTCCCACTGTCCCGAGGTGGTTAAATGTTGTTCACAGCCAGATGCAAGAACAAGTATTCCAATCCAGAAACCTATATATATCTTTTTAATTTACAGAAGACTATAGCAGCTCAATTTCCTTAGGGGTCATGTGGCAACAAAGTATAAAAATATATGGCTTCCTGTCCCCCAACGCATTCACTTCAAACTTTTCCTCCTGACTTACAAAGCCCTCCATCACCTGGCCCCCTCCTCTCTCACTGACCTGCTTCACCATCACAGCCCCTCCCGTGCTCTCCACTCCTCCAATGAAAACCTCCTCTCCCCACCCTGTAGGACCAAGCACCGAACCTGGGGCGACAGGGCTCACTCCATTGCTGCCCCCGCCCTCTGGAACTCCCTCCCCAAACACATACGCAGTTCCACTGACCTACAAACATTCAAATCCCAGCTCAAAACACACCTCTTCAGAACTGCTTTTAACTGTTAATATTTTTATATCCACTGTTTTTCTATTTAGTTTTTTTATTGTGTCTTTTATTGTGTGCTATTTTTGAAGTGTCTTTGAGTTTTCTGAAAAGCACTATATGAATAAAATGTATTAATATTATTATTAATATTATTATTATTAGTATTATTATCATAAAAGTAAATTGATGACGGTTTATATTTACATTATTTTATCTAAAATGTAGCTCCACATTTGTTCATATATGTTTTTGCAACAATGGATTAAATATACATTATTAGATTTTATTATCTTTTGGAAGGCATCTTGCGACCTCCAAATCAGTTTATCACGACCCCCCCAAGGGGTCCCGACCTGAAATTTGGGAAACACTGTTTTACAGGGTGTGTCATATGGTGTGCAACCATGTGATAAAGAGGAAAAACAATCAATGAAACGGTCCGCCTTATGAATTTCACATGATTATTTAGAAAGCAGATATCAGCACAACTGCAAAAAAAAATTCATACATTTCTCAAAAATTGTTTGTATTTGTCATTCATGTTGCATGGTGATTAGTGGAGGTTAAGCATAGGACACAGTTAGAGTAGGGGGAAGAGTTAGGGTTAAGGTTTTGGGCACAGCTGTGTTGAATTTGGCTAAATGTATACACGCAAATATTTATAGACTCCAACTTTTTGTGAAAAGGATTAAATCAGCTGAGCCTTTAAAGTAAAAGTCAATGGTGAGGATTAACTTTTTTTTGTCTTTCTTTAAATTCTGGAGGTCAATGTTTTGGTAATGGTATTAACAGTGGTGGACAAAGTACACAGCTTCATTACTTAAGTCAAAGTATAGATACTCCATGTCAAATATTACTACAATACAAGTGAAAGTTGCTCTGTCAAATTATTACTTGTATTAAAGTACTGAAGTACTTGCTTTTAAAAATACTTAAGTATTCAAAGTACTTTTTGAAAATATCTCAAAACTTTCTATTTTCACAATACATAAATGCAGTCAAGACATAGGAGTACATTCGGTTCCATTATGTTTATCCAGGAAACATTACTTGAAATCTCTAAAAACTAAACCATGGAATAAAAACAGAAACTAAGTTACTCCAAGCACAGCCAACTTAGATTGAAATGTTCATCTGGAATAAAACAAATGTTACGTAGCTCAGCACGCTTTCTCAGGTTGGACAGTGAATGTTTGTATGTTTGGCCAGAGTGGGAAACAGGAAGAACATTTCGAACAATACGTATCATTCTTCATTTCAAAAACCTCTAATACAGGCTGAAGATATGGCCATGGGTGCTCAGGTAGAGAATTATAGCTATCATTACCACCTCTAAATGAACTTCCTGATCTGAGTTAAATGTGCTCTGTGTTTACCTCAAGTTGAGGTGCACGATATACAGGTAGGGTTAAACCACTGACTGTCTTAGGGATCAGTTTCAGAAAAGAGAAGGAAATTCATGAGCTGACTTCAAAGCAAAAGTAGTGAGTAACTAGAGCACTGATAGAAATGTAGTGGAGTAAAATGTACAATAATTGTCTTTTAGATGGAGTGGAGTAAAAATAATAAGTATCCCCAAAAAATAATACTCAAGAAAAGTACAGATACTAAATTACAAAGTAAATTTACTTTGTTACTGTCGACCACTGGTTATTAATTTAAATAGTAACATCCTGTAGATTTTGCTTTTATGCTGCATTTATGGAAAACTGCAATGAAAGAAGTGACCACAAGAGGGAGCTGTTGACACAGAAAACATATCAACCGCATCCTCATTCTGCAAATGGGACCTTTAAAACTACAGCTGAGTGAGTCGTCATTATCATCTGTAAGTGATGCTTAAGACTTCCTGAATAATTCACAGGGGAATGGTAAGACATCCCCATCAAAACACAATCTGGATACGAAGCTTTTGTCAGAAAGTTTCAGGGACAGAGAGAAGGGGCACTGCCAAGGATTTTAGGCCCCTTGAAAAAATAGAAATGATTTAATATTGGGGGAAAAAATCACTAATGTTGTAATGTTTTTGGGGCCTTCAGAAAAATCCTAACATGCAGCGCCCCTGCAAGCTTTAAAGCCAAAAGAGAAAAATAAAAAGAGGAAAAACAATAAAAAGACAATAAAGAAATCAAACCATAACAATCTTTGTTGGTTCAGTCCATAATTGTTTTGAAATTTCATGGTTGCAGAAGTTTTTCCCTTTTTTCACATTGTGTCAAACAAAAGAAGTCCCAAACTATATCTCAGTCACAAAAAGCTGAATTTACTGGCCACATGTTTTTCCATCTCTGACTTGGCTTCTGTTGTGTCCTTGTTGAACTTCCAATGATAGATGTGTGTCTGTAATTTTCTGCCTTAACCATCATCTTGCACAGGCCCTGGGAGGTTACCTTGGTGTGTTTTAAGGTAAATAAACGTGATAAAAAAACTTTCTGCTATGCAAGATGCAGGTGTTCGGAATTCCATAAGAAGTTAAAAAAATGTTGCCATGTTGAGTCATTTCACTTCAGGATGTTTACAGAAGTAATAAGCTTTCTTTTTGATATCTCATACATAGTCGTGGTGGCCTTCCCAGAGTCCTTTCATATAACTGATATCAAATGTTCAATCACTTGTTTGTCTTTCATTCCATCCAAATCCAACTTTATTAAAACATTTCTCTCTTACAATTTTATCCAAGAGAAGGATTATATTAAGACTTGATGAAAAAGAGCCGGCCAATTCACTTGCTTTTCTTCAAAGCTAAATCATCTTGATGTTTTGAATTTCAGTCAATCATGGCCAATCCACTCCTCAAACTCTTTTGCATTCCAAACATCTCATCTCCAAACAACTGCTCCAGTGGAGTGGCTCAGCTGCCACCAGTGCAAGATTGCAGTTACACTGGGCCGACCCAAGAAGGAAAGAAATGCTGCTGCAGGAGTACAACTTTAATTGTTCTTTGAATGGTGCATGCATGCTCAGCAAAAACACTTATTTCAAATTAAGCCTTAATTTGCAGTGGCTTCATTATCTCAGGCAGATTCAAACACATTGTAACGCGGCTGGTGTAGGTAGAGAGAGCTAGCTGTCTTATCAGTTGGCAATCGACCGTAAATAGCATCAAAAAGCTTCCAGACATTAGAGTGGGATCTCCACATGACAGAATTGAACAGTTGACCTTATAATGCCAGGTCTCCACTGCGCTATGTTCATATATCAAACATGACAAATAGAAAATAGGCATAGCTTAGACCAACTCGTCACTACACGAGAGTCGTCTCTCGGTTGGAATCAAGCGGCAACCTCCAGTCACAAAATATGAATCCTAAACGAAGTGTTATAAACTGCAGTTCATTGAGCGTCCACTTGAGGCTGGCTGCAGAAACGCCAATAACCACATACACACCAATTCAACAAAGATGATCTTTGCAGCATTAATAATCATGTTTACAGCCTGGTTCAAAAAACTGCTTTGGTCTGAAGAGCTCATTTCTCTTTCGGCACACACTGTACAGGGGGTAAGATTTTTTTTATAACGCAACAGGTCAGGAGATATTAAGATTACGAGTTTTGCCCATTTAAGGACATGACTGACTTAACTGACAGGCAGGAACACTGTAGATGTTGGCAAGGAGGCTCAAGGCTCTTTACCTCACACTAGTTTGACAGAAGTTAGGTTGCGTTTAGCATTTCCAATATGCCTCCCGCCGCCGACTAACAAAACAGGGCTTCGGAAACAGATGGGTGACATGCTGGATACTATGTCCTCTATTTATACAGTCTGTGTTTGGGTATGTAACAACAACTGAGGTCTTAAAGCAACTTTTCTGCATTAGACCAAAACAGAAAGGTGGCACCATCTTGTGGCACTATCTGGTATTGCAGTAGTATTACAACAATAAGATTCTGACTGTTACAACATCCTCAAGAAGCAATGTTTCCGATCAAAATGAAGCAGGACAACAATTAAGAGGTTTTTTAGTAATCTGTTACTTTTTTGGCTCAATAAAACAATTTTTTGTCATCCATACTGTTGGTCTGATCGGGACTCCTGAGATAATTTTGGAAACTCTCAGAACTGATACTCAGCCGTTGCGTTGCATCACTTAGCCACTTACACAGGTGAAGGAATCAAGATACAAAAACATCATAAGCAGAGAAAAAATAAACTGGGGCAATTATCCTTATCTGTTTCAGTGCTCAAGTGTTGTCCTACTGACTGCTTAACTTTTGATTTTGAGCCTTGAAGCTTTCTTGCTTTGAAAACAAATATCATTGGCTTTGTGACGGAGTGCCACTGTCGCTAACAGCGGGCAGCAGGCAGCGCGCGCACACACCGACACCGGCGCACACACCGACACCGACACACACACGCACACACACACGCACGCACGCACGCACACACGCGCACACACACACGCACCAAACTTCTCCCGGTCCTAACAGCACTTCATTCATTCCGGTTCACACGCCACCATCCTTCTTTCCCTCTCCGTTTAGAGTTTCTTAAGGTGCACACTTTGAAGATCATTGTTTAAAACATACATTGTCTGCTTGGGTTGGGTTGCTGCACTTACCGGCTCGAGCTCAACCAGGTCGTGTCCGGAATGCGCAAACCGAGCGCATTTGGTGCGCACTCTATATGGAGGTATGGCAGCCAAAAGTGGCCATGTGACCGTGTTTAATTAATCTTTTTGTTTGTTGGACATAGGTAAGGAAAATGCCTGTGGAAATGTTTGCATTACTCTTTTGATTGTGTGTAAGGTTAGTCGACTTGAAATGGCCTTAATTGTGAAATATAATTGTTTATGTAATTTCCAACGCCCAGTGGGAGGGGCTACACTCTTTAAAAGAGGGCCAGATTAGGCTCTCTTGGCAGTTTAGCCAAGTTACTGAGCAAGTAATGTCGCTGTGTGTTTTGTTTTATGAACAACCGCTGTTTTCTTTTTTTTGTCAATAGAGTAACTTTAGTACTCAGATGACACTGAAAAGAACAATTGTAAATTATCTTTGGTTTTTCACTTTTGTAAATATTTTCTTCCATTGCACTGGGGAGGCCGGCAGCCAATAAAACTATCAAATGTAAGTCTTCCGATTACGCCTGGGTTTTTTCTCACATTATTTTGAGTCCTGAAGTAGTGATGGCGAGATGAAGCTTCGTGAAGCTTGAGGCTTTCCATCCAATTGGTTTACTCATGAGCCGAAGCTTCATGGTGCTCCATTTGCTCTACTGTGCCATTAAGTGGACAATAAATGTAAAATAAGCGCAGTGATTATAATGACACCATCCCTTTGGTGTGTGAAGCTTTGAATTGAATACATAAATAATGAACTTCTTAATATGGTGTCTGTCTTTATGATACAATGGCTGGGTCAAAATGGAAAGTGTAAACAAATTGGGGAGAAGGTTGTGACTGTCCCTTATCACTATCCGGAAGCAGAACCCCGCAACAGTCTTCATAGGAGAATTTTGAAGCACTATAACGAGAAAACAAAAAAACATGTTCTAGCTCTAACAAGAAAATGATGTAAGCTGAGATGATAATCTGCTAAAACAAAGTCTATTTCCTGTTCAGGGACAAAGAAGTAAGTTTTAGTACAAACAGTTCATTGTGGCCATTATATTTTTATGTTTCTCGCCAAGGCAAATAACAAGAAAGGCAAAGCTCATAACCACAGTAAGAGAAAAAAATGTGACAAATATTCCTCCGTACAAAACATGTTCATGTTCTTTATGAGAATGTATCACATTCCTACGCTCCCACATTAATAGACTGTTTTTGTTCCAAAACCACATCAAACCATTAAAAGTGTAAAAAAGAGAAAAAAGCAACAGAAAAAACAAACTGTATCCTAACACATTTTGAAGTGTAGAATGTGTGAAATGCATTGTGGGTGTGAAATCCATGTACAAGGCATGTACTCTATAATCACCTACAGAACATTTTCTGAACTTATAAAAACATGATGGGATTTTTTGACAAACGTTTCAATGGGTTCTTGTGAATGTAGATTAATAAAGGTTAGATATCAGTCATCTGTAATAAGTCTGTTTAAAAATACACTGACCAGGATACCAGCCAGAGTGGACGTTGCCATCAGTCATACTCAAGAAAGGAGGGATTTAAATAGAGTTTGGATCAGAGAAGGGGACACGTCTGACCCTGACCTTAGGAAAAACAAGGCCTTGTGTTCCTGCTGAGAGCGCTCATTACAAGACAGTGGAGGAGCTTCCCACAAACAACACAACTCCTTGACCTCAGCAGGGAATGAATGGAGAGGATGAGAGCTCGGGGCCAAGCCACAGAGGCAGAGTCAAAACCCTGCCAGCAAGCACCAGCCTCCAGAGTGTCAGCTTGGGACACAGATGTATGTTGTTTTTCTCATTCTCCATCCACAGCATAGAAAAACAAAAAAAAGTGAGCGGCTGTGCTGTGGAGTCTTACTTTATGTTTTGGTACTGCACTGCTTCAGCCAAAATAACACAACTTACATATAATTACAGTCTCTGTTGTGTACTACTTTAAAGTTAACCAGAACAAGTATTAGAAATTAGTCATGAAATATGATAGAGCATAAAATGCAATAAAGGTAGAGCATGTTAGTCATTGCACCAATCTGAAACTGCATGTCTTAGCCTACCGATACAATTTAACATTGTTTTTTTCATTTCCAATACAACAGCATAGACATTCACACTAACCGTACACTTCTCTCAAAATTAGCTAAATTACGTGGCAGACTTGGCCCTCTCTGTAGAAAACTGTAGCCTGGCTTGTGTGTTCCTCATGTAGGGAGCAGAGCGGACCGGCATCCATTGTGTCTAGTACCTAGGTCCACTCACTCATGGACAAAAACAAACCTTTCGACAGCTGCACCTTTAAAGGAGCCCAATATTACAGGAAAAGAAAACAGTTGACCTGGCAACCCAGCAGCTTTGATTGTGGGATACTAAAAAGGTCAGACTTCATCATGTGACAATAATCCCAGGCAGGTAACACAACAATGATAGCAATGGTATGAATTTCACACAGGGTCAGTATAGAATACAGTAAACAGAGCATGTAAATATAGAAATAATTATATCTTAAAATCACTGTTCTGGAAGTCACCTGGTTGAAAATAACACAAGAACCTACTTTTTCAAGGTCTGACTAAAAATGTTTTGCATGTGAAAAGTGAGCAGCAGTGATCAGGTACATAGGCGCAATCGCAATGTCCACCCTCAAGCACTCACTGACATTGAGGCATGCTAAGTCTGTGAGGGCTTAGGACTGTCCCTCTGTCAAATCATCAAGTGTGTGAGGGATCTCTTACTGACTTTTTGAGCCCTTGATGCCCCCTTACCGTGAGGGGGCATTTGTGCAGACTTAGCGTGAGGGAATTACCCATAGTTCATAGCGTTGTGATGTGAAACACGGGATTCCCAGGGGAAGCCCGCAAACATGGAAAGGCAAATGAGCACCGTAACATTGAGATTAAAAAAAAGGGCGACAGTAAAAAAGAAGTATGAAAGTTGCAATGAAATTTACAGGTGAAAAAGTCTGCCTGTAAGTATAAATATAGAAAACAGCCTTAATCTATTCATCTTCACATATATGTGTATACAGCAGTCTATGATTTATAGATATTTTTAGTTATATAGTCTATTTATATATTTTAAATGTGTGGTTAAGCAGTCTGTACTGTAAGAGCCTGGATCACATGACAGTCAGTCATCCCTTAAGCGTCTTGAATTTGAGGAAAGTCAAAATTGTTTCAAAAATTGTTTGTAAAAATTCCTAACATCGCTAGGATGAGCTGGTGATGTCACGCAGGTCACGTGAGAAGTCCCAAAGTGCTGTCCCATTCCAGTTCATCGGTTTTGAGCCCTTACAGCCTCCTGCCCTCAATCACTTTACAGCTGACGTCTATTAAGTCAAGAAGGGCTCAGGGCTCAGGGCTCAGGGCTCAGGGCTCAGGGCTCAGGGCTCAGGGCTCAGGGCTCAGGGCTCAGGGCTCAGGGCTCAGGGCTCAGGGCTCAGGGCTCAGGGCTCAGGGCTCAGGGCTCAGGGCTCAGGGAGGACATTGAGATTGGGCCATACATATCAATACATTTTGATAAACTGATGGGAACAACCTACGTTTTATAAAACCGTTGATTTCCATATGTTAACATTTCAGTATTTGAGTTCAGCCCTATAGCTTACTTTCACTCTGACTCAGAATCACCCCATTCTCTCAGTGTCTCCAGTAGTAAACATGTAGTTAAGTAGTCACTGAGGTATGCTGAATTACCATTGACAGTATAATCTCTCAGACATTTGGGGTTAACCCACGTCTGCTGAGGTTACAGAATACAGTCGTGACTGTGGTGGATGAGAGCATTTTGTCAAGTGAACACCTAAACACTAAACTGTGTAATGACACGGGCTGGAGGAGTAGGATGAAAACATGGAAATATATTACTTTATATTGTTCTGCTGCCTCTGTGTCCAATTTGTCTTAAATAATGAACACATTTAAAATCTAATCTTGACTCTGCATACTGTAAACACATGGTCTGATAAATTAACACAAACTAGTGTTTTGACACTCAATCACGTTTGCTGTCCTTGGGTTGCCTCTGCAGCATCTTAATTAAATATAACTTTTCAAGTCACAACATGACTTTCTATGTTAAGCAATTGTGTGGTCAAAAGGCTAATTTTCTTTGAAGAATCCCAGTGAGAGTATTAGATTTTGGTCTTAGATTATGCTCCTAACAGCACAGAGAACACCACTTTTTGGAAATAAAGTTGCTCTCCAACTTAGATTGAACTTTTCTTAGTAACTGATTCCTTTCAGAGTGACTCATTCACTGCAGTGAAATCACGAGATGTGTTATTCACAAGTTTTATTTTCAGTCCTTGAGTTGACACTGTTGATAACTGGGCTGCAGACTCACACTTCCAGCTTCAGTCTTTGTAATTGGACTGATATAGGGATTATACAAAGCTCTATCTGTTAGAGCCTCCTGTGGATGGCTAATTTATGTTGCTAATGTACGGGAATGACAAGTTTGGATCTATTTTTAGCCATAAACAGTGATTGAACAGTCTCAGGAATGCTCAAACAGCCCTTTATAGGGCTTGATTATTAATCTACAGGGACAGAGTATCTAACATTCGCTGTACTTTCAGTGGGAAAGTCACAGACAAGCCTCAGCTATGACAGAAAAGAGTCAAATTGTGTGAATTTATCAACGTCTCAGACTTCAATCTTGCGTGAAGAATTAAAAGTCAAGCAGTTCTAAACATACTGTACACCAAAACTTAAAGTGTTGCCTATTAAAAGATATTCACAAAACTGCTCATGTTGGCCAGGACCAGCCCTCAGGATTTTTTTATTTTAGCAACCTTTTTACAATCGGTGAACCTTAATGCATCTGCAATACACCGCCTACACCGTAGGCCCACATAGCTCCTGTACCTACGTCGAGGCCTACACACGTAGCTGACGTGCACCTCCTCCAAAATGTAACTATGCGTAGAAGCGACACGGACCGCAAGCCCTGTGATTGGTCCACTCAGTGGCTGGTATTTCCTGCATTTACAACACTTCCGGGATCCCCACTCATCGGCTGCACATCAGCCGTGTATTTCCTCTCCTCCTCTCTATTCTTCATGTAATCATGTCTGTATGATAAACAGCAACATGTATCAGCGGGAGATTAACATAACATGCTCTGAATCTCTGTGGAAAAGTAAACAGAGATCATAGTTGGGCCGGAAGCGGGCGTCCATCAGTATTAGGTAATCTCATTCAGACATATTCACATACTGCTGAACAAAAAGCAGGAGCTATTTGGGGTCTTGCCCAAGGACACTCCGGCATGTGACTGCTGGAGCTGGGATCAAACCGACAGCCTCCTGAATAATAGACGATCAACTCTACCCACTGAGCCACAGCCGCCCCTTGTCTCACTCATAATGATGCCAACCTGTCTGTCCCCTTCTATGGTGTCAACTCTGAATTGCCATTGTTTTGTCTTACTTCCCTCAATTGGTTCAGGGGTGTGGTGCAATTACTTTTTTTTCCCTTCATACTTCACTGGCCTGATTTGCATAACCTTCCCAGGACTTCAGCCTGTGGTTGAAACGCAGACAACAATTGGTCCACAGGAACCATCTAGTTCTTGAGGGAGTAGTTCTGGGTGCTAAAAGTTACTGGAACATCTGGTCAAAATGTACCTTTATTTATAGTTAGTCCACACTGTGGGCCAAGACGACAACGAGCAGTCCCAACTCATAGAGTATCTTAAAATGTAGGGAAAGTAACAAAATAATATTCAGGTGCTTGATGCCTCTAATTATCTAACACTCAACAAAATTACCAAAGAGACAATAAACATAACGTCCACTGGATGGAATCTCTTGAGAAATGGTCAATTTTAGCACTTCAGGGTCAATGTGATCGCTTTATTTATATCAATATAGCAGGATAGTCATCTTCTAATAGAATTTGGGGATGGGGGACAATTTAATACATTGGTCAGGAAATTGTTTCTTCCCAGCAACAGTTAAAATATAAATTTGTTAAAGCAACAACGAGAGAAAATGAAACACACCATGATACACACACCATATTCATTCACCACAAGTAGGTAATAATTAGGTGAGACACTCCTACCAGGTGTACCAGTTGCTGCTCTGCTTAGACAGCACATTAAATACAGTGCCGGGAATATATTGACCTAAAAACCAATGACTAATAACATAAGTACTTTGAGGACTCCATCTGATCAGACCAAATATTTTCTTAATCCTCTCATCTTGTAAAATCAATCTGATGAAGTGTACTGCTCTGGGCACATGGAGGATTACACTGCGAACAATAGCATCATCTCGCTGACTCATGCTCTACTGTGCTCGTCTAGACATCATGCAGGGCATGATGTCAAAATGCTGTAATGCTCACCACTATTGAATTAAGTGTCTGTGACAATGTCTTGATGTTTAGTAAATTGAAGGCAGCAGGATGATCACACATTCATCCTTTTAAGTCATTGAGATTTTAAATGGTTAAAAGAAAGTTTCCTACATACTGTATGATGACTGAACTCATCTGATTGGTCAGGTTACTTTTAAATGTTCTTAAATGTCATGTTTGATTTAATCAGGTCAGATAGATTTATAGATTACAAGAATAAAAAAAGCCTAATTGAACTAATGTGTGATATTTATGAGAAAGTAGTTTACATCCAGAGTCTGTGTGCAGGATGTAACGGGGACATTGGTTCATATGTATGTTAATAATCACCTGAATATAGAAATTGTTGTTTTTCGTCACTTGAGATTTAACTCTTTGGATTAACAGAGGGAGTCTTCAGAATCAGAATCAGCCAGTCGTGCATTGGCATGCTCGGATTAACTCACAATGCTGACTCCACAGGGCCTTTCTCAATTATCACAAGTTTTACAGACACTGCAGGCTCTCCTACACACTTGAATCTAATGAGCTGTTACCAGCTGCTTGCAGTTTGCAACCTCATCCCTAGCTTTTACTATCTTCTACACACTGGTCCTTTAAATTATGACACACATTTTCTTTATATATATTGTACACAATTAGATTTAAACCGATCATGTGTATCTCAGCAGGTGTATCAGAGATACCAGAGATACAAACAACAAAAAGACTTTGTTTTTACTACACAGTGCTTTTTAAAGGCAGAGTGACAAAACTGGAGGTTTTTCTCTTACCAAACAAACTTATTAAGCAGTCTGAAACATCCCGGTATGCAGCCTTTGCTGTGAGGACGTCCACAGATTCTGCCTCCCAGGTGGTCAGTCATATGAAGAAGAATGCTGGCAAGAAGCCCGGTCAAAACTGCGTTCAGGAATGCAAAAATGACGTATGATTTTTTTCTGATTTTGCAACTCTTTCTTCTACTCTGTCTGTTATCAGCTCAGGACAACTTCTGGTGTGTCTGTGTAAAACTTTTGTGACCTCTTGTACTTCCCAGCAAAGCTTTGCACAACTTCACAATGAGCAGAATCCTGACAAACTGAAGTAAAACAGTAAAACACCTGCATATGTGTACGCTGTTAAGGTTCTTGTTAATCCTCTATTGCAACAAACTCTTATCCATCAATTTACCTTGATTTCAGTTCCATCCATCCATTACCTTGATCACTTACCCCATTTGGGGTCACAGGGGGCAGGAGCCTATCCAAGCTGACACTGGGCGGTAGGCAAGGGTACACCCTGGACAGGTCGCCAACCTATCACAGTGCAAACATGGAGAGACAGACAACTATTCACACACACTCACACCTATGGGCAATTTAGAGGGATCAATCAAGCTGGTAAGTATGTTTTGGACTGTGGGAGGAAGCCAGGGTACCTGGATAGAACCCATTCATGCACAAGGGGGAATATGCAAATTCCATCCAGAAAGGCACCTGCCCGACAGGGGAGAACCATGAACCTTCTTGCTGTAAGGCAACAGCGCTACCCACTGCACCACCATGCAGCCCCTTGATTTTATTTGTTAGTTGAAATATTTAGAATACAACAACAACGTGAGTGTTTTCACCTTAGATTCTAGCGTTAAACCCTCCCCCCACCCCTCAAACTTGCGATAAGTGTCTCTGATTTTAGAAGATAAAGTGAACCAGCTGGGTGAAAACAGGACGGTGCAGACATCTGTATGGATAAAGTCTGTGCTAATCATCCCTCACTGCTGCTTTTATGGAGCCAACTCTCCATAAACCTTTATGATGTGAGCCTGTGTTCACATCATTCTATCAGCCTCATTTCTCTTTAAGAACTCTTTTGGTACTTTGTTTCAAGTCTGCCTTACCAGCAACCTTTCAGGAGCGATGATCCATACAATACTGGAACTGTGAACTGTCCCTTTGAACAGGCTGGTGATGCATGGTGTGGTGCAGATCACAGAAATGTTGGTGCATTTAATGGAGGTAATCCAAGCTGTTATTGGACAAGAGGTAGGGTACAGGTCTCCAGGATGTAGAGAGACATGCAAACTTGCATGCAGACACTCACACCTATACGTAAACTTTAGAGGGACCGGTTAAACTTATGAGCATATCTTTAGACCATGGGAGGAATTCAGAGTACCAAACAGGGATCTTGGGCTTGCACAAACTTTATACAGAGAATCCCCAGATGGAATTAGAACCAGGAATCTTTTTTTGTGGGCCACAAAATCACAAAAGTGGCAACTGCATGAGTTTTTTGCAAATTTTGCAGCATGATGTCTGTATGAACCAAGCTTTTCTGCTTCCATAATCTGTGGTATGAACTAAATTAACTAGTTCTCAGGTCTTCTTCCTCCATTCACCTTACTATACCACCCGCCCACTTGACCACCATGGGATCTAGAGCCTTCAGCCTGTCTGCCCTCCCAACAGACATCCGTAACATTGTCTCTCTCTGTTTTCAACTGGCATATTCACTCTGATTACACCTCTTCACTGCACTGTGTCTTATCATGTTCATTATATTTGTTATTGACACTGTAACAAGTCTTGTTGATTTTAACAGACTACTAAAAAATATGTTAAAAGTAATTTTTCGGTATGAAAAATCTGCCTGGCTTAATATGTGTAATCAACATATAAAATGAAAATGGTTGATTTCACACATTTGTATGGGAGCCCCCCCTGCATCAGTAGTGGAGTTAATAATGAGATTAAAAAAATGTTTATTGTGATTTTTTTGGGGGTTCTGACACTTTTGGATAATTAAATATGCCCCGGGTCAAATTGACCCAGGAACATTATTGCTGTTCCTGAGAAACAAACGTAACAGGAGGGTTAAATACTACTAGCTATCTTTCTGGATGAAGTTGTTAATGGCATCACTTGCAGACAGTCTGACATGTTGTTTTAACTATAAATGGCAGGCATTCGTGTAACAGTTGTCATGTTCAGAGCCTAAATAGAAGTCAATGTGTTTGTTTTTGTTTCAAAAGTTGACGTTTTAGTCAAATTTCTGGTCTAAGCAGTAAAATTATGAACCTCATCTGTGAAACAACCAACTCCAAGAGTGTGAGGGCCATACTGTACATTCAGCTGTTTACACACTGTAGGTGAAAGGCCTCTCTTTCTATGAAATGTTCGGCTTCAAATACAAGGAGGGAGTGAGAAGACATTTTTATACACTCTTGAAAAAGCAGTTAAAGTTGAACCTATTTGTACAGGATATGTACCATATGATACAGTTAACATCTCCACAGCTCTTCCTCTGACCCTTCCTGCTAGCCGTCACCTCTCTACGCCCTCCTCCTCTTTCCAATAAATCCGAAGGGGGCCGTGTGTGGAGCTTGACCCCCCAGTGAAAGTGCCATGGAGCAACTCCAGATGTGAACATCCTCCCTCTCCTTCTCTCCTCTCTCTCTCTCTCTCTCTCCCACACTCTTCTGTCTCTCCCACTTCCACCACCAGTCACCCCCTCTCTCTCTCCCTCCCTTCCTCCCTCCCCCATGCAGCTACGAGTTTTCCATTTCCTTTTTTGGTGAAAAAATTTCAAACAGAGGCAGGGAGGAGGACTTTTCACCAATGCCGACAGGAGAGTGTGTTTGGCAGTCTGTGTACTTCATCAAGGCAATGAAACGGTCGACTCAGCATAAACAACAGTGTGTGTGTATGTATATATGCACAGCCAGACACACACACACAAATACACACACAGATGTGCGATCACTCTGTTTTACTCTGAAAATATCTTAAACCTGAGACACACAAATACTTTTTAATCTCTTTTATTACACACGCATGGTTTCTTTCTCCAGCACTCTCACACTTTCATGCCCTTCCCCCTGTGCACCCACTCTTTCCCTCATTCTCTCTCTCTCTCTCTCACACACACAGATTTTTTCCTAGAAAGACTCTTTTTTAAACACACCAGAAGGGGTTTCTTTGGCTTAGACAGTAAACACAAATCTACTGAAACTATGACCTCATAAACCAGTAACGGATGATTCTCCATAAACACTGAGCACGAAAGGAGCAAACTAAAAAGTGCACAGAAAAGATCATTCAGTGAGAATTTATTAAGACTTCACAGATAAAACTTAGCCATATCTTTGAAAACTGTCTGACAGTACGTTCAAACTGCTATCGCTTTAATTCCCATGTTAGAAAGTATGTTTGCCAACTCTGACTCACCAGCATCAAAGCTGTAACAATGAAATAAAGTTGTTTTTTTAATAATTTTTCACATACATTTTACAAAAATGAAAAAGGCACAAAAAGGAAAATCATGGCAGACATGAGACATGCATACTCCTGCAATACACAACTACAGTATTTCATTTCAGCTTCTTTTGGGTTATAAAAGCGTCTCTTTGAGCGACGGTGAAAAAAAAAAAAGATTAATTACAACATATGAAAAAAGAAAGGATAAAAAAGAAAACTTTATGTTAAAGTAAGTGTCATTGCTAAGTTAGAAAAAGCAGATACGTGACGTAAAAAGTGGTCTGTGTGCCATGTTTTTGAAAAAAGTGTGTTATTATGTGCTCATAACATGGATATCCAAAGTGCAAATGACTCTACTGATCAAAACTACCACAAACCGACTACGTCACTGAAACACATCAATGATCATCTTGTCTCAACAGTCTGATATATTCATAACAAAACATTTAAAGATGCAGTAATGAAAGCATAAAGCCACAGTACCTCCACCACACTTTGAAATACACAGTAATGTTCACATACTGTACAGTGTCAGAGTTCTGTGAGGAAACTTTGATTTAAAATATGAAGGACTTTTTGGCAAAGTGACTAGCAGTTTGCATTCTTTGGTTCAATAGCACATAACATTACGGTAATGTTATTTTTAAGGCACTCTGTTAACTTTGCTTCAGAAGATAATTAACTCTTTGGTTAAAGATGAGATCTTTTCAAACAACGCAGCATCAAAACAAGATATTTCATGATGATCTGACCCACAGAGGGAGCATGAGTAACTGATCTCTTTATATAAAAAGAACCTGAGAGGCAGCATCTGTAAGCCTGGGTTTACCTTCCTTGGTAAGGACTTAAAGGGATGGGCAGGGGTGATGGGTGGTGGTTTGGGGGGGTTCTTGAAATGCTGTGACAAAGGGTGAAAATGACAGGTCTATAGGTTGCTGTTGCAGTCGCGACACAAGATCCTGTCACCGTCGGGGAAAAAGCCAGCGCCCACCAGAGACACGGAGCACTGGGAGCAGGTGAAGCACGGCTGATGCCACTGGCGATCCTCGAATGAGATGTACTTCCCTCCTCCGAAACCTGGGAAAGGAAGAGCAACGTGGCAGAGGTTAAAGAGCATGTCCAACTTTAGAAAGATGACTTTGAATTCAGAACCACAAACAAAATATGCATCCACTGGGATTTAAAACACAAAACAAACAAACAAAACAACTAAAAGCTAGCTGTCCATTGCAAAAATTGGATGAATTGATGAGCACAAATCTTTAATTGCCAAATCTTTGCATGATCAGAGTTGTGTTGGGTGGAATTGCCCAGATTTGATTGACAGTGACAATTCAACCAACCATCCCAGCGCCATCCTTCTACACTCTGATGGGTGTGCAATGTCCAACTTCCCCAAAATCCAAATCAAAACAAATGAAGTATTCTTGCCTGTGATTGGCTTGCTGCAGGCCTCGCACTTCTTAGCGTACAGGCTGCCGAAGCACTTGAGGCAGTACGGGTTGTCGTCTCTGGAGGTGAAGTGTTGACCCGCCAGCTGCGTCTTGCAGCTGGTGCAGACAAAACACTCCTTATGCCACGGCTCGTCCCGATAGGTCACACCTCCTTTAGCCAGGGTCTGAAAATGAGGCAGGTCAAAGGTCATGTGGAGAACCTTTTAAAGACTTATTCTAATGCAAATCCAGGAATAGACGGCACTCAAGTCCAACATAGGTAAACAGATGTCTTGCTTTTCTTGTTATTTGGTGACTTGACTGACCTTTTTACAGCGCGTGCAGCGTGGAGCGAACTTGTCCTCATAGCACTGCACACAGTAGTGTTCATCTTTGTCGGGAATGAAGGATTTTGAGCCGATCGGCTGCTCGCAGCTGTGACAGGTGAAGCAGCTTTCATGCCAGGTAGAGCCGGCATACTCCAACTTCTTCGAACCTGGCAGAGAAAGATTAAGAACACATGAGGCAAAGAAAGGAATAGAGAAAGAGAGAAGGAAAAAATAACAAAGGCCTGAGAGAGAATCAACTGTTTTACACAGAATGAATTTTTTACCAAACTTCTCAGGAGTGTTGCCGCCATTTTGCCTTTTTTTGGCAGCAATTTTTATAAAAAATGAAATAATGCACTTAAACTGCATGAGGGCAAAGAAAACTCTTCTCATTCATTCATTTTTTATTTTATTTTAAATCCTGATACCACAGGCCCCAGACTTCTTCCCCACTGCTGAGAGTGGCGACAGGCCGCACAGAAAGGGATAATGCTATTTTTCCCCCTTCATGTCCCCAAACAATCCATCTCCTCTCCCTCGTCTGTTGAGGTTTTTATGATACTGGTGGGTTTATTCTATGGTGACGCTGTGGTTTGTGTGAAGCCGACATTTTGCACTGCCGCTGTCTGTGGACTGGTAACGTGTCACCGCCTCAGGCTGTGTTCACAAATCAAAAACTGCAGAAATCCTCGGCAAAAACATCTCAGTTTGTATAAGCTTACAGGATCCAGAGCGGCTCAAAAAGGACAATATTACTAGATGGTTTTTAAATATTTGGCAATTATAATAGAGTTCAACAGGCTGGATATACTCAATACAAATGAAATACTTTTTTTTTTTTAAGTTAGATTTTCTGGGCTTTTACAGGGAGAGGACAGTGGATAGTGTAGGAAACTGAGAGAGAGTGGGGGAATAACATGCGGGAAAGGAGCCACAGGCTGAATTCGAACCCGGACCGCCCGCTACATGGGCACGCAACTTAACCAGTAGGCCAAGTCTGCGCCCAAATGAAATACATTTTGAGGATTTTAAAAAGATAAGACATTTGAGTACCTCAGTCCTTCACCTAGACACCTATACACCTCTTTCGATACAGTGTAAACTACGGCTCAACTGATATCAGTTTTTCAGGGCAGATACTGATACTGATTATTAGTAGCTCATGTAATCAGTCACCAATATCTAGAAGCAATATGCATTTACAGTAAAAATAAAAATGTCTGTGTCAAAATTTAGAATTTTGACATTTAACATTACATAGTAAAGTTATTACTTTGGATGAATATGTGAAACGCCTATAAAGGTGAGAGTTTGTATCAGAAATCTGATCTCCTTATACAGTTCATGTGTGTATTGACCAGCAGTACAAGTGCTCAGATTAATAACTTAGCTAGCCTGAATGTTTCCATATCCTTAGTAAAAAATCTAGCATCCTGACTCTCTGTATGGAAATGTTTAGTTGACTTCTGTAATGTAAACTTTAGTTCTACTGTATGAAGAACTAACTGTTCTACTGCACTGTGTGATTCTGATTGTGTTGCTGTTGAAGCTCTGTGTTGCTGCCATACTCTGCCAGGCCTCTCTTGGAAAAGAGATGATGGATCTCAATGGGACTAACTTGGATAAATAAAGGTTAAAAAAATGTATTAATTAAGTAGCAGTACTTGGTGGGACATTAGATGAGGCAGAGTAGTGAGTGAAAACCATAGACGTAGTATCCATGACATCACCCATCTGTTTCTGAAGCCCTGTTTTGAAGCCTATCATCGGTGGGAGCCATAATGGAAATGTTCACTCAACCTAACTTCTGTTAAGCTAGTGTGAGGCAAAAGAGGCAACTTTGAGCCTCCTCACCAACAGCTACAGTGGTCCTGCCTGTCAATCAAGTCAGCTGTGCCTCTAACTATGCAGAACTTGTAAACTTAATATCTTCGCTGTGTTATGAAAAAAACAAAACACCCCTCTGGAAAATTAAATGCCAGCACAGACAATTGGCCAAATGTAGAATATCGGTCCCAGATTATTGGCCAGGTCTCTAATCAGTTGACCCCTAGTGTGGACTTTAAGTATTCAGGGTGTAATGAAGTGGCCATCTACAGAGTTAAAAAATTAATCCAATGTGGAGGTGCAAAACCTGAAATTCTGAGACTGTCCACTTGAGGCTGGCTCCAAGAGCCAAGGAGACTTTTTTTTAAGATATGTTTTTGTGCATTTTTGCCTTTATTGGATAGTAAAGCTGGAGATAGACAGGAAATGTGGGGGAGAGCAGGGATATGCAGCAAATGGTAGAGGCCGGGAGTTGAACCTGCGACTGCTGCAACAAGGACGATAGCCTCTGTCTGTGAGGTGCAGGCTAGGACCGGCAAACGGCGCCCCAAGGAAACTCTTATTGAGGCCAGATTAAACAGTCCATTTTTACAGCAGAATAAAACATCCTGCTTTGAAAAGAGTGTTTTTTATACTTCATATCTTATGCAAAAAAAAAAAGGAGCAGGGGCAGGGGTACTATAACTCTTCTGATTTGATTGTATAATTAAGGGATTTATTTGTAAGCTGGAGATATCGTTGACTGCCACCTTCAGGCTTCATAACACCTCTTCAGAAACCAATGGGTGACATCACTAAGGCCACATCCATGTTTAACACAAGTATTCAGTCTGAGCACATGAAGCTCAAATAGATGGTTAGTCACAGTGGAGAGAAAACACAAAACTGTTATTGTTGTAGTATTTTCCAGCAGAGTCAACAGAGACAAAACAAGAGATCAATTGTCTAGAAAAATACAAAACATCTTTTGAGAAAATCTCTGGCACTTTTATAATCTGTCTTTTTTGGCGTTGTTATTAAATTTCTTCTCTCCTTCTTTAACCCATATAAACCACTTCAGCCCAGCATCCAGGTATCAAACAAAGATAAGTGGACTGTCTGTTTTTGAGGGTGTACATGATTTCTATAACAGTATTCAAATCTGGAACTTAAGTGCATTAGATGTATTCAACAACAAGTTTTTAGTCATGTGAACTTGGAGCTTTAAGACATCTATGACAGGATCACTCTCTTTGACTTCCTTCCGATATAGACTCGCTGACACAAAGGGCTGTAATACAAAAGTGTGAACATGGGATAATCTACAGTGGAATAAGGGGGGGTTTGTTGTACTCTTCCTGGAATCATGCTCTGCTGTATAAGGGCTGTGTAAGCTGTTACAGCGGCTGCAATAACTGTGGAGCTTATCTCTTCATATCATCGGACTGCTGGCAGACCACCAGCTCTGTGGATCTGGCTCACGGACAACAAGTCAAGCAGACTGACAATTACTCTGTCACATTCAGTGCTGGCCACAGCTCCATCGTAGACCATGGCTTTGGTCTCTTTCTCATCTTCATCTTTTTTTTTCAGTGAAACATCTTTCCCTTCTGTATCTACTTCATCTCCTACTTTAAACTATTGATTTTCCTGCTTCCTTGAGTTTGCCGTGTCATCATTTTCCAGACTCATTTGCTTATCTATTGTGACATTTGAATTTGTATACAACATGGAAAGTCAAATGTGGGACAATGAGACCGGTGGTTAGTGGCTGAATAAGATCTGTCAAATGCATTAAGCGCAAGATATTTCACAAGTCACTCCATCTCATATTCCTTTCCATGTTTTTACTCATCCATACTGGATTTTTTGAGCTCATCTGTTGTTGGAAAAGAGTCATTCAGAGAGCCCAAGTTAACCCTTTCTGTTATGTTGCGGGTCAATTTGACCCATTTTAAAGTTCAAAAATCTAAAGAAAAATGTTAAAAGTATTTTTTTCAGTATAAAACTTATTCTGCTTGGCTTAATTAGCACAATCAACATATAGAATAATGTATCAACATCACTTCATCAAAGAAAAAAATAAAATAATTAAAATAATTAAATAAAATTAACAAAAAATCCAAGTCATGTAAAACTATTGCAATTATATTTAGGGCTTTCCAATGTACATTAAAAAAGTTTTAAAATTAATTCTCCTAAAAAACGAGTGAGCTATCCTCATTGAACCATGATCTTTGAGAATTAAAAAACACCATTGCACTAAATATGAATTTAAATGGTTAGTAATGGAGTTAATAATGAGATTTAAAAAAATGTTTGGGGTTTTGACACTTTTGATTCATTAAATATGCCCTGGGTCAAATTGACCCAGGTACATTATTGCTGTCCCTAAGAAACAAACATAACAGGAGGGTTAAACAAGCAATGAACCTCAACACCCTCACTTCTCTTTGTGCAAACGTCTTGCATCTTTACCTGGCATGACGACCTTGTCGCAGGCGACGCACTTGGAGGAGAACTCATTACAGTAGCAGTCATTGCAGAGCAACGCCTCTTCCTGGCTGGTGAAAGGCTCATCCGCCAACGAGCGGTCGCAGCGGAAACAGCGGAAGCAGTGCTCGTGATAATGTCGGTCTTCATAGAAGAGCTCCTGGCAGCAGAAGAAGAAGAGACAACAAGAAGGAGATGTCAGTTTTTCTGCATGATTCCTGAGTTTTAGGACTGCAACTAAGAAAAACGACCTAAAAGACTGACCACCTACTGAAGTTTCTCTCTGCACATGAGCACAGTACTTCTGTGCAAGCCTCAGGGAAATAGAACTCCTGCTAGGGTGTTAAATTGAATTCTTTTTGGCACTGAGCCAAAGAAATGCTAGTTCTATTTATCATCCACTGCACACGAGGGTGTCAATAGCTCATTAGCCTCCTTAACTTAGCAAACTACCGAGCACTTAAGCCTGCCCAATTCTGTAAACTCCACTAAGTAGTGTATGTCAGTCTAAAATGATCCACTTCATGTTAGTGTTTTCCATTAAGGGAGAATTAAACTTTAACTCAGTTGCGGGGAAGAAAAAGAGACATTCCCTCATGCTGCATTTTTTACAATCTCAGACAAAATGAGCCTGTTGGCTTCTGTGGACCAAGTGGAAATTGCCTATATAATTGCAAGTTCAATTAGGTTTTACTATGTACTGCCACACAAAATATATAGAACACGCTTCATTTAGCATGAATTATGCATCATTAGCATGACTCAACTTCTGTTTAAGCTATCCGAGGCTGTGTCAGAAAAGCTGGCTTATGGCTGTAAGCTGATTAAAACGGATGTTTGATACTTTATCTGATAAGACTTTTGAAACAGAGCTCACTATTTTTTTTTTTTTACAACAGTCAAAGTTGGGTTTCATTCATGCAAACAAATGTTACCAGAAACATTTAAGCCTATACGTTTTTATCTTTCATTCTTTGTATTCTTCTTCTTCTTTAATTAAATGTGTACACAAAGATGTTTTGATAGATAATCTGGACGCTCTCCAAATGTTCTGTAACGGATAACTGATCGCGTGTCTGATCATGTCACAAATGCATGCCTTACCCTTGCATCATGGCCGATCAGTTCTTTGCACTCGTCGCACGTGTTGGAAAAGAGGCTGTCGTAGCAGGGGATGCAGTAGGGACTGTCGTCGGACTGGATGTACTTGCGGCCGTACAAGGACTCCTTGCAGTTGTCGCAGTCGAAACGGTCGGCCATTGCGATTTTTCCTCTGAACCTGGAACAGACAAGAAGAACTGACATGAACAACAGATTCAAACATAGTGTGAACAAGAACAAAAGACTGACATAAAAAAAGAGAGGAGGCGAAAAGGATAGAGAGTGTGTGGAGGTATTATTCTGTAACCTTTTCTGGCAGAGCAGTGTCGAGTTTGACTGCCAATATTTATGCTGTAAATACTTCAGCTTGTACCGGCGATGGAGCTGAGCTCAAACAAAACATGCGGTGCAAGTGGGAGCAAGTGGAAAAAGAAGAGTGAGAGAGCCTGTTAACTTTTATTGCCGTGTGATGAAAGTGTAGATACAGAGGGAGGGGACAAAGAGAGAGGGAGCTGTCACTTTCTTTGTTGCCGCTCAGAACCTGCAACATACAGATTAAAGCACGGATAGAAAGTGGGAATAAAGATTGCCTGTGAAGTCAACACATCATACACACCTGTAAATATTCATGAGGAGAGGCTATATTAGCGAGTAGAGAGAGACCACCAACAGATACTTTGTGTTGTCACAGACACTTGAAGCTGTTTGAAGTGTCTAACAGGTGGCTTCCTGTAGTACACCAACATGCAGATACAGATATGGGGCTAAGTACATGGTTTTCACAGTGCGATCAGACCCCTTGATCATGACTGAGCACACAACAAAGTGACAGAATAATATTGTGAGAGCATTATGGCAACAATATCAGGTTGCCAAAACATTACAGCATGGCTGGAGGGAAGCCCAGTGATAATGGATACAGGCCTCTGGCAAAGAGCACCGCTGGCAATTCATTCCCACCACCCAGTAATAATAATCATGTCTGATAGAATAATCAATCACAAACAGGCCCCTCTGCTGCCTGTCTTACGCCCACTCACACATGAGTGAAGAGGTCCACCGGTGCACTAAAAATAAGGAACGATGCAGAAGAATGAACGAGGACTAAAAGCCAAATCACACTGGATCCATCATGAGAGAAAACATCAGTCCCAGACTCTCGTGTTTCATCCGTCTCAGCCAGAAAAGAGCTCTTAATGAGTCAGGGTGAGAAAGTCAAGATCCGACAGACCTCACCTGCTTGCGGTCTTCATAATAAACCCACTGACAGCTTTCTGCTAACACAGCCTAACCTCCCCAAACTAGAAAGACGCTTTCAGCATCCTCAGTCGACCTTTAAACATAAATTAGAAAGTGTGAAAGCCCTGCAGCCACATGTATACACTGGCTGAGAACATCAGGCTGCCATATCTCTCTATCTGAACACTTAATGGATACAACTTTAGTATCTAATGCCTCTTATTAATGTTTCCATCTGGGGGTTGTGGCAAAATATCAGAAACAGCAGCTGTGGTCAGCCTGCAGAATGTACAACAGGGCGCACAAACCTGCACGTCTGCATTTTTACATCCATTTCTGTATATTTGACACATTCTGAGTCAGAGAACTTCAGCAACTTCTCCAAATTGGCTTGCAAAACCACAACATCAAGATAAAATGAACAGAGTAAAAGAGCTGAAAGAGAGCGCAATGACCTTGATGTTGTCTGCAGCGCCGGGTAGGTATGCGCTGCCTCTGCTTGCCAGGTAAGAGGAACGAGACGAGGCACGATTCACAAAGCCTGGGAGCCAGTTCTGTGACGTCTGGTGTCAGCTTTAATTTCCAAAGCAAATCAGGCAGCTGTTTATTACCCTCCCTAAAACAGTATAATCCATATGTTCATGACGTGCTAAGAGCTCGTAGAAAGAAAGTGGGCCAGGAAACTTTTTGTTAAATAGGTAGACACGCAAGTTCTCTGACAGGGAGAGTAATGCTAAAACACAGATGATTAAACAGAAAACAACCCACTATCAGAGACAGGTCACTCACTGTGTTCCTGGTTGCATCATGCATTAGAGTTTTCCTGCTCTCAAGAGAGGTCTGCTTTTGATTCAGAGCAGTTTGCCAGCAATCAGCTTGGGACTAATAATAATGCACAAAGGGAAAAGTTACACTCATTGCGAAGATTACGAAGCCGGATATATAAACGAGAATTAATGTTTTTAAAATACATTTGAGTATCAGTGTTTGAGTGACCGATGCAGATCCTAAGATGAACATCTCATAGAGAGGAACATGACGTCAGTGCATCAAGGCCTGGGGGAGATGGACTTAGACGTGACTGCATGCAGATATTGCTGACCCAAAAACAACTGGAAGAGGAGAGGAGCGGAGCGGAGAGGAGAGGAGAGGAGAGGAGAGGAGAGGAGAGGAGAGGAGAGGAGAGGAGAGGAGAGGAGAGGAGAGGAGAGGAGAGGAGAGGAGAGGAGAGGAGAGGAGAGGAGAGGAGAGGAGAGGAGTTGGATCTGGGTCACCATGAAACCCAGGCTGGACGCTGGTTCTCACAGGGCTTTTTATCCACTACTGTATTCGCTCACTTCCAGGCAGAAGTCCATCTCCTTCATGTCCAAGATGACTAACAACCGCTTCTGGGTTAATAATGTTCCCAAATACCAGAGCTGTGACTGAATTCAGACCCCTGGGAAAAGTGTGGGCTTCAAGTAAAGCAGCAGCAGTACCCTCACACAGGACAATGGTCCAGAAATGTTGCTCTGAGTTTAATCATAGCATTACAGCACAAAGCATGACTCTCTGTTTAATCAGGCAACAGTGCACTCTATTTTCTGTAGTGATCCAGAGGGAGTTCATCTGAGAGAGCAAACTTAGATTTATATTACAGGAAACTTACATGGGCCAATATCAGTGACCCAGCGGAAACATTTCATGCTGTTCTGGTGACCTCTGGAAGTTGAATCCATCACTGGTCCCCAGAAAGTAACATCACATTTTAATGAAAACCATCTTAACTCAAGGGTCACTTACTGGCTTGTTGTCTGTGCAACTTCTTGTTCGAGTATGATAAAAAGCAACGATGAAATGACAAAGATATGATCAAAATGTACTGTAAATTAAATTGAACCATGAATTGATTCTTCTTGATCCTGGCACGATTATTTCTAGAGTAAGAATATTATATTAAGCTTGATAAAAGTTGATATTCTTGGAGATCCCTTGACCTCTAGAACAATGAGAGAGCCAGAGTATAAAAATGATTAAAAAAAGATGGCTGAACTGCTGAATTCGCTAATATGTTCAGGTTACCCTGAGGACATTTCAGGTCCTTCTTTAAAATCATCATCAGATAAAGTTCAGCATGGGTGATCATTTTCCTGTTTAGCCTGGCTACAAACAAACAAACATAATTCAATTACGAAGCTTTAAAACCTTTTTTTACGACATAAAGCTCCAGTGGGTAGGTTTTTTTTTTTTAGCTAATTAAGAAACAAACTAAAATTAATACTCATGCCTCTTTATGAGCTACAAGTGACAACAAGACCATAAGCATTGAGATAAACTGTTGCTTTGTGATGATATTTAATGTGTGAAACCTCTGGTGAGGGTAGGTGTCAGTTGTAGTGATCAAATTATTGCCGCTTAAAAAGCCTTTTTTCTTCTTTTTTTTTTTTTACATTTTCCATGGCAAAGATTGTCAATGGGTGATACTTTTGAATTTCAAAATAAAGCAGGATGTGATTTTTTTTTTTTAAAGCACTTCTTACAAATATAACAAAATCAGCAATTAAGTAACAGGGACCATTTTGTCCAGAGGGGGTCTAAAATCAACACAAACCACAAGTTCCTCACAGGAGCTTTAAGTTATGCCAAGTAAAATAAAAGTTATTTGTGTGTGAATTAATAGCAGTTGTGTTTTCTTGTTTACATACATTTTATTGGTATGGAAAAATCAAGATCTCCTGTGAGGGGGCTTTTTGACCCTTCCTCATCATCCATTACAAACAGGCCTCCATCCTCCCTTGGTGTTAAGGGATGTGATGAACCTTCTTCTGCAAACAGGACTTTAGAAGTTTCATTTGTTTTCACACATCCACACAAAAGATAGCAGAGGAATGCCGAGGCTACATTCTTCTAGTCATCACAACCCTCTCTGATTGGCATAATGAGGTGAAGTTCAGGGCCAACAGTGAGACACCACAGAGCGACAGACCAATGCAAGCAAAGCGGCTGTATGCTGTTGCTGGGAAACATAGTCACGGTTGGTTACTGAAGGTCCACCATATACACTGTCCAGTCCAGTCCCAGACGCAGGCCTGTTAATCCCCGGCTCAAAGTTTTGCTTACGCTCTGGTTGATTTGAAATGAACAGTTCACACAGACCACTGGGAATAAGCCTGACAGTTCTACCCCCCGTCTCTCCTGAGCTTCAGCAGAATATTCTTTTGAATAAGGACCTGATATTATGTTACACTTCACAGCAGAAGGATCATATTGACAGCAATAAGGAGACCGCTGCGAGACAAAAATGCCATTAATTTCTACTTTACAATTGAAAAAAAGATCTTATAACCGCTGAAAATAAGTTCTTTGAGGAAATGTGTTTTAAATTGCACTGAAGGGTTCAAGAAGAGTACACTGCCAATGTTGAAGTCATGGAAATAATTAAACCGTGAAGCTATTATTTCTAAACATCTATTTAAAGGTCCGGAGACATCTTTTGTGTGTCATAGTGTAAGTGTGAGTCAGCGCAACTTAAGACCGGCTAACAATGAAAACATGGCCTGCAGACAAGAGCTCATCTCAGTGAAATCACACCAATTACTGGCACTAATCAACAGGTGTGCTGTGCTCTGCTGTTAACAATTCATTAAGTGCTCTATAAATACAAAGCACTGCAACACACATGGGGTATTCATTAAGACATGATCACATAGGGCTCTAATATTACCCTGCAAGCATGGATCTCTTTTAATTATAGTTTTCATATCAAGAAATGTCCTCTTGTAGGGCGCTGATGGCCTAGCGGTCTAAGCGCCCCACATACAGAGGCTACAGTCCTCGTCGCAGGGGTCGTTGGTTTGATTCCTGGCCGGTCGACCATTTCCTGCATGTCTTCCCCGCTCTCTACTCCCCACATTTCCTGTCTCTCTTCAGCTGTCCTATAAAATAAAGACAAAAAAGCCCCCCCCCAAAAAAAGAAATGTCACCCTGTTTTAACTAAAAAAAATGTATTTATTTAATTACTGTTCATTTATTCACTCACTAAGCAATAATTGTTTATTTATTTATCAATATTATTCATAAATGTCACTAAACGCCAGCACACTCTGTCATTCTACTTAAAAGCCACAAATGTTTATGTACTTATATTTTAATATATATATAATTATTATAAATATATCAATATTTTAAGTATTTTTTATCATATTGAAATGCGGCTGTCCAAAAAAGGCTGCAGATCAAAGTTTCATTGTATTTCTTCTTACAATGACAATGACAACAGAAGTATATCCTAGTATAGACTGTATAATAAATGGACCTAGTATCCGTGACATCAATCATCTGTTTCTGAAGCGCTGTTTTGAAACCAATCCTAGGCGAGAGCCACATTGGAAATGCTGAACTCAACCTATTGAGCTAGTGTTAGGTAAAGAGGTGGGCTTTGAGCCTCCTAGCCAACAGCTACATTGTTCCCCCCTATCAGTAACCTTAATATCTTCAAAACTGCTGCGTCATTATAAAATACACCCCCTGTACAGTGTGTGCTGAGTGAGAAATGAGCTATTCAAACCAAAATCATTTGTTGTACCAGGCTGTAAACATGTTTATTTCTGCTGTAATGATCAGCTTTTTGGAATTTTTGTGTATGTGGTTTCCGGTACTTCCGGAGCCACCCTCAAGTGGACCCTCGAGCAACTGCAGTTTTTAGCACTTCTGCATTGGCTTCAATTCTCACATCCAGAGGTTGCCGCTTGGTTTTAACCCAAAAGTCACAAATTTTCCATGAGTTCATAAAATCCATTCAGTGGTGCAGCTGTTGTTTTGCCTTTTTTGGCAAAAATAAGTAAAAAAAAAAAAAAAAAAGGGAACAACATCTTTGCTTTTTTCTTCTTTAGAAAATAACACGTTTTGTGTTTTGATATTGCAGAGCCAATGTGGAAATGTCTCCAATGTGAAGATGGTGAGAGTGAAAGTGGTGCAACTGTGTCCTTCCTGTTAAGACAACATGATAGTTGGAGGAAATGACTTCACAGTCTGTAAATGAAGATTTGGCTGACAGTTGGTTTGGTGAATTGCAAACACGGTTCAGTTGCAGCTCTGCTATTGCATGTTTGAGCATGTGCAAGCAGTGGAATACTTGCAGGAAAGCTGCTCTATTTGCTAGAACTGTGTTTTTACTCCTGCTGTGACAAGTGTGCTTTTATGTCAGATAGGACACTTTAACAAGCATGGATTTTAGTGTGCACATTAAGGTCTGATTCACCTTAAACTGCCGGTTCTTCTGGCAGTGAAAAGACTCACACACACACCAAGGGAAGGAGTGTGTTATTGAGCAGGTCCCCTTAAAGTACACATTTACTTTGTTCCCTTTTATACAAGGCCCAGAGAGAGTGATGAGAGTACAGAGGAGGAATCAAACACAACAGTGAGAGCAGATAGAGAGAGACAGAGAGAAGACGGTGACATTTGGAGGCAGATGAACGCTGTAGCAGGAACTTAACGTTATGACAAGTCTTAAATCAAACTAGAGGAAAAGTGAAACGGCTGCGTTTGGATAAACACATCTCACTGCCCACTGTCTGGTGTCTGGACATCTTCCAAACACAGAAAAGCTGCTTGGCTGGCTTTGAGATGGGAAAAATCATAGCACTGGACACTTAAATATATCATTTGAGGGCCTGGTGGAGCATTTCAAAAATAAAACAAAATGTCAAAAGCACACTTCAGAAAAGATCATTTGTGTCTCAGTCCGCTGGCTACTTGAAAGGAGCCTGATGTAGATGTCATCGACTCTTATTTATTTCAGCGCCTTGTGATCATGGAAGACTTTCCACTGGTGACTAATGTGAAAAGACAAAGGCATGAGTTACACTTTTTTTTCATTTAAAGGACTGGAGCTGATGTTTATGACACAGTTTCAGAGGGATTACATTCATTTCTCTCTTCAAGGAAATGGAAACCAAGGTCAGGACCTTTGGAAGAAGAGTCCAGATTCACATATTCTAGGAGACTAGTCACTCCACAAGCCAAATCCCATCAACATGACTAACTGCGTACACGAACATCATTTGAAGTGGTAAGAAGTATTCAGGTCACAGACACACATCACAAGAGTTAGACATTGAAACATACTTGATGTTCACAAACAAGTTAAGTCTGACTGATATCAAGAGGATAAATCAGCCAATATGGGGCCTATCAAAGATACATCGAAACCACTGCAAATTTTTTTTCATGTAAAGATATAGACATTTGTGAAATAAAAAATTGGTTGTTAAATTGATAGATGCGCTTTAACCCTCCTGTTATGTTGCAGGTCAAATTGACCCATTTCAAAGTAAAAAAAAAAAAAAATGTTAAAATTAATTTTCACTGTATAACTTTTTCTGCTTGATTGAATAAGCCAAAATGAAAATGGTTGCTTTCACACATTTGCAACCCCCTGCATGTTTATATAACATAGATACTGTTCGTGGGTAAATTTGACCCGGCAGTCAAAGTGGAGGCTAAAAGGGGTCAGAAGTGTCAAACACTAAATGTTTCTTTGCAACTGTGTGACATAGTTCACCCCAATCACTATCCAATGTACATAAAAAAGTTTGAACATGAATTTTCATGAAAAACAAGTGAATTATCCTCATTGAACTATGATATCTGAGAATTAAAGAACACCAATGCACTAAATATTGATTGAAATGGTTAGTAATGGAGTTAAGAATGAGATTTAAAAAATGTTTATCTGGATTTTTTGGGGGGTTCTGACACTTTTGAATTGTAAGAAATGTATTTTATTGGGATAAACCCCTTGAGATGTGCCATCTCGTTTTTAGAGGGGGTCCAAGAAATTATTAAATATGCCCCTGGTCAAGTTGACCCAGGAACATTATTGCTGTCCCTAAGAAACAAACATAACAGGAGGGTTAATGAATTTACTTAAAAGCAACCTTCTGAGTCCATCAGAAACATCCAAGCATGTGCGCTAAGTTCCATCAGTGCTACGATTTTGCTCCGTCCAACACAGCTCACCCTGCCCAACTGGAAGCATGTCTGAAGCACAGCACAGTGGAGCACAACTTCAACCACATTCACACCCATTCAAGGAAGACGATCTTTACAACAATAATAAACATTTACAGCCTGGTACAAAAAACAGTTTAGGTCTTAGTAGATCATTTCTCTATCGGCACACACTGTAGAGGGGTTGAATTGTTCTATAACTCTGTACTTTCGAAGACATAAACTGACGAGTTTTGCCCAAATAAGGACATGGCGGACTTGATTGAGAGACAGGCACCATGTAGCTGTTAGCAAAAAGGCAAATGGTCACCTCTTTACTTCATACTAGCTCGGACGTAGTTTAGTTGACTTCGGCATTCCAATATGGCACCCTCTGACGATTGGCTTCAGGAACAGATGGGTGACGTCACGGATACTACTTCCATTTATTATATAGTTTATGGGCACGCATGACAATAACAATGTAAACAAAAAACAATATACTACAATAAGTCAGTCTGCCTTTCGTAGGATTTGCTGTACATTTGGATATTTGTGTGTATTTTTTGTGCTTCTAACATGGGTGAATATGCTAAATAATTAAAGCGTTTCTTTTTTCTATTATTTAAATGTTCATAATTATGTCCTGCTGTGTTGCGGTGTAACCCTCAGACAAAGTAAACAGCCAAAAGTCCTGCTGTGATTGACTTGGATTACAAACTCATCATCATTAATTCTATCTTATCTATATAATCTGATATACAGTACAGTCGGGAGTCTGTACAAGGGGTTTTATTTTGAAATAGACCAGATGCTCTATGTTGTAACGTTATCTCACTTCCTGTCAGGGTCAATCTGCTCTATTCAGCTTCACATGATGGATGTAAGCTCTGTTGAAAATGCACTTGTTTTGAATATTTAGCTGAATGGAGCAACGATACTTCTTCTGGGACTGATCCGAGACATGCTGTGGTGCTCCCTGAGGAAACACAAGCATTGACTAGAGTTGGCACAGATCAGCTGTGGAGTACTTGGCGCACAAGCTTACTGTGGAATCAAAGCTTAATGCCATATCTGTAATCGGCCAATTTCCACCTTTTAATTTCATATCAGTGCCATTTTTAAAAACACTGGTCAGCATCTATGTGACTCAAATGTTTGGTGTTCTGCTTCTTTTTGTTTTCTCTGCATCAGATAAACAAGGTTCAGAAATAGAAAGGTGACACTGGGGCAATGAATCTTATCACAGGAAGAAGAGGAAATTGCTCCTGAAGGAGAGATAATGCTTCAGCCTCATTCATAAACAGTTGTGCTTATTTAAACAAGCGTACAAGTACTGGTTTGCACTTTCACAAAACATTGTAAGTCTGATGGTATGAAAAAATTGTGCTTATATACAAGTAATACAAATGGATTGCAAAAGTAGTTTAGTAAGTCATCATCATATGGTCATCAGCTTCCATGATTAGGTGCAGTTGGAGAAGAAGAAGCAGCTTCACTTTGATTCTTGTCATTTTTGTAATCTCTCAGTCTCGCACCAGAGGAGAACCGAGGCCACCCACATACTCAGGACACTGAATGAAGGCATAAGCAGGAAGCTACCGAGAGGAGTTTCAATTTACTGAGTTTCTTTGAACAACATCAATGAACAAGCTGCAGCAGAGCGGAGGGGATCAGGGGATGGGTGGGGGGTGGGAGGGCTGGTGAGGGGGCACCTGAGACCGCTCCTCTGTGGGAGCCTGGGTCAGACTTGACGATAGAGTACAAGCTGCAGGACCAGACACTGGAACTCAAACCTGTTATTGTCCCTGAGCGTTTAAACACCGCCTGGTGTGGAGTGGGAGGCGACAGAGGGCTCAAATGAAAGCCGACATCATAAACATAAAGGATGAAAATGACTACCTGCAGCAGAAAATGTCACCGCGGCCTTTGTAATTTGTCCTTTCTTGGCAGCTTTTAATGACAATGTGAATGCAGGGATATGACTTGATGCCTTTTAATATTAGCCTTGCTCCTGCTGTGTGGTACATGCTGCAGTATTAGCGTAAAAGCTACAAGTGAATAGCAGCTGGCTTGAAAATGCAGCACTGTCAAACCCTTGGACTCATTTATTAAAAGGGATTTGATATGGTAGTTAAATACAAAGATAAACAAAAGTACAGCACAAGCCTGCACTGACGTGTGTTTAGTTATACTTAAAACACAAATTTGTCATAATCTGACAGGCACTTGGCAGGCTGAGGCTTGAGGACGTGTGAGCAAGAGGGACTCCGTGTGCTTATGGGAGACAAAACTTTCTGGAGAAAAGTCGACTGAAAGTGCAATTGTTGCATCTTATCTGTCGCCTTCCATAAATCGGTCTCAATCCCAACGTTCCACAATACTCCACCAACACCAAACAATAACATCGCAATTATTCTAAATCATACAGTACTGTCCCAACCACCATGAGGGAAAGCTTGGAGCTCAGGAATGAATTTATTTTTGTATCTCTGTGTGCGCATGGTCAAAAGACTACATTTTTGGCCTACATTCGTCTTCCTTTGAAGGAAAAAAAAATGCTGCCATACATTAGTGCTTCACATCTGGTTTGCATCGGGAAAACTATGCAGTCAACTCCTGTGTGCCAGTGGAGTTTTTTTGGAGAGTCACTGCTTGGAGAATGCAAGAAAGGTTGACGTTTTTTTTTTCTCCTCTCTTTATGTGCTGGTATTTGCCGGTAAATTTTTAGATGGCAGAAGGAAAAGTAGAGCGAGAGTCAGAAAAGAGAGAGCAAGTGAGAAAAAATGTGTGCAGTTTGCTAGCCAAGATTTGGATACACTTTGAGGTGGTAAACTGTTTGTTTAGAGCAGAGAAAGGTAAGGAATGCAGAAGTAATGGAGGGAAGGGAATGTGTAAATTCAGCAAACAGATTAAAAGCTTTTACCACCAAAAAATCACACTAATAAGACTATTGTATAAAGTAAAAACTGAAAAAAAAAATGCGGTAAAAGTTATCTTCTGAGGGTCTCACTCAGTTTCCTTCCTCTAGCTCCTGGTTGTAGAATAAATAAGTCGAGTAGGGTTGATCTAAGGCCTTGGTAAAGCTGAAGGAGAGGACAAGTATATTATTTCTCTGTGAACAAACATGGACATTAATCCCGGAACCCCTTTACTACAAAGTTTCCCAAGGCAGATTTGTGCCCAAAAATGGTTATCTCAGTCATTGTCCTGATATCCTCACATCCTCCCTGTCATGCTCCACTCTGTGATCCAAGCGATAAAGCATCCCTTTGAAATCTGAAGCCCTCACTGTGTAGTGGAGATCCATCTCAGTGGTGACACCTGCTTTGTTTTTGCTGGAGGCTGTGGACCTACTAGTTGTTGGAAACCTAGAGTAGCTCATGTACTTCTTATTTTAGAGTCTTATCTACATAACAGTTAGCATCTAAGAAATCAGCTTCTAACTTTACAAAAACGTTGACATTTTTTCAACTTTTCTGACATAGGGTTTGAATTGGGTGTTTAAGGGCCTATTTCCACTAACAGCATTATTTGCACTGATTGTGCCTACTCCCATTTGAAGTATTCTGAAAAACACTCTTGGCGTCAGCTGTTATTTGTCACTGCTCTCTCTGTGCTCTCAGTTGAACACAGGTTTAGGACACAGCCATGTCACTTCTCCATCACCAACCAATCAAAATCAAGAAGGTGCGGGACTTCTAATATCAACTTTGTCAACAACACTGACGGATATCTGTGGAGGAAAAACTAAACTAAAACTAGCCACACTTGTTTTGGCAAGGTTATTATATCCAGGTCAAGAGCTACTGCTAATGCTAAGACACAATTTCTATCAATAATTTTTCTTTATATTAATACAGACGATACAGAGTATTTTGAAACAGATTCAGTGATCACTACCAAGGTGAGTGGAAGTGCTGCAAAGCAACTTTCTGTAACTTAGCAAAAGCTACGCCAGTTAGAAATTAATCTAAATTTGAGGTCAGGGTTGCTGCCAGTACAAAAAATTGCTGTCAGTGGACACAGGCCCTTAATGTTTGCTTATCTGTAATGAAAATTATACAATCAATTCAGCGAAAAAAACAAGAGGAACATAGCAGCTAATTAGTTAATTACATCCCAAATTAGCATCATCCATAGATTTCTTGAGACTGCAGGTGTTAACTCTCAACCAAGTGGCAACCTCCGGTCTAAAAATATGCGAAAGTGTTAAAAACTGCAGTTCATCGAGGATCTGCTTGAGGCTGGAAACCACTTACACACCAATTCAAAAAAGACGATCTTTACAGCAGGAATAAACATGTTTACAGTCTGGTACAAAAGACGAGTGTAGTCTGGATAGCTCATTTCTCGATCGGCACACACTATAAGGGGGGTGAATTTTTTTCTAACGCGGCAATTTCGAAGATATTGAGATTACGAGTCTTCCAATGAGAGGCACAGCTGACTTGTTTAACAGGCGGGAACACTGTATCTGTTGGCGAGGAGGCTCAAAGCCTGCCTCTTTACGTCACAATTGCTCCAAGGCAGTAATATGGCTGCCGCCACTGATTGGCTTCAAAACAGCACTTCAGAAACAGATGGGTGACGTCACGGATACTACGTCCATATTTTATACAGTCTATGGTCTTAACCAAGGTTGTCTATTTTGTGGGGGCGAATGGACTTTGTCTCAGTAATGATGTGAAAATAATAAACACAAAAGAGTCATCATTCAGCACTGTGTTAGGAGTATGTGAACAAACAGGGGCATCTCAGCTAATGTTGAATGTGTGTGTTAACTGCTGACTGCTAATTATGGATAAGAATAACAAAAGCATTCTATATCTGAAGAGGTAGAGTCAATGACGAGTTGACAGGACAACTATGAGATGAAAGGGGTTCTGTCTTCTCCTCTGATTCTGACTCAAACAAACATAAGCAAAATGTATGCTAGCACTGTCATGCCATTGTTGTGTCTGTGTGAGGGCTACAGATACATTCATCAAAATGTGATCCTTCACACTTCCACAGTCCTGAGAAATTTTATAAACAGAGTAATGTGCTACTTCTGGACTGTTTCCTAAAAGTTATGAAAGTTTATTTGGAATGATTAATGACCCTCAGCTTTATTACTACACTATGTCCCGCTGCATGTCAAGAGACTTTATACTACTTTGAACACACATTTGATATTAAACTACGCTTTGAAACACAGCCCAGTCAATCTGAGCAAAAAAAGAAGCATGCATAGTGAAGGCAGGGTACTTTGACTTGCAAGCTGGCTGATTTAGTAACTGGTTTGCAAGCCCCTGGAGAGGATGTTGTTTTCATAAGACCAACCTCCAGAGGGGGAACAGAAAGAGCCTTTCTGATGCAATATCTTCAACACAGAAAAATCAACATCTGCCTGTTTCTTTGTGTCTTTGCAACAGGCCAGGCAGACAAAGCAAATGTCTAACAAGTCACCACAATGGAAAATTACCTCGGCAGTTCTCTTATAAATAAAACAAACCTTTTTAAACTACTGGAGCCAAGAGATTGAGGGGCCTCCTATGATTTACACAGGTCCTAATATGGATTTAAACGCATGAACCTTTGAGCTGGTGCAAAGGAGTTTGGACCATGAAATGGGATCATAGAAGATATTGAGGATGCTTTGACTTTGTTGTCCATGATTCTGACATATGACATTCTGACATGTTATGATCAGTCATGGCCTAGTTCCCTTCTTTCTGCTTTGTCTTAACGTCTTCATTGTTTAACTTTGGAATAAGTGTTGGGAGCCTTGATTTATGCAGACCACAGCTGTTAAAAGCTTCATGGCTAACCAACAGCGACTGAACACCAAGGCTAACTGAACTGAAAGATACAAAATGGCTCCAGCAGACTGGTCATTCCCAGGTGGTCTGCTAATACTGCTGAGTCAGCCCAACTGAGCAGGACATAAAGGAGCAGGGTTAAGGTTTCAAAGGCCGCACATTCAGCAATCTAAGCATGCCACACACAAGTGTGCGGTACACACCCACAACTGCTAGCAATTATATATAACTCATTCAGACTCGCGGCTCGTGGCTGCAGTGATGGCACATGACCCTGAGGTTAATGCCCAGACAAGAAGGGCATTTTTTCAAGCTTACATCCCCAACATCCCCCGACATGAATATTCAGCAGTTGTCCTGTTGTTCTAAGCAGGTGGATGTTTCCAATCATTGGGTGCAGAAGGCTTTCATGGGTATTATACTTTATAAGCAGCAAGAGCAATCTACATTCTTGGCAACAGCTGCACAAATTATCTCCCACAACTGCAGCAGACCAAAATACTCACCTCTCCCATGTCCGACTTTGTGACCCTGAGAAGATGGGTTCATATGAAGGGAAAAAAACAAGCATTACGTCTCCTCAGAAAATTGAAAGTGGTGCTGCCAAATGTGGAACGACCGGGATGAAAATCTAAGAAGTCATTTCCAGTATATGCAGCCATTTTTTCCCTTCTCAGGCACATCATCTCCCTGGCAACGTGTAAATAGTGCCCTCATTCCCCCGGACCATAAACCTCCTGGCAGTGATGTTTAGCTCTCGTTTTGTCCTGTGCACCGCTGACTGAGGGTACAACCAACCGTTTTATTAGGGATGCTTTGGTGATGTGAAAATGAGTATGTTGTGCCATAAAAAACATGTCATATTACTACATCCTATTTTAGACCTCTCAAGAAGTGTTTAACCTTCCTTTGAGACTTGTTTTCAAGTGGAGCCTCGAAAGCACTTGCAGAAAAATCTGGTTGAAGTTACTTAAAATAAATTTGAAAATTCACCAGTGCATGCACTTAAATGCATACTATTATATGTGTTTTTTAACCCGCCGCATAGTAAAATCCCAAAGCATAAAACCAGCAACCCAAAATAGATGTGATAATGAGGCTTGACCTCTGAAACATCCCTCTGCACCATTTTCCTGTCATAAAAAGATAATGTCTTTATCCTTTACTGTGGTTTATACTGTCAGAAAGAAATGAAGGTTCACTTCCTATCGGGGCAACGACCCCTTTCACCACTCTGGGGTTGATAACAATGAGGAGTCCAAAACAGAGTTCTCTCACACACACACACACACACACACACACACACACACACACACACACACACACACACACGCACACACACACACACACACACACACACACACACACACACACACACACACACACACACACACACACACACACACTGTGGCTCTTCCTGTTACCCCGAACAGAGACATCTCTGGGACTTCTCAGAGAGACGGTCACACACTTTGTACAAACACATGGTCACAATGAAAAACAGGCTTACTGTGTCTAAACACACTGACAGGCCTGAGTCCTGCAGAGGGAAGACATCCCAGAGAAAGGACACACCTGCAGCCACGTGCATGTATAGTCACACCTCTACCTAGAACTGACATGTGCACACAAAGTTAAGGGGTCACACGAAAAAACCACAGTGATTACCTCTTGCATTTACATTCCTGAGCTTTTCTGCTGCTGATGTGATCACAGAATTTGTTGGAGAAATGAGTTTAAACAAAGACAGAAGAGATCACTTTTCAGACCTAACTGACATTCCCGGACTGACTTCTGCACAGTTGACATTTTTTTTGAAGATGGAAGCTTTTCTTACTCAAACAATGATGTCACCATTGGTGAGACTACTAAACTGCAAGGGATGGTTTTCCATTCAGACTGTACTGAAGATACTATAAATTCCCCCAGATAATTCTGCACACTGCAGCAAAAAGAGAAAAGCACTCAGAGTCTGGAGGAGAATGTCCCTCCTGACCCAATTTTTACGATTTCCAGACAAGAGACCACCTTCTTCTCTTCTTTGTCACTCAGCCTGTTTGCTTTTTGACCTCCAAGTAGGTTCCTGAGAAGTGAGTCATGTGTCCATTAGATGCCTGTGCAGCAAATTTTTTTGCTTGTTTGAAACCAAAACACACACTGATGAAGTGCCACATAAACGGGAAGTGCATAAGCATCGTACATTGGTGGAGGTTAGTGACCTAAGGGTCGTTTCTCCCCCTCGCCGCACCACCAGGAGAACGTCCCTGCTTTGAAATGCAGCAGGCAGGCCGCGTGGCTGGAATGAGCTCACTTCAAAGGTGTCCATAAATCATGCTGCCATGCGTCCCAGGTCTGCTTCCACCCTCCATGTCTCTGACTTGCACACCCATCTACCCCTTTCTTTCTATCGTTGCTGCCCTGTACATCTTGCATCTTTGTGCGTTACCATTTCATACTTTTCATGTGTGCTTTGAGCATTTGCAGCCACCACCACTGCAAGAATGGTAGTATTGGATTGTGTACAAACAGCAGTGACCAGGTCATGGAAAAATCCATCACAGTAGAATTGTAGGGGAGCCATGGAGTGGTTGTACTTGATGTACTCATCTTAAACTGATAAGCGTCGGTATCAAAAAGCAATACTCCTTTGGGAACACAATGGATCTCAATGGATTTATCTGTGGTTCATTGAGTCTTAAGAGCTTCAAGTTCAGAAATCCTATACCTAGTTGCTCGACTTTGCCAGAACAGACCTGCAATCCGTCAGGTCCTTATCTCCCACTGTCAGACACTGAGATCTCTTTATCATGCAGCCATGCAAAACACCATTCATCTTCCCCGCCTACTTCATTATCAGTGATAAAATGCAAAGTCCCAAGCAGCAGTTGTTAAATGGAGGGACGACGTGAAAACAGGTGCTTTGGTAAACACTGATAGTGTGCTTGAATTATGCTGCTTCCTAAGCAGACCTGTCCATCTTTTTCAATCTATTAACCAAGACTCAGGCTCACTCTGACCTTATTCTGCTTTTATCCTGCTTCTCTTCCCTATAAAAGGAGTAGTTTTGGCTTCCCAAGGATGCAGGAACATAAAACAGACACAAACAAAGTGAGAAACTAGCTCAAGGCACGAGGTTCTCGTCACAGCTCCACAGCCTCGTTATCCATCAAGCGACCTGTAAATGTGCGTCATGGATCATGTAAATTCACAGGATGTATTGCTCTGCCTTGATTATTGCGCCAGCAGAGTCCAGTGGCGCTTGTAGATGAATGGTAAACGCTTAATGGCTGCAACTTGCACACAATGCTGCTGCAGAGGCACTGTATTACTCCTCTGACAGATCCCCCAATGCATCACATGGTGGGGCCATCACTATGCATGGCCTTTCATATTATAGGACACTTTTTCTTCTGTTTTTTTCCTTCAGCAGTCATTAAACCTTAAACAGTTTCCACTCACCATTCTTGTGAAAGTGTGCAATAGGATGAGGGATGGGGTTTTTAAAGGGGGGTTGAATACTTTCACAGTGAAGTCATGGTGCTTGTGTCATCGGCCCTTCGCTGTGCTGTGCTCACCGTCTGGCCCCCATTTTACCCATTGATCTAATTTCCATTGCCAACACTGAATGTGGTTGGGTTTGAAGCTGAATGTTTAAGCCCATTAGAGCACTGGCAGAATTACAAACGTATGGTGGACCTTAGGAAAAGTAAAGAGGAAAACAACTCGGTGATGTTTGCCAGACTCTTGCAAGAATTAAAGCAAGAAGGAAGAAGAGTCTTGAGTTAAGTAAGGTGGGAAAATGCACGACCCAATAAACAACAAGTGGTTTTAATCAATGCTGAGTGGGTAAATCTGAACAGAGTTCTCTTTGCACCATGAGATGACATGGATTTGAAGAGATGTATTTATCAGGATGAACCCCTTGAGATGTGTCATCTAATTTTAGAGGGGGTCCCAATACAATATTTGGGACCCCCTTAACTGTCTAACTTGCAATTTGCCAGGACAAAATCTCTACTTTTGCTTTCTAGCAACAGATTGACAACATGGCAGGGTGTCACCGTACGTCCATTCAGGGTTCATTGCTAATGGTTGTTACCCCGAGTGGAAGGGGACGTCTCCTCTCCAAAAAAAACGCACCCCATGATTAAAACCATTAAAAGTACTGAATAAAGTAGATCTACATTTTTGGGAAAGAAATCCATTTTTCCAGCACTCTTCCATTGCTGAAGGAAATAAGGTTTCCTGTAGCTTGTTTCTGGGTTCTCCAGTGTAAGGACTCCTTTTGTGTTTATCATCACAAGAGTTTTTACCAAGGGCTGAGTCTTCTGCATAGCAGCAAAGTAATTAAAAACACTGAATAAAGCAGCAACATGGTAAAAATCAGTGTTTAAAATGTTACTTTGGTGGGCCTTGGGAGCTGCTAGCCATGGTATAGCTAACTTTAGCTAACTAGCTCACTAAAATCCCTCATTCTGTTGAATGATAATGCTAAAAAAAAGGGAAGAGGTGGTCTATCATTTCTGAAACTAGGCAGGAGAAGTTGAATGTCCAGCTTGTGTTGTAGAGAACTCTGATACATGTGCCTCTTTAAGGTAAAAAATGGGGCTCATTTAGGCAGATTTAAGAGTTAAACATACCTTTAAATAGCTAAATCTGATTTGACTGAAACATTTTGACTGTTCCTTGATGACTCAGCAGTCTGCCTCCTATTCAACCTGCATCCACTTCTTGGCGAGTCAGCATGTAGCAGTTTATGTCCATTTATATATATCGCCTATATGCAGCTTGATGGCAGAGACGTGTTACATTTGCACTATGCTGCTGCTAATGTGGTCAGGCACCATCCCTGTAGGTGGTTTGGCTGGATGCCCGAGACATATACACTACATCATCTGCCACATCTAGAGGGGTCAGTATCTGTCACATAATTTCTCCAACATCTTAGTGACAGCTTCATTTCTAGGAATTACTACAGAGAAAGATACAGGAACACTTAAGGCTAAGATAAGCCAAAGTACACAACACTATCTCAAGCTTTAAGAAGTGAAATCTACACCTGTCTAAGGACTTTATGAAGTGCAGAGGGTCTGTTGTTGCTGTAGTGATGTTCCACTTGATAAAAGGTTTGAATTGCAGGATGAGAGACTTTCTGCAGACATAAAAGTGCTTTTTTAGGCCATGGCTATCGTTTATCACTGAGTTTTTTTTTAGCTCCATATATCTTAATGCATGAAGAAAGTAGACATGTTTGAAAGGTATAACAGGGAAAAAATTAATTGGAAGTAGGTGATTTCCAAACTCACATCCATGGACTTATGAAGCTGGATAAAAATCTCTTTCGCATCTTTTTGAGGGTCTACAAAAAGCAGAGGATACTAAGGATCAGTCAACGCACCAGCACAAGTTTCTCCATCAAAGGAAGTCTGTGAATCATTTGGTAATTGTGCTGAAAGAAAATGCTCTGATTTCCCTCTGGACTGAGTTACATCCGAATCCTGTGCTTAGTTAGATCTTCTGGTTGTGAAAACACTGTCAAACAAAGCAGTACTTCACTTTAATTACTTCACTGCAACACTCTCAAGAACTTAAATTACATAAGGTGAACAAGAGCTAACTCTGGGTCCTTTGGGGGGAGTCACAACATGTTCTTTCTCTTGTGTACGTTTGTTGTGATAAGGGTAAATAATCGCTGCACACTTTTTTTTTTTCCAAGATTGAGGGGTGTAACGAACAGAGTACACTTGCATTTGTCTTTTGATTACGCTATTCTGTGACAGCCCGTCGACAGATGCGCCTGCAGGCAATAGTAGTGTGCTCAGGCCACTCCTCTCCTCATCGCATCCTACTCCTTGTCTTTCTTAACTTCGACTGAAGATGAAGACGGCAAGAAAACCCTCCTTTGTTCTCTACGAGGAGCTGGCATCATTTTATAGCCACACCAAGGACACTTTCTGCCATTTATGGCTCCTCCAATGCCCCAATCGAAGGCCGGTCAATGAAAGTGAGAGAAAGCGTGGCTAAGGAGCAACCCTGCTGCTGTCTACTTGTACTCAATGCAACTGGGAGTTCACTAGTTAGTACCAAAGTTTGCCCAAGCTGTGCCAAGTGCACTTTTTTTTGTGTTTGACTGACATGAATCCACACCTCCGTGTATGTAGCAAGTCTGGCTTGTCTCAGCCTGCCTCCTCTGTAGACACTGTTGTCTCTCCACCAGAACCATAAGAGTTGAAAGTTAGAGGGTGAAATAAAGTGTGTGTGCCTTTGCCTGTAAATACTAGCAGGAAAAAAACACTCAGAGAAAAGAACAATGATGAGACAGACGTGGTGCAAGACCTCTTGTGTAAGGAGGCACATTCTTGATCGCTTGCTAGTTTCATCATGCAGAACAGGCGTTTTAACAGTGTTTACTTTCAGCGAGGGGAATGCTCTCGCTCACAGCTGCACCCCAAATAAACAAGTCTTGTATCTATCGGTGACAAGATAACACACAGCTCATCAGAACATGCAGCAGCTTTCTGTGCAATCCAATAAGTCAGGTCCTTCTGATTTTAAACAGTTGTGCAACACAGAGAACATTCACACACACTTGAATAAAAATGTGCACACACTGAAGGCAGACACCTTGCCATTAACACCCACATTCTCATGACTGCACTTCCTTTGCCAATGATGTCACAGTCTGGGTTCATTCTTCGTAGATGTGGGAGCCAACCCCATAAAGTGTTTGGGAAGCAATCAACACTAATGCATTTGGCACTGCGGCAAACTGAAGTTACTAGCCATATAAAGACACAACTCCCACAGCGGCAGGGGGTGAGTGTGGGGATACGGGAGTGGTATGGTGGACCAAACAACACGTGTGTGCACAGTGCCAAGGCGGAATTATCCCTCCAAGACATCTGTTATGAGAACAGGGTCCTGCATGCATGCTGGTGTGGAGAAATACTTCGTTAACAGCTCACTCTTTTTTGGGTTTAGTGTTCTGAAAGGTGTCATTTTCAGCCTGAGGTATTGTTGCCTTGTTTGAGACCTGCTGTGTATCACTGTGTGGTTAAAGACTGCATGCCCCATGGTCTCAAATTATCACCCAGTTAAGCCAGTGTACGAGAAAAGTCCAACAGGAGGGATGACGGTGTTGCCAGTTCAGAAAATAAAACCTCTCTGGGATGCCAGTTTAGCAGGAGCACCATACAGAGAAACAACAATCCATGACTCAGTGGCCCAAGGTTTGACTCTGACCCACAGCCCTTTAATGCATTTCATCATCATCATCATCATCATCATCATCATCGTCTCCACCCAATGCTTCCTGTCTCCCTTCAGCTGCATTTATGCCAAAGGTTCCCGACACTCTTTAGTCCCTGTAGCTTATTTTCAAGTGACTAAAAGGTTCCTCCAGCTTGTTGTTGTCAGCATTTCATACATGATCAAAATGCCGCTTCAGAAGTAGTCAAATTAATGCTCATGTGTGAAAAGCCACATCTGTTTCCCAAAGGTTTCTGGAGTTACATGCATGGATCTTTTCTTGGTAAACCCCATGCACTCAATGTTTTTTCAGATGATCTTCTCACCGGGGCTGGGTGTTGTGTAGAACCTCACATTTCAATTCTCCGGGTCACAGTATGCTCTAAAGTGTACAGTTACAAAGGGGCTCCATCGCTTGAAAGGTGCCACTCTCTGCTAACTTTAGTGACTGAGTTTGCAGACAAATGAGTTGAAGCTGCATACGTTTGCGCTCTTGGGGTCTAGCTTTAGCTACAACCTTGCCTTGGTGTCGGCTCAAATGGTTTCACAAGCTCATCATATTTAATACAGCCACACAGAGCTTATACACAACATGATTTCTATTGACTTTGAATGTTGTAGGTGCTGACTTTACATCACTTCCTGCTGCTATCGCTACCTTGTTGCCAAAACAACAACAGTCAAGAGGGGTCTCTGTACGATGCTAATCACAGTACAGCGGCCCCCACAGGAATGGGACTTCATTACAGCACAAATATATGATTCCATGATGTCTGGATGTATATTGAATTGGAAAAACTAAATATTGCAATTCATTGATGAATCATTTTTTTACTCAGCTCTTCTACTCAGTCTCTAGCTCTGCCTAGCGTCTGAACGCTACCAGCATTCAACCAATCAGTAATGCCAAGTGATGCAAGGCCCACCTGTAGCTTCAAGAAGTACTCTCCCAGACCCTTTAGTTGCATTTCGACCAAGAGTTCCAGGGTCTTTCAGTCCCCAGAGCAACTTTCCCCGGAACTAAAAGGTTCCTGTGCCCCCATTGTTGTCTGCGTTTTGACCGTGAGCTGAAGTCCTGGGTAGATAGTGCAAATCAGGCCAGTGACGCATGGAGAAAAAAAATGTATATTAAATAATATTTTGAAATCTTAATAAAAAACTAAGCTAGTATGCATTCCCAGGAACTCCCTCTGTGTTTCAACAACTGTGTAAACTCCACAAACACTGTTATGTTCAACCAAAAGTCCCAGGATCTTTGAAAAGTACTATCCCCCAAGCAGGGGCTTTTCAGGGGGGAGATTATCTACCCCTGAACTAAATTTAGACCCTGGTTCCCCCGGTCGAAACGCACGTAGCTCAGGGGTAAAGTCCCTAGTTCTGGGGTAAAGTTCCTGTGGTCGAAAAACGCCTTTTGAAGATTAAATTAAAGTTCCTGGAACTTTTTTCCTACTCATTGGAAACAGATAGTTCCTACAGTCCCAGAGGAAAGTTGCTGCAGTGGAAAGCAGCTTTTTTTGAATTACAACCCCTGATTCAAAGATGTTGGGTGTTGTTGGGGTATCAGTCAGAGAAAGCAATTTCAACTGATCCAGCTCTTACAGAAGCTATGGTAATAGTAGGTTAGTGTACCAGTGATTCCCTCAGTAATAAAAATGCCCCAGCAGAAAACCAGTCTCTCATCCCAGATATGAAGATGTGGAGTTGCAGTATGAAGTGTAAGCCTTGGCTTTGTGCTTTGACATCTCACCGTAAGCAGAGATCCATCAGGGTAACACAACATGTTATTACTCTGTGAATCGGAGAACCTCCTCAACCAAGATTTTTCCTCTCAAGTGCCTCCATTAACCATAGGTTATCCTGTGATTTATCCATTAGCCACAGCACAACGTAACCATAAGTTGTGGGAATTAAAGATACACGTCACAAAACCAGTTGTATGAAAGCCACAGCAATTTGTCTGCTGACTTTATATCTACTTCCCTCTTACCCTCCCTGCTTCATGCTGCTTGATGTGACCATACAACCAAAAAGATATACACAGATGTCTTGCTTTTTTTTTTAGGGATTTTGCTACACTTAATCCCTGTGTAGAAATGTTCAGTTTTCCCAGGAGAACTTCTAGATGTCAACAGATTGGGCAATTCTGGACAGATGTGCTTTTTTTTTTGGCAACGGCTCTGTCTACCCACAGCAGAGGTGCGTGAGTTCCAAGGAGCCACAGACAGGTTTATCAAGGATCCTGTTCCAAAGGGCAAAGTGAGGCAAGTTAGGTACACGACGGAGGTAACCGCCACACTTTTTTTGCATCATAGCATCACCTCTAAGTGAATCCTGTGAATTTGTACACCCTGCCCACCTCCCTTTAGGCGAGGGTGCAGGGTAACAGTCACGGTTGACTCACACGCTTCTTCTCATCCTGCAGAAGTTCATAATATGACAGATTGTGATGATGCAGCATGTGAATGGATGTGATTTTACACCCAAACAACATCTGTTTTTTACATGAGACAGTGCAAAGGAAACACTAGTATCAGTAATGCAAAGTGTGACACATATAACAGACACATGAGGTAAACGGTGTAGTGAAAGGCGGAGCGAGGTAAGTCCCATTCTCTCATAACATGCAATTAGTTTGTATTGAACTAGTAAGCGGGTAGTTTTGAGGCATCTCCAGTTCTGTGCTTACAATTAGGTATTTCCTTTGAAAACAGCCCTTCCTTTGAGAGTAGCAGGTAAGTGCTAGGTATAGGTCTGTAATTGTATCCCTTGAAGAATGTAATTGCCCCATTAGCACAGAGTCAGTGACTTTTTACACTGCTTAGCCGCCTATATAAAGTTTATGTTCCCTGTGCATAAACTTCCACATGGAGTGAGCGGTGTGGCAGTGAGTGTGCAGAGAGAGAGAAAGGAGAGACAAAAGGAGAGAGACGCAGGATGACTGGATTGTGTGTGTGTATGTGAGTGAGGGGGGTATATTACCTCCCACAGGGGCCCTGTCTCATGGATCAAGTTTCAGACGTTTACCAACAAAGCATCCACGGAGGAAGTCTTGCACTCCTCACAATAACACCACAGCACCTGGCCATCCCCACACAGGAAACCTGAGGTCATTTCCCCCCTTTCAGGGAGTCCAGACACACTGCTGCTGCCAGCCACGTGCCCACACAGCCGAGTGAAGAGGCGGCTGGCTAACAGGAAAAGATTTGGTGTCAAAAACTCAAAAGGATATCTGATTAATGAGGAAAATATACAGCCAAAGGCGCATGAGTCCACAAGTTTTTCACTGATACAGATCACAAAAATGCTTTAAGAGATCTGTGCCAGAAAGGTTCTGTTAACACCAAAGCAGAAATTCCCTTTTATGGTCTCACATGTAGCACAGATGTGATGTTGTTTTAATCAGCCTGAGCAGCTAAAAGCTGGATCTAGTTGCATTGTTTAGTTATGGTTGGAATCACTTGAATACAAGGAAGAATTGAGGTATGCACGCTAAGAGAAGCAAAGGAATGTTCAAATTTTTAGATTTAAAAATGTCAATTCAGCAAAATCAAGCATGTAAAGGATTACAATCTGAAGTTAAAAGATGAGGTAGATTCAGCATGTGCCAGAAAATGATACAAAACAAACAATGCAAACTGTGTCCGGTGTCCTTTCAAACACCGTGGAGAGACAAACAGCTGCAGAATGTCAAATCTAAATTCTGCCCCCTAACCACCTGCAAACACTTGACCGCCAATTCTCCATCATTATGGTTGGCCTGAATTCAAACGATGCCAACCCATAAAACCAGCCCCGACCAGTCCGAGTCATTTAGTTGCAGTCCCACTGCAAGTTCAGAGCTGGCCCGAGTCCAACCACCACGCGGGGCAAACCTTTTGGAAAACACTGAGACCTCCGAAGAATGTGACCACGGTCAATGAAACAGAGAGGGAGAGAGAGGAAGAGGAAGAAAGCAAACAAATACATTACACAGCCCATGGGTTTTGTTGAGGCAAACTTCCCAGATGCTAAATAGGACAGGATGACCGGCTTTTGGATGTGAGGGGATTATTTCTACAAGTTAGTTTTTGAATGAACAACCTGTCAGTTGTGAAAGCACAGCATGACGCCTAAGAGAGTGAATCCCTCCAAGGTTTGATATTTGTAGTAAAATACAGTAAAGTCTTCAATATGACACAATTGGAGTATTTATTTACAAGGTAGATTGATCAAGAATGTTCAATAAGTGTGTCACTATCACTTACTGTTTCTATGTCTACATCTAAGCAATGGATTAATGGATCACTCTTGTGGACAAAGGTGTATGTCAAACATTTATTTATCCCCCAATATGCAGATCACTTAATCTCAACTGAGTGTTTGCGAGTCTTTCATCTCTTTGTTTTGAGGAGGTGTTGTTACATTTTTCCTTCTGTTTCCTTGCCTGTGTTGGCCTTATTTGTAGCAAAAGTAGAAGGCGAAATCGCTATGATGAATCCACTTTGCGCTATCAAACACAGACGGACAAAATGAAGCACGAGCAGGTAAACAGGAGAGAGAGAGAGAGAGAGACATTTTGATAGCCAGGCATCACTAGATGAGACATAAATGAGTGAAAATGACATCCTATTGTGTCAACATCTGATTTCCATGCCCCCATGTGGACATACTTCTCTTGTTTGAATATTTTAAACCTTACTTAGTGTCTGTATGTTGGATTGAAAAAAGTCTGAGCTCAAATTCAAAGCCAATTCTTTTGATTCTTAGAGATCTGTCAGAACAGGTAGCTCATCATATGCTAAAAAAACGCCCTGAAGCTAAAATCCTAAAAACTACTCTCTAGTTTTTACATTCTTTCTTTTGCGTCCTCAGTTTACTTCAGAGTGGAACAAGACAAAACATATCCGGATTGTTATTGTCTAAAGAGCTGTTTCATGATGATTTATTTTTTGTAATAACTTAATTTGACTCATGTGAGATCTTGATAGAATTCTTCCATCTGCCAAGCCCTTCCCCTCACTACACCTGGATGACGCAACAGGTGAGACACTAACCAAACGTCATGAGGATGACTTAACTACTACGACTACTACTGTGATGTGATGATGTCCGCCCAAAACAAACCTAGGAGCTGCAGCACAGACACACCCTTCCCAGACACACACACACACACACACACACACACACACACACACACACACACACACACACACACACACACACAAATACACACACTGCCCACTTCCTGCTGTCGGAGAAGAGTCAAGTTTAGCCTAAGGGACTTTGCTCTCTGAGGCCTTCACACACCGCTCAGCTGGGAGCTTCTGTGACACAACAGTTGTTCCTTAATCCTTCCTGCACACAGTTCAGTGGGTCACACAATCCAATGCAGTCTGCTCCTCCAAGGACGAGATGTTGTTTATCTTTTTTGTTTCTTTGCTTGTGTGTGTGTGTGTGTGTGTGTGTGTGTGTGTGTGTGTGTGTGTGTGTGTGTGTGTGTTGTATGTGTATTGTGTGTGCATTATGTAAAACAAGGGAAGTAAGTGCAGGTGTGAGGCTGTAGATAGTGACAGAGGAAAAGAAAAAAACACAAACAAAGAAAGCAAGAAAACCACCCAAAAAGTCTAGACTCCCCTCACCTGACACAGGAAATGGTTCTTTTTTTTTTGTCAGGCTTAACCCCAGGCAGAGTGTTTGACTAAGGTGTGAAGCATCAAGCCTTGTCATAACGTCAAGCCCATGCATGCTGTAATCATTTACACTCACTAATTTAACATAAACAGAAAAAATACCTCAAAATGAACCGTTTAAAGTAAATACAGTGTAAAACTATTTGTTTAAAGATCATAAATACTGTGCATTTAACTGTACCACAATGCTGCTTGTATTAATAGTGATAGTGACTAATAATAAGTAATAAAAACTGTTAATTTTTGCAAACTTTGGATAATAAACACTTAATTTCATTCATATTAAATAAAAAACAAGTTCCCTATTTTTGTTATCTTAGAGTTAAACGAATAAAACTTCCATTGATTCAACATGTCATTCATTTTTATTTGAAATATCAGCCACAGTCACTTTAATGACATATGAGGTACACTTGTTATTGACTTCAAATGTACTTTAAGGACTAAAAGTTTTCAGTGGTTATTGAAGCCCCACTAAGGTCAAAGACACACACACTTGCAACTTTAAAAAGTGGAGCTCGCCCTTAAAAGAAAAAGTGGATTCCTACCAGGAGTATTGTCTGAAGTCAGGAGGCACCTTTAGAGACAACAGTGGCACACCGCCTCCCTCTCGCGCGCTCAGATCAGGACTGGAATCACTTCGCTGCTATCTACTCCGGCAGCTCGCGCGCGTCGCCCTCCAGCTGTAAAACTTTCTGAGTTTCTTCTGACAGTAGTCAAATCTCTGCGGCGGAGAATGATGCAGCTTGCCGGCTACAGTTGTCCTACTACTGAGGAAGTTGCTGGTGAGTCACAAGATCCCGCCCCCCTTAAAAAGCTTTTTTTCCCTCCCTCTTTTCCAGCGACTTCAAACGAGACCAGAGAGGAGTCCATGCACTGGAGAGAGTGATGGAAGGACCCATGAGGGTCCTCTTTATTTGTTGCCGCTCTTTCAAAGTATTTTCTAATATGATAAAGTTCCTATTGGTATTGGTGTATTGGCCCAGCCTGCTTGTCATTAAATATCTGAATAAGGGACTGAAGGCCACTATGTTGGCCTGAGTTCAGCACCTTTTTAAACAAGTTTTGGAGAATGATTAAGCTTATTAATGAAGCAATAACTCAACCAACATCTAGAGAGACATACACAAACTGGCAGTTATTTGAAGTTATGTAACACCAAGCGGCAACCTCCGGTCTAAAAATATGAGTCCAATGCGGAAATGCTAAAAACTGCAGTTCATCGAGGATCCACTTGAGGCTGGCTCCGGAAGTACCGGAAACCACATACACATGGATGGGAAAAAGACGATCTTTACAGCAGAAATACACATGTTTACAGCCTGGTACAAAAGACGAGTGTAGTCTGGATAGCTAATTTCTCAATCAGCAGACACCTGAGTGTGTGGGGGGGGGGGGGGGGGGGGGGGGGGTTCTAACGAGGCAATTTCAAAGCTAGTCTTCCAATGAGAGGCACAGCTGACTTGATTGACAGGCAGGAACACTGTAGCTGTTGGCTAGGAGGCTCAAAGCCCGCCTCTTTACGTCACAATTGCTCAACTTCCTAATAACAGGCAGAAACCTTAAGCGGGACCGGACTCATGTTAGACAGCCGTCTGCCTCGACCGAGTTATTCACTTTATAATCTAGTCATAAAAGTGTTGTTTAGTTTAATGTCTGTTTAATGCCTAATGATGTTACATATCAGGCACATATTCAAGGATAAACAATGAACAAACTAAGATATTTTTGTTTTAAATTTTTGATCCATTGATACATATTTGCATTCATTCGTGCAATAATTACTTCATCTCAGTTCATCCTTCTCTTCTTACATGTGCAATATGTCTTTCTACCCATCTTCCCAGTTCTGTTCTGTACATTGTTTATGCCTAGACTACAATCTGTGCACATTTTTCACCATGTCATTGGTTTTGGAAATATTTGTAAATTTACTTATTTAGTTGTGTATATACGTTGTGTATATATGTTGTAAGATATGCTTTTTTTTACTTCTTTAATTTTAATTGCTAATAACTTTTTAATAGTTGCTCTTGTTTGCTTTATACTGTTTTGCACTGTCTACTTTGCTGCTGTAACACTTAAATTTCCTTGTTGTGGGAAGAATAAAGGAATATTTTATCTTATCTTATTCAGCTTTCATATCAGTCTTGAATGTAGGAGCTTTGCTTTTCAATGACCCTTATGCACTCTTACTTTAACAAACGGTAAAGAACCCTGGTGGTAAATCTCACTTCCTTATTTTTTTTATTTTTACAGTCTGTCCTTTCTCCGTGATGTTTCATTATTTCATGACTCAACCCGTGGGAGGGACGTTCATCCTGGATGCAGCTGGTTGCCGCAGTTTCATACATGGAAGGTTTGTCACATCTGATCATTTGAGTCACTGCTGATAAGCAGTAGGTGCCCACTTGATAGAACCATGTTGGCAACACCCTGGATGACAGATAGCATTGTTTTACTGTTTCCCGTAACAGTAGGGGTATAAGGTTGTAGTCACCATGAACATTCAACATAAGTTATGAGAGTTAATCGGCCGGGAAACACCAATACTCATGTTTTTCAGATAGGAGACTTATCAGCTGTGGTAAGACATGTCTGAGTCAGTCATGCAAAGTATCACAAAGACAAACATTAGAATAAGAAAGCTTCATTTATTGATTTTTCTTTGATTTTTAACTTGTTTGACATCTGTTAAAGAAAAGTTATCTGTTTCGTTTTCTTACTTAATTGGCCAATGTGACTCTTATCTGTAATGATCCTGTGACAACTCAGAGAGTCAGATACAAACTGGTCTGACCCCTGTGTACCCCCACAACCCCCTAATTATAAATTCTAATTTTACACTCTGAGGCGTGGTCCTGTCAGACTCTGTGCAACAAATTAGAGGACAGATGCCTGTCAATTCACCGTGGCTGAAATGGTCCGATGACTCCCTCCTTATTTCTTCATATAATATGTTAATGATAGCCTTTTTATCATGATTTTAAAACATCCCTTTGTTTTAGTTTTGGAAAACAACTTGAAAGGTTAACAGAGGTTAACTGAGTAAAAATAGAAGCTGGAAAATATTTCTTCTGTGTAAAGCTAACCAATCTTAACTTTATTTAAGATAATTCAACACGTCATAGTCTTTGAAGTAGCACACAAACAGCAAAGGTGTCGTCTCAGGTGACTGTTATGATCAATAAGATCAAATGAGTTCTTTAAGATTAACCGTAATCTCTTCCGCGGATTTGGTGTTTTGGAACAAGTTAGTGAAAGCAGCTCTAATGAGAATCACATCCCTGAGCAGTAGACCAATAAACTGTTAAATCTATCCATTATCTATACTACTTTTTCACATTGGGTTCACAGGAGGCTGGAGCCTATTCTATCTGTCATTGGGCAAGAGGCAGAGTAAACCCTGGACATGTTGCTGCTAATCACAGGGCTAACAGGCAGTGACAAATAACCATTCAAGCACACACTCCGACTATAGAAAATGTAGACAGACCAATTTAACTGATTGTGTACTGTCCCTTTAAATAGCATGTACTTTACAAGATGAGATAAGATAAGATAGGATAAGATACTCCTTTATTCTTCCTACAATGGGGAAATTCACGGAGTTACAGCAACAAACAAGAAGGTGTACAGTACAAGAATTTCAAAAAGAATATATATATATAAATGTCCATCAGAGACGACAGCTTGGCCATAATTCTCCTGTCAGCCACCACCTCCACAGAGTCCAAGACTGACCTGGCATTCTTCACTTACTTCAGACAATGTTATTGAACAAGACAAAATCATTGAGCTCTGATTCTTGGATTTTTAACTTTAAGTGTTACTTCCCTTTAGGTGTTCTGGGTACCAGATTTCTTCCCCCTGGAGTCTGGGATTAGAGCAGCAACGTAGTCTGCTTCATGGCAACGGCTTGCTATTGAGAAATGACCGACTGTTGCTTTGGAGTTTTGACCAATCAGAGACCAGTATTCAACACAGCTGCATAATAAACAAAGTTATTACCAAGCAGCAACCTCTGGTCTCAAACTATGAAGCCCATGCGGAAGTGTTATAAACTGCAGTTCAACGAGAATCCGCTTGAAGCTGGCTGCAGAAATACCGGAAATCACATAGACACCAATTCAAAAAAGACGATCTTTGCAGTATTAATAAACATGTTTACAGCCTGGTTTAAAAAACGGCTTGGCCCTATGTAGCTAATCTCTCTATTGGCACACACTGTACAGTACAGGGGGTGAATGTTTTTCTAACGTGACTGTTCAGAAGATATTACGATTGCAAGTTTTTGCCCAAATAAGGACATGAATGACTTGACTCCCGGACGGGAACACATAGCTGTTTGCTTGGAGGCTCACACTCCGACCCTTTACGTCACACATTGCCTGGTTGAGTTCTGCATTTCCAATATGGCTGCCGCCATCGATTGGCTTCAAAACAGCTCTCAGGAACAGATGGGTGATGTCACGGATACTATGTCCATATTTTATACAGTCCATGGTTATTACCCAGCATCTTTACTAATAACCCAGCTGTGTTAAATACTTGTTTCTGATTGGTCAAAACCCTACAACAATGGTAAATAATTTTGAAAAGGCATAGGAAATCAACCCTGGGAAATGAGTTATGCACATACTAAGTATCACTTCTTGAAGACAGTTGATTAATATGTTTGTCAGGATTCTAATTCACACCATGACCTACTCTCTGTACATTAGCAATCTGTAATTGGTAATTCCTGTTCACTACTACATGCCATTTGTAGAGCTGTTGTATAAAAGCAATATCACACAACAAGGAGTACTATAGCACTGAGTATCAGCACACCTGTGATTACCTTTGACGCATTGCTTGCATCCTCATTGCCCTCTTTTGTGATATTGCTTTATTAACTTTTACCATAATGTGGCTGTTTTAATCACACACACCATGGTGCTTTGGTAACCAACATGCTGCTGTAATAAAAACACATTGTTTTAGACTGTTGTGATGCACAAAACACATTCTCATAAGCACCTTAATGACTATGAAAATGCATTTACATTAAGTCACAAATTAGTGAAGAAGATTCAGAGAGACCGAATCGTAAGCTGCCTCTAAAGACAAACTTAAAGATCAATCTGATACAAGATACTGCTGATAGATTATTTTAAAGAGCACTTGGAGTACATTTTCCCTCATCTGAAACCCATCCACTTCTCATCACTTCACCTTGATTGTTTAGTGTATAAAACAGGTCATGCTACAGTATACACTTCAAGACTCAAGCAGGGAAAATAAGCAACCGCGCTGGCACTTAATTGCAGACAATTTTTCCTTTACAAGGGTTTGTGGTTAGGAGACTTAAGTGAGAATCCCACCTCGGAGTGCACTTACTGTATGGTTTGGGAATTGTAAAGAGATGAGGAACAGTTGGAGGTGAGGCTGGAAATGTCCAGTAACAAGCAGTGAAGGAAGCGTTCAGATGCTCTACTTCTTAAAGAAGACAAGAAAAAGCTCTGTTGATGCATTCATTGTGCAAATTTGAGGTTATTGTGATTTGCGCCAAAAAATGCTATTTGATTGTTAGTAGTGCTATGTCAATGTGGTAATCATGTCACTTTTGAAGTAGTCAAAGCAAGTTTACTACTTCAAACTGCTTGAATGCTGCATAGAAGTAATGAGGAAAGTGTAAGCATCACATAGAGATGTAGTGGAGTAAGAAATACAATAGTAAAAGCAGAGATAGTCAAAGTTATGAAGAAGCAGAAAAGTGTACTTAATGTTTGTACCTCAGAATTGTTTGCAAGTGAAGACTTTTCATAGTTGTACATATTTGTATTCAATGCCAACATCAACATGTTTGACAAGCTGACCTCCTCAGCTGTCTGATTTAGGAGACACGGCTAAATGACCGTACAGAAGAAACTCCAGGCTCTTGCATTTTTTTACTGGGCTAGCCTGGCGGCTTTCTGTAGATGAAGACCAAGCATGGTCAGAGGAGACATACCAAAGTCCTGAGCTCAGCCCCGATGCAGCCGTCTTACAATATGTCAGCAGTGTTATTTTTACAGGGTCACATTAGAAAACCAAATGGATCTGCATCTGCCCCATGCAGGCATTCCTCCATTACTGACCCTGAACAAACCCACAACCTCTTGTCACCCTGCTCTTGCATCAGCTTGCTACAGGCCTCCTACATTTCCAAAGTAGTATTTACCCCTGCCGTGGCTCACCAGGCACTTCACTAGTAACGATAAATACTCTCATGACTTAAACAGCAAGGCGCTGAGTAAGTCAGAAAGCAGACGTTTAACCCGTAAATCCTGGCTGCTCTCTCTCTGTGTCTGCTTAGTTAAACGTGTTAGTGGGCGAGTGGATCTGTCGGGGCCTTGGGCTGAAACTTCACAGGAATTGGGGTCATTAGCCATCAGACTGATAAACAAGCCTGTGACATAATGTGGAAACACTGATCCCATTCATCGGTCTAATCACCCGCAAAACATTCTACATGCCGGGCAAATCTCACACATATAAAACAAATTCCTTGCGGTCGGTGGGGAGGACAGTGAGCTGCCATGGGGGGAAAATTCCTGTTAAGTGGAGTATAACTCGCTATACTATTGGCTTCTTCTTGCAAACACAGAGAGTTGAGGATCTGGGTGAGATTAAGAGACTAGTGCCTGTTGTGGCTTTGTCTTTGTCTACCCTTAACCCAGAATATCATGTCAGGAAGTGGATATTCTTTTTCCCCAGAGTGGAGCTATGACCCGTACATCTTCTGGGTTCCTGCTGCACTTATGTCCTCTTAAAATGGAATGAAAAAAAAGCATACAGAGAGTCTTTATGTGTGTTTTTTTATTTATTTTTATAGCCTGTCAGTCCTACCTGTAAGAGCCAAACAATTTAATGTTTGAATTGAAATAAGTTTATGACCTGTTTGAGTGTGTGTGTAAGTTTTAAGATATACTTGAGCTCTATTGTCTGGATATAAATCAAAACAGGGGTCTGAAACCTCAATGGAAACATTCTATAAATGTCCACGTATGAAAAACAGAAACTTGTTACCAATTAGTGTTGATTGTGTGCTTTGGAAAATGCGAGCCCTCAATGAAATGACCAATACAATTTGGCTTATTTACACTGCAGCCAAAACATATTAGATCAGCAGCTCTGTGATTATCCTCACTGGTCCTGTGCCAAGCCTGGCTTCATGTAACCTGGAAATGTTAGATACCAATTACATTAACCGACTATTTGGATAAAAATAACAAACTAATTTCCCTTCACTAGTATCTAAAAGCTCAGAAAAGCCACATTTGTCTTTCTGATTTCAGCCAAATGAAAAATTATAGGGCTTCAAACTGATATGGCATGAGGTCATTATTTGAAAGGTTATTATTTCCCACTTCCTCATTTTAATATTGCTTGTTCATAGTTCCAACAGAGAGAAAGCTTTCAGAGCCCTAACTATAGTGAAGACAAATAGAGAGGCAATGGATTGAAGACCTCATATGAAAAAAGTGTACTGTCAGAAAGAAACCTGCCTTAAAGAACCCATATGCAACACAATAACCTAAACAATAACATACAGTAATGACAGTAATGGGAGATTAAAACTGGTGCACAAACACCTGAGACTCATCTATGCGAGCTATTGAAGATGTGACCTTTTAAATAACTATACTGTAGGGTAGTAAAATGTTGACAGTGGATCTTGGATTTTGGAACATGACCCACTGTTAGGTTATAACAAATTAAATATCCTTTTTTATATATATATCCAGTCAAAGGTTTGGACACACCTTCTCATTCAATGGTTTTTATTTATTTGAATTATTTTCGACATTGTAGATTAATACTGAAGACATCAAAACTATAAGATAATATGGTTTTTCTATAGTATGGATTACAACAAAAGTCAAATAGGGCTATCCATTGTGTACTAAACCTACCTCTGAACAACACAACTGATGGTCTCAAACACATTAAGAAGGCAAGTCATTCTACAAATGAACTCTTGACAAGGCTCATGTTAATTAGAAACCATTCCAAGAGACCACTTCATGAAGCAGACTAAGAGAATACCAAGAGTGGGCAAAGCTGTCATGAAGGAAAAAAGGGGGCTACTTTACAGAATCTAAAATAAAAAATAAATTCTGGTTTGTCTAACACTTTTTGTTAATTAAATAATTCCATATATGTTCTTTCATAGTTTTTATGTATTTGGTATTAATCTACAGTGTTTCAACCAATTAGAATAAATACAAACCCTTGAATGAGAAGTGTTTCCAAACATTTTACTGGTAGTGTATATAAATGTCTCTACTTTAAAAAAAAAGACTCAAAACATATTTATTTTCTCAAGCCTATGAATGATAAAATGACTGTTGTGGCTGGATGCACGTGCAGCAACAATTGCTGTGTCTGATGTATGTTTGGTGTATCTAATGTTTCATGTTTTTATTTATTCTATTTATTTTTTGGAAAAATGTTTTTATGTTTTTAATTCTCCATGTAAAGCACATTGAACTTATGTGTAATGAAATTAGCTTTACATATAAAATTCCTATTCCTATTGCTACATAAATCCACCTTAGCCTTTCAGCTGTTGGTGTCGTGGAGTTAAAAAAGTGCAACTTTTTCAAATGAAATGTGTACTTTGAGTACAATGAGGTATCAAATAGCCACCTCAGGTCAAGTACAAATTTCAAAATCTTGTTAAGTACAGCTATTGTGTAAATGTTTATGCTGTCAATGCCTGCCTAACACTTATACACTGACTTTACAATAGTAACATTTCACAGTGATGTTCTGCAGGTTTCTGCTACCCTCTTATAGCCTGATTAAAAAGTGTACAACAGCACCATCTACCGGTGACTCCGCACTTTCACAACACTTATTGTATAACAGTTATGTTACTATATACACCCACTTAGTCACCTTCTTGCTGCTCTTTATCAAATAAAATAAGTTAATAAATTATTTATGTATTTTTATTAATTTTTTCCACGTGCTCATGGTTCGTTTATCCGGTTGTGTTTGAGGGGAGATGAGTTGCGAATCTGTGGCAGCGAAACTACACTTCAATTTCAACGAGGCAGGAACCCACGTGTCCTGCTACCAGGGAAGCAGCACCAGACCTGAAACAGCAAGGGGACATTTGTGTGTATACATGATAGATAAAAGCTCCACAAATACTCCCTTTGACTGAACTCTTTCCCCTATTACATTCAAGGACACTTTTCCACCATGTCTTCGTTCAGGAAAGCGCTGAAATCCCGACAGAAAAACCACCATGAAAGATCTCAGGTGAACATTTCACTGTTTTGCTAGCTTGTTAGCTTACATCCTGTTTATGAAATGCTCTGTTTAGTGACACTCTAAAGCTTTCTACTAACAGTTAACAAGCCAGGGCATTTAATATAAGACCAGAAAGAGAGCTCCAACATAACACCAATTTTAAAGTCTCTGCATTGGCTCCCAGTATCTTTTAGAAAAGATTTTATTGGTTTTTTAATCTGTTAATGGTCTTGGCCCTTCTTATTTATCAGATTAGCTTTTGTCATATGAGCCAGTGAGAGCCCTCAGGTCTTCAGGTAGTGGACTTTTAATTGTACCAAAAGTAAGAACTAAGACTTAGTTTTATTCTTAACAGTTTTATTTTTTTGTTTGTTTGTTTGTTTATTTATTTATTAACTAGTTCAAATTTTAGTCACTTTTATTCTACTTGATTTATTTATGTATTTATTTATTTTAAGTATAGCAACTTATTTTCTTTTAATGGTTTAGTATTTTAGTGTTTTATTATCTTAGAAATTTTATTTTGGGGATTTTAATTTCCTGTTTTGAGTTTTAACATCTTATTTCACCTCCAGTGTTTCCTCATTAATACATCATGAGAGCGTTTCCTCAGCTAGTTCAGCAGCTTCTTTTTTTATTTTTTATTTATTTATTTTATTTTTTATTGTTTTCATTACTATTGTTGCATATATTGTGTTCTTAAACTTAGGATTGTGGGGTGGGTTTGGGGTCGGGGCTGGGGTTGGAATTTTTTTCTTAATTTATTCTATTTTAAGTTGTTTCTATTCACAGCACTTTGTGTAACAATGTCATTGTATGAAAAGCGCTTTATAAATAAAGTCTGATTGATTGATTGAATATTATGCTCCTGTAACATACGCAGTATTTAATACTTTAACTGTCAGTGAAATGATTGATCTAACTATCATTTTGTTTTAAACAGCCTGGTTTTAGGAAAAATTTGGGATTGCTGGAGAAGAAGAAGGACTACAAACTTCGAGCAGAGTGAGTTGAAATTGCATATTTTACTTCTTCACACATGTGAAACAACATTTAAGTAATTTGTTGTTGCTAATATAGTGATAAATGTCCTCTCGCGATTATGACTCCTTTGTTTTTGTTGTTTAGTGATTACCACAAGAAGCAAAACACTCTTGCAGCTCTACGAAAGAAAGCTCTGGACAAGAATCCAGATGAGTTTTATCATAAGATGATCAGCTCTCAGCTGGAGGTAAGATTGGCTTCATATCAAGAGTAAGGGGACACACATTTTTGATAAAATGAATGTACTTAACTTTAGTTATTTTTACGCATTATTAATTAATGTGACATGTTGACAGGATGGAGTTCATGTTGCAAAAAAAGAGAAGGAGGAGGAGGAGGTGACGGAAGAGCAGAAGAAAATGATGAGGACGCAGGATATCAAATATGTGGAGATGAAAAGAGTTGCAGAAGCTAAGGTGAGGTTATCAGTCAGTAATATTGTAATAGTGTTAATGCACATACAGCTAAGTACTTGTCCACAAAGCAGTAAAGGTACTGACATAATTGGTGGTGAAAGAAAATGTTCATTTCTATCCTAGGTTATTATTTAGTGACATGGAGCTTCCCTGTAATATCATGTAATACTGAAGTACTTATTATTTGGTATCCATGCTGGAAATCGTACCTGGAAGTATATTCGATTTTAACATAGGCTGTTTACGAAACCGCCCACTATACTAGCAGTACGTACTGAATCGGCCAAAATTCAGTATGTAGTGTGTGAGCAAGAGCACAATCTGCCAGATGCCAAAACTTCCCAAATGTGGTTCTGATTCAGGGAATTTTCTCAGTATGTATCAAACCAGTCTCACTCGCGTACTGTTTCCCACAATACACTGCGCTGATGTTATGCTTCTTTTTTTTTTCTGTATATGACAGCATTTACTTAGTTTTTAGGTGATGTGAAAATTATGAAATTCCATATAAACAACTCCTTAACTTTTTTAATTATAAGTAGATGTTAAAGAAGCAGTTTCGCTATCAGCTTGGTCGTTGTTTACTTCCGCTTTTTCGAAACCAGAAATCCGGCGATGCCTGACCCAGCATACTGCAAAAAGATCCAACAGGGCAGTCATACTACATACTAAATTCAAACGCAGTACTGCATACTACATAGGTAGTATGAAGCAGGCGGTTTCAAAATCAGCCACAGTCACCACACGAACAATCACTTATAAATTGCACAACAATGAAAAGACAAACAAGTTTGATCAAATCACTTCAAGTTGAACCATTTTCAATAAGTTACTCATTAAAAGCACACTATTTGCCAAAAATCCAACACTTTGGTTTGTACCATTTTTTTGCTTTAAGAAGCATTTTAACTGAGTTACCAAAAGTTGAAGTTTTTACTGAAACTATTACATTACCAACCTCCCACTGTTGACACCTCATTAGCTAAGGCTCTTGTTTTCGCTCCCTGTCATCTTCTATATGTTTAATATTTGTTTTCAGAAAATTGAGAGGCTAAAAGGAGAGCTTCATCTTCTGGATGCAGACAGCAAACAAAAAAACAAGCATACGTTTTTTGTTGATACCAAGAAAGAAGGTATTTATGAAAGTATATAACATTCTTTTGTTATCTGGTACCATGAGACATCCGTGTTTTGGAATTCTTTAAAGGTCTTTTGTAAGCTGAGAAGATTTACCTGGAGTTTTACTTTGTCTCGCCAGTGGTATCATTTGACCTGGCGAACCACCTGAACACGGCTCCTGAGCTGCTGGACAGAGTGTACAACAGACCAACTCTGGAAACTCTGGAGACTAAGGTCATCAAGGCAGCTGCAGAACCTGAAACTGTGAAGGTTTGTATTTGTAATGAATGTTGATCTGTGAGGGATACATCTGAATTCCTAAATATAAATACATTCTGTGTTCATGTTATAATGACCCAAAGAAGCATTTCAACCCACTGATGTGTTTTGTTTTCCTCTCTTTAACTGCAGAAGTTGGCCCGGCAGAGGAAGCACCAGTATAAGATCCTCTCTCAGAGGATAGACAGAGAGAAGAAAATGTATGTGATCAGCCAGAAGATTCAGACTCGTAAAGACCTACAGGTGAGGACATTTAAAGAGAGGACTTTCTTTACAATCTATTTCAGATGCCTGTGTGTTGTAGCTATTTCTGTTCATATGTATTAAAGTTGGAACTCTTAAACACTGAGATCTTTTTCCCTCTTTACAGGATAAGACAAAGAAAGTGAGGGTAAAGAGGGAAACAACAGGTGCAGCAGCAATCTACAAGTTTGAGGCCAGGAGGAAACGCTGAAAGGGAACCAATCATCATACCAAGAAGAAATTGCTAACTTTGCAAAGATATACTGGTGAAATAATGGACCTCTAGATCACAGTATTGCATATATCTATGAGTTTGAATATCGTTGCAACATTGCGGTTTTGTAAATACACCTATGAATTATAGTTTCTTTCAAATAAATATCAATTTCAATATAAAAATACACATTTTTGTGATTTATTTACTCACATTTATACTTAGTTAACTCTTAAGGACAGTAGTTTATTTGAATTCCACAGTCATTAGGTTTTTTTTCTATTAAAAGACCTGAGAAATCCATGCAGAGAGAAAATACAGAGGCCCCGGGTTGATTTTGAGGAGTTGTGATTGTACTCTGTTTTTGTGCCACTAGATGGCATTGGTGTTCCTTTTCACAGTACTAGCAGAGGGAAAATATTTTGGTGTCTAAAGCAGCTGGAACATGCATAGAAGTGGAGTGAAAGTCAATCATGATCCAACATTTGAGAGTATAATTGTATTACTAATGTTTTCTGTAAGATGTTGCTGTTTTGAGTTTCAACAGCAGCTCTCTAGATGGAGGTGACTGGAGGTGCAAAACCTATCAACAGCAGACGGCGTGTCCCATTTCTAACTTTTACGGACACAACTTTGGCATCCCTAGGTTTCGCAGCAAGTCACTCAGTTGACTTCAAGTTGTCTTAACTAATGAAGTGACATTGCAAAGCCAAATTTATGAGGCAGTTGCGTTCAGGTGCTCCTCAGTTGTGGGTAAAAGACATTGTTGGGACCATTAAAAGGTCACTACAATCAGTGCATATCGGAGTTGAAGCTGGACTTAAAACTTGGTGTTTATGAAAGTAACTATCTTATTTTAGGGAACCTTCTGGTAATGAATGGGGTGAAATTAAATTGAGTATACATTTCAGTGTTTGTAAGGCAGGACAGTGTTGAGTGGTGAAAGTAGAGGTTTCTTGAAAGGACACACATTGTTGCAGCACACCACTATTTGACTTTTCACATGTCACAGCAGGGTAGCTTCTGCTGCTGCTTCTAATATGAAGTCTGATTCAGGTGTCGGCTAGCAATCATTGTTAACAATAGATTGTTGATGCTTGCTAATTGTCCCACCTTAATTAAAATTACCCTTTATTAATTAACTGCAGCTGTGCATTAGCAGAAATACACATGTTCAGAAGCCTTAATGAGATTCAAATAAAACTATCTCTGCCAGTACAGCAAACATTTCAACATAGTAAAAACAGGAAAGTTGTTACGTTGTTGACACAGTTTTATTCATCGTCACAGTGTGATCTACTAATACCAGCATGTGCATTAAAAAGTCAAGTGTTTTTCTTTCCATGTCTTCTTGACTTCTTTCCTCTGGCCCACTTGCCCTTCACGCCTGGTGTTGTTGCTTCCAATGAATCTGGTTCTGCCCAAGGTTTCTGCCTTTTAAAGAGAAGTTTCCTTTGCCCTCGTTGCTAAATGAGAACTTGTTCATGATGGATTTATGTAAGGTCTTTCTGAATAATGTAACAAACTGTGGTCTAGATCTGCTCTTTTTGAAGTTCTGCTTTCACAAGTCTCCCCAGCTTCCACAGGTGTATGATCAATTTGTCTTAATGACATGTTTAGTCAAATCCTTGATTCTTGGTCTGACTGCCACTCAGGCAAACTCTTCTGTTGATCCTCCTTTCCTCACAAGTGAAGTTGATGAAGACTTCTCTGACGTCTAAAATGTACTGAAGCACCGTGTTCAAGGCAAGAAAAGTTTTTTTTTCTCCACAGAATGAACCATTTTGTGTCTTTCTTCAGTGTTTGCTATTTCAATTAATACTAACAGACTGTATGTGTGGTTCCTCCAGCCTCAGTAGACTGAAGACCTGGCACCCAGCAGCAGATCACAGCGACCCACATTTGATTGATCACTGTGGTGGCAGCAGCTTCATAAACAGGGCCCATCCATCAGCCTCTCCTGGGAGCTACTGGCTGGGAAGAAGGGAGAGGAAAGCAGGAGCCAGGCAGAAATGTCACCAGGCGCAGTGAGAGGTGTAGGGGCATGAGGAGAGCGACCAGAGGCCTTGGCCCAAACAGTGCTGACCAGAACAAAGGTGAGCCAATACCTCAGGATGGGCCAAATGGGGGTAAGAGTGATAGTGGTTGTCCACTCTGACTAGTTGTCACACTCACAGAGCAAACGGCAGTTTTCTAATTGCAAAATAAACGGCTAAGAGATGTTTTTAATACTAAGATATTTACACTTTATACTACAGTAAAATAGGAGTTATGGTGTTATGGTATTGATGCTGCACATGGCCCCTGAAATAGAACGTACTATAACACATGCCAATGAAAAAAATATAATCCAGTATCAAAAAGTAAAACTGCACATGATAAGGACAAGTCGTGCTCCATTTTTCCTGCACCAGAACGATGAAGAGTTAAAGTTTGAAGGCCACAGGTAGTAGAGACCTTCTGTGGTTCTCCTTGGAGGTCTCAGTAAAATATGTGGATAGTAAATATTAAAATTTCAAGGCGCATAACAGAAGCACTTACAACGCTAGGAAGGTCTCAAAGTAACATTTCACTGTTGCTGTAAAACCCCAATTTTACTGTATCCAGTAGGACAATCCTTCTTCCTTACGCCCCCCCACCCTCCCTTCCCTCAGCTACTGCGTCACATTGATGAGAAAGCGTGCGTAGAACCGGGACCCTCAGGCCCAGCGTCCATAAGCGGAGGGGGTGGAGGTCATTGAGGAGAGCCCAGGGGTCAAAACACTATGTGCGCAGTTCCGGGACCCCTAACCGACTGCGTGACCCACGCACAGACAAGCCACTGTTCCTCCTCAGGCTCTCCTTTCTTTCCCCCCAGCAACAGGACTCGCACACAGGGTGCAGGGGCAGAGCTCAGGGGTGGCCAGTGGGCGACCTCCTGATTTTAAAGATATAGACAGGCATTTCTCTTTTGTGGAAAGGCTCATAATTCATCTGACGACTGGCACAGGCCATCCTGTCCAACGGCATGTCTAAAGTTAATGACCCTGGAGGTTTGCTAACAAATAGTCATTTTTTGAATGGAGGGGGGGTCAGACATGGTGTGCTGTGTGGCTGTCACACAGCTGCAGGGTATGACATTGACCCCAATATATAGTAAGTGTTTGAGAGTAAAAGTGAAGCCTGGTTAAGAAGGGTACAGCACAACAGATCTTTGTTCTACAAGTTTAGGTGTTAAACATTTAATGGTAAAAAACAAGATGTAGTGTAAAATTCAGAATATGAATTGCACTGGTATACAAGTTGTAGTTCTATATAGCTCTTTGTAGAATAATCTGTTATCCCCACCCTGCCAGCAACCTGTGCTGTAGTTGAACTTAGCCTACAGTAGCATCGATAGTTGTGCGTTAGGGATGCAACCACTACCCACGACCAATTCCCCTCAGCTCACGCCATCCCCATCCGCTGGTCACTTGTTCTTATGTATTGAGGAGTCTTCAATCAGAACACACTCCATGAGGTTTATTCACTTTATAGTATACCACTGTTTAAGTGGTGCTACTGCTCTGATTAGCCTTGCTATGTATCCAGCATGCTTTGTGCATTGAAGTGGTTGCTAGCTTCTTTAAGTGTCATCTTCTGGGTGAAATAGGACATAGCTGAATTTTTAGATGACAAAAAATGTTCTTAATCTTATTCACCAAACTTTATGGTAAAATTAGGGAAACTATTTAGTCTTTTTTCCTTTATCCCTGTGCGTATTTAATACTATTTTAAACTATACATTTTAACTAAATTAGTGTTTTATGTTTTTGTACAACAGGCTACGTGAGGGGTCAGTTATAGGACAATTAATCCTTCCTGAAATACAAGCATAAGAATTTTTAATTTTACACAAATGTTTCTTTCTTCTAAGTGGTATCAGTTGCTTCCCTTTTAAGTGTTCCTCACATGTCCCTTACAAGCGCTGGCCAGAGAGCTTTCTGTTTTTAGGCACTAAAACTGTGGAACTCTCTTCCTCTGAAAGTGTGAGCTCTCTGGATGTTATTAAAAGTAAACTTAAGACTTTCCTTTTTAATCTGGTCTTTAACTTGGAGTAATTTCCTTTTAGCCCTGGACTGCATTATTATCATTATGTCCATTGTTTTAGCATCATTTTATTTGCTGTATTTTATTCTATCTTATTATATTATATTTTATTATTCTTATTGGTTTACTTTTTCTGGTAATTATCTGATTTTATTTTCTTGATTTTATTTCAATTATTGATTTTATTTTAATTCTTTATTTTATTTTATTTTTCTAATACTTCTCTGATTATATTTTTTAAATTTGATCGTCATGATTTTATTTTTTATCACTTTTCTTTCCACTTTTACCTATTGCCTTTGTTTCCTGTCTCTGTTCTTTTGTGAAGCACTTTGGGCTGCATCCTTGAATGTATGAAAGGTGCTATATAAATAGAAATGAGTTGAGTTGATAAATATTCTAAGGGGTATGATCAGTCAGGGTCATTTTGACCAAAACCTCGTATTTACATTGTGATTTTGGTTGATCAAGCACTTAACCTATTTTCATGCAATGCAAGGTGTTTTATGTTTTCAATTTATTTGTAGTTAAAACCATATGAAATACATATTTGTCCATTGTTTTATAAGAAGTTGAAGTAATTCTATAAAAAGAAGACAATATGGGAGTGCCTTAAAGTACCTGCATTCTTCCAAATTGCATGAAAGGGGTAAATCCAGTGGTTGACGTCCGATTATGTGCAACAAGATTGAAAAATTGCTTTATTTCTCAGATTATTTATTACCCCACACAGCATTCTGCAGATGAATTTACAGTCCAAGCCACTAGTTTGAAGTCTTGCTTATTTTAGCGTGATGTTAATGTTCTAATTAGAGTCGTATTTAGAGTTATATAGACAACATGCTTTACTGTAGTGACACCTGTGATTCACAAGTTTCTACCACAGCCTTGCAAACTGAAGAGAGATCTAACAAGGTACTCTATATCAACCATGTTGCTCCTTCTTGCTTGGAAAAAGCAGTATGGTGATAGCCAAACCCCCTAAATTTGAAACTTAATATTAATAAACAAACAAATGAATGCCATCTCATTGGTTTCCTCCATTTCTTTTATTTTATTCAGTCTATGAGTGAGTCCCAAACCACCACCACCTCTCCACACAGTTATAACCTCGCACTTGATCCTTGTTAAGCACATGTGCTACAACCTCACCCGCCTTATTCACCAATACACTTCTGCCCTGCTCCAAAGCCAGCCTGCAGAGCCGAGGTTAAGGATGGTTAAGGACAATACTAATCGATCCTCCAATTACAGAAAGCTGGAGAGCTGGAAAGGTGGGGGAGAAGAGAGAGAGAGGAGAGGTAGCCTGGGGATTGAGTGTTGGGAGGGTGTCTGAGAATGCGAGGGTTGGTGGTGGGGGGGATGAGAGGTAGTCTTTATCTTTGGATCCCTCTCTTCTTTAAGTTGAAGCTGGGTGTCATGGGGCTTTTGAAGTAGCGGATAGAGAGGAGGGACAGAGAGAGAGGGGTGGGGTGGAGAGGGGTTGGTGTGCAAGGCAGGGTCCCTCTCCATGCCAGGGGGAAGACGTCTGAAGGAAAATCTTTACAGCCTTGACAGTGCCCCTGACTCCCATGCGTTTCTGTGTATTTTGTGTGTGAGTATTTAGATGTGTGTGTATCTGAGCGTGTTTGTGTGTGTGTGTGTGTGTGAGTGTGCGCCTGAGTTGAAGTCTGGCTCTTGCAAAGAGGTGGGGATCACAGAGCCCCCTTTTTAAATTGCCGCTAATGAGCCCTGGCTGGCGAGAGGTACTCGAATTGATTAAATTTGCATGGGAGCCTAAATCATGACGGGGGCCTCATACTTGTGCCCCCCACCTCTAGGTGCACATACACACACATACAGAGCACCCCTGGTAACATCCCCCCAAACCTACTCCATATCAGACCTACAGGGGGTCTCTCACTGCAGGAGAGTGGGACAGGATAAAGCAGGGGGGAGGAGGTGGGTGTGTGTGTACGTGTGTGTGCGGTGTGGAGCGGGGCGTGGAGGGCACCCATCTGCCCCGGTATTACTGTCAGTCCATCATTCAGGGGAATGCCAGGCGCGCGCCTCGGGGACGTGTTCATTACGCTTTAACTACCGGATCTGTCCTTGTCTCGAAGCCTCCTTGTGTCATTGTCTGCCTGAGATTGCGTGTGTATATTTATGCATGTGTCTGCTTGCATCACAATTGAATGCACCCAGTTAAAGTCTATGAGGTGGTTGTTTGAGTGTTTTGTAATTAGAGACGCTCAGATAGGATATCCTTACAGATACTGACGCACATACCCAGAATTGAGGATCTTCCAATACAGAGTAGAATTTAATTCAGACCAACATTATTGACCCCTGTAGGGCCAATTGTTTTTTTTTTAAAACACCTTTATTCCTGAGGGAGAGGAATTAATTTTCACTTTGGATAAATGAAGCATTTCTGATTCTGAGAATCTTCCAGTGCAAAAGAAATATTTATATATCCACATATTATGAGATGAAAAACACTGACTGCTGAAATTGTCATCGTCTAATAAACTCAAAACAACCTCCGACCTGCTATCAATGAGAATTTTAACTTTCCATGCATCTTGGACAAAGTGGTTGAGTCAGATTAGTTGCTACTGTCAGATTAGTTGCTAACAGTAGCATACTCAACAGTCATATTTGGCTAAATATAGCATCTCTCTTACTCTACTGGCTGCATCCTGGACAGATGTCTGTCAAAGTTTAAGTGTGTCCAAAGCAGCAACCTCCGGTCTCAAACTAATAAGCCCATGCGGAAGTGTTAAAAACTGCAATTCATCCAGAATCCGCTTGAGGCTGCAGAAACACCAGAAACCACATAGACACCAATTAAAAAAAGATGATCTTTGCAGCATTAATAAACATGCTTACAGCCTGGTTCAAAAAACGGCTTGGCTCTACGTAGCTAATTTCTCTATCGGCACACACTTTACCTGGGGTGAATTTTTTTCTAACGCGACGGTTCAGAAGATATTAAGATTACAAGTTTTTGCCCGAATAAGGACATGACTGACTAGACTCCCAGACGGGAACACATAGCTGTTGGCTAGGAGGCTCAAACCCCGCCCCTTTACGTCACAATATGCCTGGTTGAGTTCCGCATTTCCAATATGGCTGCCGCCATCGATTGGCTTCAAAACAGCGCTCAGGAACAGATGGGTGACGTCACGGATACTGCGCTCATATTTTATACAGTCTATGGTATGTCCCCATCTCCTACATAAAGAACATGTTGCATTGCTCTTGGTTGCATTTACTGAAAATTTTTGAAAGCATAACTCAACATTCGTGGCACCTCTTTTGGCATCCTGGCAAGAACTGTTGCTTAACAAGACAGCAGGTGCACACGTGACAAAGCAGAATACATTATGAGGGCCTTGTATTGGAAAATTAACAAAACAATAAAACAGTAAGTCAGAGTCCTCCTCTACATCATCATAGTCAGTATAATACAATCGATGCTTGAATTCGAGTCTGAGTGCTTAAAAATCTGGACTCAAGCCGAGCCCTGTACTCGAGCAACAACACTGGCTGTTTTTTATTGTCACAATAATTTAGAAGCAGTTGTTTTTTAGGATAAATAATAAATCAGACTCAAGTATAAGTAGCATTCTAGGCAGTGTTGGAGGCTCACACTGATGTTTTTATCTGTATTAGCCTCCAACTCTTTCAGTATTGATCCTTGTGTCAGTATCAGAACAACCTTACTAGAAATTAAACGATATTCTAGCTACACAAACTTGAGAAATTGTAGGTATAGACATACTTTCTGCTAAATAAAACATAGTTTACATTTTTTGAAGAATATGTCTGAATCTTATTCTCACTGTTAAAATATGATCTTCTTTTATTTCTGTGTCGCACAAGCAAAATTGCCCCTGCCACACACCACTGTGTTGCTTCTCTAATGGTTACCTCTCTAATGGCAACTACGTGCGGATGTGTGATGAGAGCTACTTTTTTTGTGTACTCGTGCGCCTTGCATCTGATCAACAGTGAAGTTGTCAGAATGAGTGTGCACGGGTGTGTGTGTGTGTGTGTGTGTGTGTGGGGACAGTGCTTGTGCTTGTGCTTGTGCGTGGTTAGCCCGGGTGATTGCAGTAATCAGATGGGGGTGTTAATCAGAGTTTGTTCGTCAGTGGCCTGATGAGGGGCGATGAGGGCCGCTGATTGTAATGCGATGCTTCAATTGGTCCCTCTGACAACTACAGAGACAAACCACCAAGAGAATCATTATCATGGCGTATACACTTTTTTTGTTTTCTTCCACTTTTGGAAAACGCCACGACACACTGTGGAAGTGTAAACAAACAAGCACAACATCACACTCGAGCACTGAAGTATGACAGGTTCTATTATTATTTTACGGGATGTTTTCATTCCAGTGGACGCAGCGCAGCGCTGTGACATGAGGGGTTATATATTATAGATTTAGGTGTCAGGGCCACCCCCTATTGAATAACCTGCTCAGGGGATAGGGATTAGTTGGGGTTAGAGGGAAGAGAAAACACAGTTGAGAGAAAGGTTGAGGGGGTGGGGAGGTGAATGTGACCCCATGGTTTATAGTCCTGTCTTGTCACAGACAGGCTCACATCAGATCTTTTTCCTCTTTTCTTTCTTTTTATTGCAAAAGGGGGAGGGGTGGAGGGTGATCGCTGATGCTATTATGGCTGCCTCATCAGCCAAGTCCCTACAAGGGCTGATACAAATTAATTAACCTAATTAGGGGCTGCGATTGCGGGTGTGATTATAGGGGCTGGAAGGGGAGGTAGGGAGGGAGGAATGGTTGGTTCATTGAGGTGGGGGTGCGCTGGCAGCCAGGGCCCCGGCGATGATGAGCCGGGAGGTGTGGGAGACGAGCCAAGATGCTCTGCATGGCTAATGAGGAAAAACTAGCTAGCTTCAGCTTTCCCTCCTATTTCCCTTTCAATTCTGTCTTCTTTTTACTTCAATTTGTCCTTTCTTTTACTTTTATATTGTCATTTTTCTATTTCCCCTTTTCTGATTTATACAAAAAAATTGATGATCGGGCTTTAGTCCTCTTTTTCTTGTGAAATCCAAATATTTTCACAATTATTTCCATCCTAATCCTTTGCCCTGTGGTTCGATGGCTGTTTTGGTTACAACAACTTCCTAATGCACCTGTTGTAACGCACACAAGCCACTCACTTCCAACTAAAGGATCTTCTTCTATTTTAGACCTCAAAAGAGAGAACACAGTTTTGTCCTCCAAAAGTGGAGTATGATTTCACATTACTCCGCAAAGCTGTGGTCTTTTTTTTGTTGATGTTCTGTATTATCACACTGCATAGGGGTTGCAGTGAAGCACTGCCTATTGTTCACTATAACTGTACTCCACACAAGAAACAGAAGTACCCTCTGGGAACACACATAGCGGCACACACACGCGCACACATAATTTTTTTCTCATCCTTTCGTATGCACAACCAATCGCGACTCAACCCACAGATGCACACAGTACACTTAAACTCTCTCTCTCTCTCTCTGTCTCCCTCTCTTACGAAGCCACACAGAGGAGCAATATTTAAATCTCCTTCTATTTGTATTGGAAACAGAACAAAGATATTCTTCAGACCGAAGCAAAATGTGTTTTCTTGCCGGCATCAGCAATTCTAATGTTTTTAATGAGTCGTAGGAGAAGACAAGCGACTGGAAGTGGTTAGCTATCAGTTCATAAAAAATAAAAAGATACGAAAAAAACACTAAGTCCTTCAGAAGTGCGGTTGTGGGGGCTTCTACCTTCATGACAGTGCAGGAACCTTTTGTCAGTCCTGTCCACTGATTGCAATGTCACCTTTGAAAATCGTTGCTGTATCTGCATGCAACGGATTGTACTATTTGATTTCCAAGATTCTGCTGCTGGCTGCCTCTCTATCTCTATCTCTCCTTCCTCGTCTTGTAGCTCTTCCTCCCTCTGTACACTCTGTTTCTGCATCAGTATCAGTTGCAGGGGTGTGATTAGAAAGCCACCACCAGACAGTGATATGGAGGTGTTCACATCAGCGAACTAATCCGGAGCCCCAGGAAAAAAAGGGACCTCTCTGTTTTTCCTTCTCGTAGATTCCTGAACAAGTGATGAGCAAATTACTGCTGTTCCCTTCAGGTCTACATTAGCAATAGAACTCTGACATCTCTCAGCTTATTATTTTAGCTTTACTGTCATGATATAGAGTACAGTTTTTCTGTTTCAAGCTGTTAAAAGAAAAAAAAGACATAGTGATAACCACCCCATCCACAACCAGCTGACATATTTAGAAGTTAGCTGGTGGATGTAGTAAAAAATGTAACCAGTTTGTAGCCAGATGTTTCCTTACATACAAGGCCATAGTAAAGGACTTGAAGTTATCCTCTTTTTATGGATGTGAGGATGAACATTTATTTATTTATTTTTAATTTTCTTTTTTTTGTGCCATAGAACATTGTCATTACAATTGTACAATATTCAAGATGTAAGTACATAACAAACGACATTCTTCTGAGCTCTTTCAATACACACTTATATCTACATTTAGCCTCTATTTGAGGCAAAACAAGAACTATAAACATCCAGAGAGTAAAGTAAATCAAGCAGTATCAGCACTAGGCCTAATAAACTTTCGAATAATACCAATAAAGTATTTCGACACAAAGAATTAAAGTGAGTTACAAGAATAAAAGTAAAATAGATTGAAAGTAAAATTAAATTAAAACACATGAATGTTCCTACAATGCACCTAATCGACAAAGTCAGGTCTCAGAGGTTTGACATATTTCACCCATTTTGCCCAGGATGAACATTTTTATCAATGATGGTGTCAAAAAGCTTGTTGGGTTGCCTCCAAAAGCCCCAAAACTCATGGAGATAAGAGCATTATATGCTTGATTTGTTATATTTTAGATTATTTTGCAGGCATTTTTGTGCCTTTTATCGAGAGAATAGTGGATAAGAGTCAGAAAGAGACTAAAATGTGGCTAATGACCTGCGCCAAAGGGCCAAGAGTTTGAGCTTAGACCAGGGTGCATCTATGAGAAATCTGTCTTCTGTACATGGGGCATACTAAATAGTCACATAGCCAAACTTGCACCTGATTATAGATTGACTACTACAGACCGGATCAACTACAAAATACTTCTTCTCACCTTCAAATCCATACACAACCTCGCCCCTCCATATCTCTCTGACCTCCTCCATACTGCCACACCCGTCCGCACTCTCAGATCCTCCTCCTCCATCCACCTCACTGTTCCCCCCGCTCGCCTTGCTACCATGGGGAGCAGAGCCTTCAGCCGCTCTGCTCCCCTGCTCTGGAACCCACCTGACCTCCGTAATACTGACACACTCTCACATTTTAAATCCAAACTTAAAACTCATCTGTTGAAACTGGCTTACTCTATCTGACCACAACTCCACTGTCCATTCACTTAAAACTTTTTAAATTGTATTTTATGTACTGTTTGTTATTTAAACTCTGTTTGTTTTAATGTTGAAAGGTGACCTTGAGTGTCAAGAAAGGCGCCTATAAATAAAATGCATTATTATTATTATTATTATTATTATTATTATTATTATTATTATTATTATTATTATTATTTATATACAGTATATATAACCTTTCAAAACATAGTAACAAAGTGCTTTACACCAAGGATAAAATGCACACAGGCAATTTAAAATAATATTAAATACATAAAAAAAACAGTAGGTGGAAGACATGAGCTGGTCGTACAGTCAGGTAGTGCAAGAAATTAAAAGTGAACAAAACAACTGAGCCTATTAAAGAGTGTGCACAATACTGTACACATACATTATTGTTAAAAATTCTCACTTGTAGGGTCTTAAAATGTTAAATTTCATTGTTAAATCCTAAAAAAAAAAGCTGAACTTCTACATCTTGCGTAGTTTTATTTTTCCAGTGAAATCAAAGAAATCAAAGCGTGGAGTTATGTTTTACACTGAATGTATGAATGATAGGTTGCCACAATATTTTACCATTTCTAATTTAATTATGCCATCTACTCTTTATGCCCATTCCTCAAAGTGTTTGATCCCTTCACGTCCCCTGTTAGTAACTGGCTGCTTCCGGATCCAGCACACCAGACTCAGCGTGGCCCATTTCAGTCAAATTTTCAAAAACATCCAGCTCCACCTTCATTAAAACATATTTTTCCACTACTTTTTCTTTTGGCTGTTTAATGACAGTTATAACTAGTACTGCTGGACCAGTTTTTCTGCTGCGTGTTCTGAAAGCCTGGGTGTCATTTAAATCTTTCCAGGGGGAATCCTTTAGAACTCAGGTAGTGAAATGTTCTTGTAAACGAGTAAAAGGATTTTGTGAATTTGGAAATTATAGAAGGATAATTGCATGAATTTCTACAGCCACAGAACAGAGCACGAGAAATTCCCTTTCTGTTGTTTTGTTTGTCTTAATGAGGTGTTGCAGATGTTGTGTAGTTCGACTCTTTGTACCACTTGCATGTTTCATTAGATAACTCCCAGTCATGATACTGATGAGAACCAACGGGAGGCATTTGTATTCCATATGCATCAAACAGGGCGCGAGCCGTCACATGACTGGTGATGCTCAGGTTGAGGAAGTGTGTGTGTTTTTGTTTGTGTGTGTTGAGGGAGAAAGGCCCAGGCGATTACTCAGGCCTTTGAGAAGTCCCTGTCTCTTAGCTCTGGTTCTCTCTCCTCACTGATAAGCGTGAGCGCTGTCAGAGGGAAGGTAAATACGGCACTTAAGGATTCCTCTCTTATTTTGTAGTCACACTTACGCTTTAATTAAAGAGAGAAAGAGAGAATGAAGGAGAGAGAGAGAGCGATAGCCCTGCATGAGCTGATGCTATCAGAGGGCAGGGCAGGTAGAACCACTGAGAGATGTGGGACAGATATCAAGCCTCAAGCCTCTGCATGCATGTATGTGTGAGAAAGAGAGAACAATTCAGTACATGGTTAAGTATGTATGCTTGTGCACATGCATGCACGACCAAGAATAACTGTTTGTTTGTGTGTGTGTATGCACGAGACGCTTTACGTCGCTCTCCCAGCTAAACAGCTGTAGCGAGGCTGCTATCAGATATTTATAAGCGGCTCATGAATATGGATGGGCGGCGAGATGGGACTGATGTTTGTCCTCTAAGAGGGGATGAAAGGAGAATGTGCTCCTTTCCCTGAGAGACCCATTCAGGGCCGCTCATAGCACCGGGGGATTGGAGCTCTGGTTCTGGAGTAAGACAGGGATCGGGTTGGGTGCCGCTGATTTAGGACAGATGGTAACATTTAATGAAATCTGATGTGGATTCTCAAGGAAAAGCACGTCCCTTATGTATTTCTAAATTTAAGATTTGTAGTTAAGTATGAACACCTCAATTTGGTATGACCAATGTTTTTCGATGCATTAGTTTCACTCCTCATCCAAGAGTTTGACTGCTTTTTGATTTCTGGAATAATTTAAGTAGATATATTCTGAGACAATTTTTCCTTTCCAATACCTCGCCCTGCAATATTCTGCCCAAACGCTAGTCGGCAGTGTGATTTCTGTGTTAGTCACATCGCCAGTTCCTAGTTACCATTCACTGCTTGTTGGTGCACAGGAAACTATGGTGGCGTTGGGTGTGTTATCCAAGCGTATTATGTTGAAGTTTGAGCTGATAAGTGTTGAACAAACTACAATTACTTTAAAAAAAGAAGAGAGATGGAATGTACAGCTGATGGACGGCAATTCCAAAAATACGATGCAATCCGCCGGACCAATCACAGGGCTTGCAGCCAGCATCATTTGGATGTGTATTTACATTTTTGAGGATGTGCACATCAAGCTATGTGCGTTTGGCTTAGGGTATAGATTCAATGCAGAAGTATGAACAGGCTTTACCCAGAGTTCACTAAATGTAAACCAATATTTGTATGCTCAAGCAGTATTAAGTAAAGTTTGAAAAAGAAAACATGAACAAAGCAAGCTTGAAATATGTTTATTTGAAGTTTCATCACTTTTGTTGTTTTCTTTTCTATGTTTGTAGAGTCTTTGTGTTTTATTTGAATTTTCACAAAGGATTAAAATGAATACCCTTTTGACTTTCATAAATTTAGTTCCAAAATGTTCATTAGGTCTCACACACCATATATTATAGTAAGACCACTCTTGTTACTATACCAGTGTGCTTTTCTTTTCTACAATGACGTTTCGATTACAAACTTCCTACAGTCTTCTTCAGAAGAGTCACGTGGTGTCGTTGTGACTTGTCTGTCAGCTGATTTATAAAGGTTTGGTCGTCCTACCTGAAACAGCAGGAAGACCACGACTCCTTTTGTGCGACAGTCTTAGGACAGCATCCCATACACTGCACGACTGATGTCATTAAAGTCCATGAAGGTTTAGTGCCCAGGCTTTAGGGAGGACATTGGGATTGGGCAATTGACTGCCATCTCACTAATGCCTGAAAACCCATTGAAGGCAGGAGTGGCTTTTACCTACTATAAATAGTATTCTTAATGATGCAACAGGCTGCTCCCTGAAAGGCTAGAAAAAAGACAGTGTTGCTGATGAGCATGAGAGACCATTTAATAACATGAGTATGTTGTACTAAATGATAATAGTCCAGGATGTACTGTTCCCAATTGTTACATTTAAAAACATGTGCCAGTCCATTTATGTAAGGTTAGGTAATCAGGATGTTACATGCCTCCCTTTTTAACTACAATCATGTCCTGATGGGCAATCAAAATGATGTATTTACGTCAGACCTTCAGGTAAAAAAGTTGCAGTTCCTTGTCTTTGTAGCTTTGAATAACTAATGTTCTTGTTCATAGCGGTCACTCTGATTCTCAGCAGCAAACATTTGGTCAGGGACGTGCATAACTGACCTGAGTGTCCACAGTAGAGGTCAGAACATTGAGAGACGGGATCAGAGGACGCCAAGCACAGGGCCAAGCGGCAGTTCTGTACTACAATGTACCTTTCAATGCTAATCACTGAGTCATCTATCAGAGCTAAAACATGGGCGCTAAGCAACCTGTACATGCATTAGACCTCCCCAATTACCATAATGGGTTGGTTTTTAATATGGCTAATAGGCTGGCACGACCTTGCCCATTCACTCAGCAGGTACATGCACCTAACCAATGTGAAATGGTCATATTTAGAGACTTAATGACCATTAGGGACTTTTAGCTGTTATGTGTCCATAGTTATGCATCCGTAGAGGGAATAATAGATGGATGGACAGACGGATAGATGAGAAGCAGGGACATTTGTGGACAAAAGACAATCAAATAGAGAGAAAATAGGTTGAAATGGGGATGTATGCAGAAAAGAATGGATATTATTGTTGGTTATGCTCTTTCGGAGAACAAAACACAAAATGTCTGTTTTACGGGGCAGCATTTTCACCAAACAGCCTTCTTCATTTCTGAATGTGCTCGTGTAGGAGTGCCCCGTGGGCACCGCTTGGAAGTACGTCAATGTGGGCGCAATGTGGTAACGGCAGGGCGGATGGGCTGAGAGGAGGAGAAAGGGGCAGAATCTGAAAAATGTGCCTCCGCAAAACCCTGGGGGGTTAACATTTTGGTTTTCTCTGAGCCTTTGTGGTAGTGGACAAACGATCCCAGGAGAGGGACAATAATGTTTTTATGGGACTCTAAATGTTGAGCTCAACAAAGTCATTGTGGGAGTGTAATGGCCAACACGTGGCCAGGCTTGAACTCCAGCAGCCTTGCAGTTGGTTCAGGGGCAGAGGGGAGAGGAGGAGGTGGAAGGAGATCAGGGACTCAACCCCCTTAGTTTCCCCAACAAGCCTGCACTTTGTTCTTAAGGGAGACAAGAGCCACTCAGAACATCAAGTACCTAAGTGACCAAACCATGCCCCGCCAGCCTGGACTGGGTCTTGTAAACTGTCCCAGAGAGATAATGTTTCCCTGTAGCTAATCTGTGCCTGGATGCCCACGCTCTGGCATCTGGTGAACAATAACCCCTTCCTGCTTCAAACAACAATCCTTTCTTGGTCTCTCTCGGGACATGTCAGACTTTTACTGTCTGTTGCTCCCATGTGTGTGAGATTGTGTGTTTGTGTGTGAGTGTGTGGGTCAGAGCTGGTGATTTATCTGTTTGTTGGTCAGGATAAAGGACCTTATTGTAGTCTGGCTGTCCACTTCACTGTCACTGATAAAAGACAGCGAGGGAGCACTATGGGCACCTTGACCAATTTTTTTTCTCTGTAATTAATTAACTTTTAGTGTTTTGACCACTGTGTATGCCTAATAACTGGTATTGATGTTAACCGTTTAAAAAAAAAAAAAAAAAAAATCCTGATATTGTGCTACAAATTAGCATACGGTAATACTGTGCAACTAATTGGTTCACAGTAAAGTGTGGTAGTTTTCCTTACACTGGTTTCGACACACTGTAAAACAAAGGACAGATTTAGAAAAAGCAGCAGGAGCAAAAGAAGAAGACTCAGTTGTCAGCTAGCCAGCTACTTGTTCTTTGTTCTATATTTTTTGTCCACCCTATGCTTGTGTTCACAGTATTTTGCCAAAGAAGAGATGAACAGTAAAGTTGGAGATTCATCCTACAGATAAATACCCCCAAGCTTTCACTCACAGGCGTTTCTAGCCCATTTTTGGGGGCGCTGAAGCACCTCTAAATTGAATCCCAGCACCCCTAAAATTTGAGAGAATTTTAATTTTTTTTTACTGTATGTCCTTTTTAACAAGCTACAGAAGTTTCAAAACCAAACAGTACTTGGTTAAAAAGTAATATTTTAACAACAAAAACACAGCAGCTCCACCGCGTTTTACATGTTGTGCATTGCATTTCAAATGAAAAATATCTCCAATGTTAATTTTTGGTATTTTTGGTACTCACTATAGGGGGCTGGTTTACTCCAGAAACATACATACTGTTTATGTGTATGTTGAGGAGCTGCTGTATCAAAATGAGTTGTCTTTCCCCAGAAATTAGGGTTACTATATGTTTCTTTTATGATTCCAATCCATTTCTCTTTTGCTGTGGCTCAGCATTTAAATAACTTTTTATCAGATTTGATGGTTTAGTCACAGACTTTCACAAAAAGTGTTATACTTTTCTTTCACAAATGTGAGAATGAAATTGCATTAAAACGTACAAGACAGTGAAATGTATCTTGCCCGGCTCAGCACCTCTAAACATCCAATCCTAGAATCGCCCCTGTTTTCACTAACTATTATGATAATTTTGTTATCTTTAATATTTTTGGCATTGATAATTGTGAGGTGAAATTCTAATATCACAACAGCCCTAATGCCTACATTCTCCAATGTTTTATTCTGTCCCATCCCACTGTTCAGTAGCCATATTTAATACTTTTGAGTTTATAATTACTGTTTAGCTCACAAGACATGTGACATGTGAGGGCCATAGCCACACTCATAGATGAATACTATAAATGAGAAAAACTGGTGGCAGATGTCTTTAGTGCATTCACATCAGAAAATCGAGGTGTTCGAATACCCATGTCTGTCTTTTGTCAATTGAACATCAGTGACGTGAATCCATCTGAAAAATACTGACACGTGACTCTAAATTCTGGGATGTAAACAGCCTGAGTCACAAAATATGTCCCACCAAGCATCGACTTCTCGGACTAGCTGAACAGATGTTTAATGGGAAAGAGCTTGAAGAGTAAGCCTCATCCTGACTCCTCTTTGTCTCAGAGTCCTGAGTCTCATGGTAAACAGGCAGACCTGTGTGTCCCTCTGAGGCCCCAGCTTCATGGTCCCTTGAGCAGAGCCGTATGTCTGCTGTTAAGAGGAGGCTGGAGCGGCAGACAGCTAATCAATAGATCAATCATAACATTTCCACTTCAAATCAATTACCTTGTGACTTCCTATCTGTCTTTGTTCCTTTGTTTCATTATATCGTACTTCATCTCCTAAGAATTGTTTGCCTCATTTGATGTATTACATAGATTTGCTTTTATGTTTTTGGTCATATGTTTATTCTCAATCATTTTAAAGGTGCCATCAAAGGTTTGCGTCAAAGTTAAATAATCAACAGTATGAAAAATGCAGCTGCATTTACCAAGAGGGAATGATTCAAAGCCAAAGAATGAGAAGTGAGAGTGATAGAGAGAGAAAGTTTTATAAAGAGGGGACATTGTTTCCAGTCTGCACGCATGAGCTTGTCTTTTCGGCTGTGTTGAATTCCAGCCATTCAGATGACTGGAGTGCGTAGGCCAGGCCTCCAACGCGTTTCCCCATCACCATCACAACAGCCGCCATTCATGAGGCTCTGCTGACTGCAGGGACATCTGCACCACAACTCTTGTCACCTCAGCCCCTCTCCCTCCTCCCTTCTCCTCGTCCCAGCTGAAACAAACACACCAATACACTTATAACACACACTAAACTTCTCCAGCTAAATGCCAGCGGCGAGAATCAGAAGGGCATCAGAGATGGCTCTTGTCTGCATACGCCCATGTGTGGGTTTGTGTGAATGGGACCCAAGGGTGGGGAGGTCTCTGATACCACAGGGGTGCAGGCGGGGGTGGCACATTGCTTGGCCTGCTCGGGTGTGTCACGATGGTTGGAAGGTTGAGCGGGTGACAAACGCAAGGTTTTCAACCGGAACGACCCCCCTGGCATTCTACACGGGCTCGTTACACCACAGTGACGTGGGTGGGCCAGGTGACCTTTGAGCCTTATGGAGCTCTCTGTCATATGTGCCCATTGTATCAGGGATTCTGTATCAATTTCACACATCTACTGTATGGATGTCAGCAGGCTCTTATACAAAGTTCAGTGTCCAGTCTCAAGACAAAGCACTGTTGGCACGGCCATAACTTCAAATTTGACAGTTCAATTCATGATACTTGGTAGAGAAAATGCGGTCACTCATTCCTGGTCCAAGATTTGTTATAGTGTGCCAGATTAGAATTACTGTAACATGCTTAAAAAAAAAGGCAAAATATTCTATGAAGTTCCCATTCATGCTCTTCCCAAGCTGGCACTTCAGCTGGTATTTCACACCATCGTCTACAAACAGGCGTCATACAGGGGTTTGTTGGATAAACATCCAACGCTGAGTAGGAGCACCAAGCATCACAGTTATTGTTACTGCTTAATGCCATGCACCAGCATTGTTGTTTTGCAGCAATCAACACATACATATGTAATAAAGCTGAGAGGCAGCGAGACAATACAAGCTATTGTTACAGATCAGCACAAAGGCCCCCACCAGTCTAGATCGGAGCCGACACTAGCTCTGCATAACTGTTTTCCAGGACTGTAAATGACTGTTTTCTGGTGGTGACGGCCAGCTAACCTGATTGGTCCCTGTTGGGAGTTACCTGGCATTTGTCATGGCCTTATTGGTTCGGAGCCATCTGTTGAGCCTGTTGGCATTTTTTTGAATGATGAGGGTTGATGGATGGTGATGAGAGTTCAATGGAGGGAAGGACAAGAGGTGACGGGACATTTTGGAGTGACTGCAAAGACGTTGAGTAGCTTGTGTGTGTGCGTATATGTGTGTGTGTGCGTATATGTGTGTGTGTGTGTTAGCATCTAAGGGCAAACATCGATGGCCGTGTCAGGGGTGAGTGATAACCGTGGTCTTTTCAGCTCTGCAGGGCGGGTCAGACGGACGTGATGGATGGTTAGCAGCCTGGCCCCCTTCTTCACGCCTCCATCCAGCCCAGTGTCTGGAGATCTGGGCTGTTTGGTGGTTGGGTGGGGTAAACCAGTCTGGCCTTCGTCAGACAAAGGTTGTCTGCACACTTAAAAAAAAAAGAAAAAAAAAGATAATCCTTTTGGAGGCAAAATTTTATTGAATGGAATGCTGAAATTAGCTAAGCCATTAGAATCCAATATTTAGTGCAGCACTTGGAACTGCTCTCAGTTTTGACATTGACAGCTAAAGAATAAAAACAACTCCAGTTATGTGTAGAGTTTTTTTTTCTGGCTCTATTTTGCTTTCACCTGCTGAGATCTTAAATGTTAAACACAAAGGTGATTATTGAGATTAAAGGAGGTCATTTTGTCTCAACTGATATGGAAAATGTTACTTCTTATATATCACTTGTTATCATTGTAGACTGCAGAAATTTCCTCTTCAGAAATGATCCTTTAGGTTTAGTGTCGCTCCCAGAATGGTTGATAAAAGCTTAGTATTAGAGGAGGGATGTCGGCATGAATGATATAAAGTTAAAAATAAATAGTTAAAAGCCAGAGGCTGCAGTTTCACACCTGCAATTCTGGTACACCAATTCTAGGACCCATGTTTTGTTGCAACATTTATGATATTTATTGGTTAAGCTACATGCTAAGAATTACAAGCTGAAAGTGTGCTCCTTGGCGAGCACTGAGTGGTGCTACTGCAAACAGCAAGCGTCTTGGGAATGCAGCCCCAAAAATGCTGTCCTGAATCTGCAGCCTCAGGATCTGCAGACATGTTCAAAGTAGAAATAAATGAAAATGTGATGCCTCCTCTCATCCATATTCTTTTATCCGTCTCTTTCACTTTTCTTCTTTCCTCTCTTTATGTGCTTTTTCTTTTCTTAGTTTTCCTTCATGAGTTTCATCCTTTCAATTATTTGTCTCTCTTTTCCCTTTTTCGTCCTTCCATTCTCCTTTTTCTGCTTTTATCTTTCTTTGCTTACCTTTTTCCTGCTTTCTTTCTCATCCTCTTTCCCTTCGTGTCTCTTTCTTTCTGTCTTTCTTTCTGTTGTCATCCACCCCCGCGTCCATCCTCATTTGTCTTCCTGCCTTTTCCCCCAGCAAAGTTCCAGCATCTCTCCTCATCCTCCTTCACCCACACCTTCTATAAACTTCACACAATATGCATATATAGTGCGGACACATCTCAGGGGTCATTCCTGTTTCTGCACTGGTGGAGGTGACGGTGTCTCTGACACTGCCTTTCTTTTTTCTGACGGAGGTTGGCTTTCCATGGCCAGTCTTGTGTTGTCTCTCCTGTGTTTGAAGACTCTGTGGACACTGTGGTCTGCTGCTTCGGGCCCAGGCAGCCTTACGAAGGGGCAGACAGCAACCAACACCCCAGAGATGAGCTACAGTAACCTGCCTTGTGTCTTTTCTCAATCTTCAAACACGGGGGAGACAGAGAGAGAGGAGAGAGAGAAAGAAAGAGAAGCAACAAAGGCTCGTGTGAAAGAGCACAAGGCCTTCACACACCCAGGCTCACTAATTGACGGCTGCAGGGAGTGGGTGAGACAGTGGGAGAGATAAGAAAGCCACCAGACCCTGCTTACATTCTGCACATAGTGTATTCAAATGTCCCTGCAGAGACGTGGAAACATTAACACCAAAATATCCACATTAAACAAACTCCAAGGTTGTTGTTTTTTTTTTTTGATGAAAATCATTCATCGTCCTCCTCATCATTTCTTCTTGCTTCCATACCTGTCGTCATTTGGATAAAACTATTTCTTCAGATATATGCAGATTTTGTTTAATTTTCCGGCATATGTGGCACAAATAGGGAGAGAAAAGCCCAATTTGCTGCTTTGTCACTGTTTTAGTGGCCTAGGGCCACTATTTAATTGCTTTGGCCATGTGCACCAAAGAGGTGCCACACCAATTAATCCCCTTGATGGTGCAGCGTCCTGTCCCACGCCTGCACCCCCTAGTAGAGCCATCCCGCAGGGAAGAGGTGGGTGGGGTGGGATGGGTGGAGAGGCACACGGGAACGCCCCACACCAACAATGGGTACCAAATCCATACCCTCTGCTCCATTTCACCATCACCCCCTTCAATATCAATGGGTCACCTTTTATCTTTATAAGCAAGATGCAAGCTGTTCGAATACAACCATGAATTATAAAGATTTGACTGTTTGTGTATATTGCTGTGAATAAAAATAAATACTCCATCACATGATACAACATTTTACTTCTAAAACTAATTAAGTCTAAGTATTAAAATTAAAGGTATCTGTAATACTTTAACAAAATATTATCACTTATTTAAACACATGGATATTGATTGGGTGTCTTGCTCAATGCAACATTTCACAGTACTTTTGCATGTCAAAGGTTTTCTGCAAAATCCCTATCCATGTTTGAAAAATCTGCTCAGTGGTGTAGAAATTCATCATCTGCATTGCAGAATAAATTTAAGCTGAACAAAGCACCAACAGGAAAATGCACAAGTGCAAACATCTTGAGGCAGTTATGCACTTTCTGCAGCTCAGACTCCCTGCAATTATGCTGCACAAAATTCTCTGCAATCATGTCTTCTACACTGTGGAATATGACTACAATTTTCCATCTTGTCTTGGTTGAAATTAAAGTGCCACACAGTGTGCGTTTTTAGAATGCCTGTACAATTTTCCATTATACATCAGTCTTAAATAACTTGTAATATCTTTCTAGGAGTGAAAATGTGTACAAAGTGTGTTTATGATTTTAATTTAATAACTGTTATTATTAGTGTCTTGTAAGTCCATGCAAACTGAGCATCCTTCTGGCGCATAACACTACTACTACCATTATTTCTACATTCATATCTATCCTTTGATTGACCCCTTTAAAATGTTCCCATATCAATCTTCAGATATTATTTTTTCTCCTTTTGTAAGCTGTTGTGTCAAGTGGATTTCCCTTATGGGGGATTTTATTTATCTTATCATATCTAATAGTATATTATCGTATCAGCTTGTAACGTTTTGTAATGTGACCAATCGTTTCTTACTGTAATTGTTGATCTAATCAGTTTTACCGTATCTTATTCAATCTTAAGTTTTCATTGTTAGCATCTGTAATCATATTGTGTAACATATCTTTTATTTCTTCTTTTCTTGGCATATCATATCTAATCTAACCGTATTTGTTTATATCATATTTTGTCGTAGCATGCTAAATCGTTTCGAGACGTATCACGCCAAATCACATCATGTTGTGCTCTATCCAATCGTGTAATATAGTGTTGTATCGTATTGTGTCGTATCTTGACGTGTCGTATCTTGTCATGTCGTATCTCGTCATGTCGTATCTTGTCATGTCGTATCTTGTCATGACGTATCTTGTCGTATCTTGTCATGTCGTATATTGTTGTGTCGTATCTTGTCGTGTCGTATCTTGTCATGTTGTATATTGTCATTTCGTATCTTGTCGTGTCGTATCTTGTTGTGTTGTATCTTGTCGTGTCGTATCTTGTCGTGTCGTATCTTGTCATGTCGTATATTGTCATGTAGTATCTTGTCGTGTCGTATATTGTTGTGTTGTATCTTGTCGTGTCGTATCTTGTCGTGTCGTATCTTGTCATGTCGTATATTGTCATGTCGTATCTTGTCGTGGCGTATATTGTCATGTCGTGTCTTGTTGTGGCGTATCTCGTCATGTCGTATCTTGTCATGTCGTATCTTGTTGTATTGTATCTTGTCGTGTCGTATCTTGCCGTGTCGTATATTGTTGTGTCGTATATTGTTGTGTCGTATCTTGTCGTGTCGTATCTCGTCATGTCGTATCTCGTCATGTCATATCTTGTCGTATCTTGTCATGTCATATCTTGTCGTGTCGTATCTCGTCATGTCGTATCTTGTCATGTCGTATCTCGTCATGTCGTATCTTGTCGTGTCGTATCTCGTCATGTCGTATCTTGTCATGTCGTATCTCGTCATGTCGTATCTTGTCGTGTCGTATGTCGTCATGTCGTATCCCGTCATGTCGTATCTTGTCGTGTCGTATCTCGTCATGTCGTATCTTGTCATGTCGTATCTTGTTGTGTTGTATCTTGTCGTGTCGTATCTCGTCATGTCGTATCTTGTCATGTCGTATCTCGTCATGTCGTATCTTGCCGTGTCGTATCTCGTCATGTCGAATCCCGTCATGTCGTATCTTGTCGTGTCGTATCTCGTCATGTCGTATCTCGTCATGTCGTATCTTGTCATGTCGTATCTTGTTGTGTCGTATCTTGCCGTGTCGTATCTTGCCGTGTCGTATCTTGTTGTGTCGTATATTGTCGTGTAGTATCTTGTCGTGTTGTATCTTATCATGTCGTATCGTGTCGTATCGTATTATGTGGTAGCGTAGCGTATCATATTGTATTTTGTGGTGTCGTATCTTGTAGTGTCGTATCTTGTCGTGTTGAATCTTGTCGTGTCGTATCATGTCGTATGGTGTCGTATCGTATCATATCATATTGTGTCGTATCATGTCGTGTCGTATCATGTTGTATCTTGTTGTATCATAAAGTTTCTTACTGAAATGATATTATTGGATCTAATTTAGTCTTATGATTTGTATATTATTGTAGCTTATTCTAACTTTAACTTTTTCGTGCAACACTATGTTATGGTTCTGTCTCTTTTTGTAGTATATCATATCTTATCTTACTTCATTGTATCTTATCATAATTAAATTATTGTATCTTATCAAATCAAATCATATCATATAGTACAACACCATATCCCACCATACAGTGCCGTATCATTTCTTAATGTTTCTTGAATAGTGTTTGATTCCTCTGCTCTTCCTTTCTACACATGGGTCATAAGTCTCTGCCCAAACAAAGGATCTGTCACCTGTAACCATCATCCTGTCACTGCTCTTAACTGCGACTGAGTAGGTCAGGGTAAACTAGCCTGATCTGACCACTGCAGGGAGTGCAGCAGGTGGACAGACAGAGACAGACAGACAGCGGTAGATAAGCGTTAAAAGAGACTGAGTGGATGGAGTTAAAAGAAGAAAGCATAGGCGGGAGAAGGGGGTTAGAGAAAAGGAGGAGGGTTGTGGGTAGATGCAGCATCTGGCTGATATGCAGTCGTGTGCCGAGGCGATGAGGCGCCTCCTGCCCAGGAGGAGGTAGGCCGGTTTGTATGAGGCCAAACCAAATAGCCGAGTAGATAGACAGTGACAACAATAGCCTCCTGTAGCCCGCAGACAAGCTTTCTCAACCATATCATCCTCTGAACTTCCCTTCACATCTCACCTAAAACTTTGCTCATCCCTCATTCAGTTTGACAGAAATTAGGACCCATCATGAATAAAGAAGAAGCATCACAAGAAGGGCGATCTCTGCGAAGCTGGGTCAGAACGTGGAATGACCTTTTGTCTTATTTAAAAATCAAAGGGGTGCCGCTGCCGGGCCCATTGGGAAATAGAGGTGGGTCGGCTGGAGGAACAAGGGTTAGCGGGGGTGTCTGGGTGCTAATCCATGGGACCATCGGTGACCCTTGACCCCCGGGGGCATGGGTTTGGGCTCTGCCAAAAAGTGTCTGGGAGAGTCAGGCCTCCCTTCTGCGCTTCAGGCCCTCCTACCTGTAATGATTTATGGAGCAGGGTGCGATCGACACACGCTCAGCCCAAGGGAAGAGCCTAAATGGTAGTTTTGACACCACTGAGAGACGGGGTTAAAGGTGATCAATAACAAGCCACTGGAGGAGGAGAGACAGAAGGACAGAGAGAGCGAGGAGGAGACAGGGAGGTGGTAGATAAAGAGGAGGAGGAGGGGGCAGCTCTTTTTAATTGGCCTCTGCTCATTACTCCAGTCTTTGTAGACCATCGCCTCTTTTGTGCATATCACGGCCTCTAGCTCCAGGGCACATATGTGTTGGGGTTTAAGGTGGTTTTGTTTAATTCCTATTGAGCTGACCTCAGAATACAGCACTTGAACCAAAAAAAAAATGGTTTCAAGTTTGATCTGAAAGCAAGTCAGAGCAGGACGTTTTCTGTCATGATATTTTGTCACAGATCTTACCTTCAGTCAAGTATTTGATGACTTACAAAGTATGACTGTCACAGAAAAACTATTGTTTAATCTGGGCTTCTACAAACCTCTCTCACTGACTATCTTTCCATTCTCTTTCAATCACATCAATCATCATGTCAATCTGTTTCATATTTGACTTATACCCAGTGGTGGACAGTAACAAAGTAAATGTACTTAAGTACATTTTTTGAGTATCTGTACTTTACTTGAGTATTATTTTTTGGGGATACTTATTCATTTTACTCCACTACATTCAGAAGACCATTATTGTACTTTTTACTCCACTGCATTTCTACCAATGCTCTAGTTCCTCATTACTTGTGCTTTGAAGTCAGCTCATAAATTTCCTTCTCTTTTCTGAAGTCTGATCCCTAAGACAGTAAAATGTGTTTGTATAGTTCTGTTTGTCTCAGTGGTTTAGATCAGTTGTTCTCAAAGTGGGGTCCTGGGACCCCTGGGGGTCCGCAAACCATAGCGTGGGTGTCCGTGAAATAATTTGAATACATTTCTAATAAATTATAAAATTGTGCTGTGTCATTACAAAACAGCATATACACCATTGTTATGATACCATTTGGTGGTTCGAAGGGATATAAACGAGTCTTGTTACTGTTAATTTTCTGAAAGCGTTTAAAATCAATTACTTGAAAAGTATAAATGCTGTCATGTTGAGTCCACAAGGAATGTGAGAGCAGGCTCTCTGAAAAGAGAGCCGGCTATTTTATCTTGGCTCCCAAAGAAGAGCCGGCTCTTTCGACTCCCGAACGGCTCTTAATTTAGGATCTTTTGTAGCCGTATGTTTTACCTTAACTTTGCAAAAAATAATAATTTGTGTGTTGAAAACCCTTTTACATACAGTGTTTATATGAGAAGCCTTATAATTGCCCAATTTTTTTTGCATTTATTCAGTTACAAAACCATTCTTACCCTAACCCTAGGGATATGATTAGGGTTAGGGTTGGGATTAGGATTAGGGTTAGGGTTAGGGTTAGGGTTGGGATTAGGATTAGGGTTAGGGTTAGGGTTAGGATTAGGGTTAGGGTTGTGATTAGGGTTAGGATTAGGGTTAGGATTAGGGTAAGGGTCATGATTAGGGTTAGGGTTTGTATTAGGGTTAGGGTTTAGGTTAGGTTTATGAATAGGGTTAGGGTAAGGGTTAGGATTAGGGTTATAATTAGGGTTAGGGTTAGGGTAAGGGCTAGGATTAGGGTTATAATTAGGGTTAGGATTAGGGTCAGGGTCAGGATTAGGGTTAGGATTAGGTTTAGGGTTAGGATTAGGGTTGGGATTAGGGTTAGGATTAGGGTTTGGGTTTTGATAAGGGTTAGGATTGGAATTAGGGTTAGGATTAGGATTAGGGTTCATATTAGGTTTAGGGTTAGGATTAGGGTTCGGATTAGGATTAGGGTTAGGATTCAGGTTATGGTTTGGATTAGGGTTGGGATTAGGGTTAGGGTTAGGATTAGGGTTTGGTTAGAACCAGAACTAAACTTAACCAAACAGAACTAAACTCATGCAAACAGAACCAGAACCGAATTCAAGCAAACCGAACCAGAATCGAACCAGAACCAAACCAGAACAGAACTCAAGCAAACAGAACCAGAACCAAACTCAAACAAACAGAACCAGAACCAATCCGAACCAGAACCGATTCGAGCAAACAGAACCAGAACCAAACTCAACCAAACAGAACCAGAACCAACTCAAGCAAACAGAACCAGAACCAGAACAAAACTCGAGCAAACAGAACCAGAACCGAACCAGAACAGAACTCAAGCAAACAGAACCAGAACCAAACTCAACCAAACAGAACCACAACCAACTCAAGCAAACAGAACCAAATTCAAGCAAACAGAACCAAATTCAAGCAAACAGAACCCGAACCAAACTCAAGCAAACAGAACCAGAACTAAACTTGTGGTGGTTTAGATGATCTGTATATCGTGCGTCTCCACAGTTGAACGTGGAGCAAACAGACCAATATTCACTCAGATCAGGCAGTTCATTTAGAGGTGGTAATGATGGCTATAATTCCCCACCATGGCCATATCTTCAGCCCGTGTTAGAGGTTTTTGAGATGAAGAATGATACGTATCGTTTGAAATGTTCTCCCTGTTTCCCACTCTGCTAAAAACTTACAAAAATTCACTGTCCAACCTGAGAAAGCGTGTTGAGCCACGTAACATTTGTTTTGTTCCAGATGAACATTTCAAACTAAGTTGTCTGTGCTAAGTAATTTAGTTTCTGATTTTATTCCATGGTATAGTTTTTAGAGATTTCAAGTATTGGTTTCTAAATAAACATAATGTAACAGAATGTACTACTATGTATTCTTGACTGCATTTATGTATTGTGAAAATACAACATTTTGAGATATTTTTAAAAGTACTTTGAATACTTAAGTATTTTTAAAAACAAGTACTTGTACTTTAACTTAAGTAATAATTTGACAGAGAAACTTTCACTTGTATTGGAGTACAAGGAGGAGGATCTATACTTTGACTTAAGTAATGAAGCTGTGGACTTTGTCCACCACTGCTTATACCAAATCCTCTTTTTCCTATCATTCGCCACTTTTCATCTTTGTAATTTTTGACACTTGCTCTGCAACACGGCTTAAAAATTCATCCTTAACACAAAAGTGATGGCAGTGTACATATAGATCACGAAAAGTGGGACCCTAAACCATACATCACAAAGAAAGTGTGGACCTGCATATATGTAACACAAAAAACGTGGCCCTGATATGTTTTATAACAAAGAAACCGTGGCCTTAACCTGTTCAAACATAACCAAGAAAAGATGGCGGTGATGCACTCAGAACACAACAACTGTGACAGTAAGGTATTCATAATGCCAGAACTGTTGGTCACTATAAATCATTATTACCCGGCTTTCTTACTGATCTTCTGGTTGTGTAAGATGCTTTAATCTGATTGGACAAAATGCTTTGCGACCCTTTAACAACGGTTGTTAACATTCATTAATATGAGCAACACCAGAAGCAAACTAATCACACGTGATGTGCAATCAATCTGCAGAAAAGAGTTCCTGCAAACCGTTAGTTTCTGTTCGAATCAAAACAATGCGGCTAAAACACTAGTTTGGGTTAGCGTGCTAAACAACATGGATGTTTACATCTTGGATCCTGTCCAACATTCCTAGCAATGAGCGGAGCAGGTGAGAGCAACTTTGAGTTACAGATTGTTACAAACAAACTTCAGTCATGAGCGGTGGTGATGATAAAAGCAGTGTTCAAAGTTATGATATTTGCCTCGTTTATTTTTAAAGGGATGTGAACTGCAGAGCGCGGAGAGGAAGAAGATCTGAATGAGGACAGTTTAATGTTAAATCGACGGCAACAGGCAGATAAAAATCCATCGCAATGAAACGCTAACTGCTGTGGAATTACTGGGACTATCCCTTTACAATATGTATACATGAATCATTTTAAATCAATGAAATGATCTTTTAATCAAGTTTTTTGCCACTGTGTTTGTATCTTAAGGTAGTAGCCGGGTAATAAGCAGGATAATGTGTGGTTAGCAGGTAGTTATGGGAAAAAGAATCCCTACAGGGTGAGACCAGACCAAGCAGCACCCTCCGGTCTCAAAATATGAGTCCAATGCGGAAGTGCTAAAAACTGCAGTTCATCGAGCATCCGCTTGAGGCTGGCTCCGGGAGTACCGGAAACCACATACACACTAACTCAAAAAAGACGATCTTTACAGCAGAAATAAACATGTTTACAGACTGGTACAAAAGACGAGTGTAGTCTGGATAGATCATTTCTCGATCGGCACACACTGTACAGGGGGTGAATTTTTTATTAACACAGCAATTTCGAAGATATTTAGATTACCAGTCTTCCAATGAGAGGCACAGCTGACTTGACTGACAGGCGGGAACGCTGTAGCTGTTGGCTAGGAGGCTCAAAGCCCGCCTCTTTACCTCACAATCGCTCGACAGCAGCAATATGGCTATCTCTGACAATTGGTCTCAAAACAGTGCTTGGTGATGTCATGGATACAATGTCCATATTTTATACAGTCTATGGACAAGACCCCGACGAGAACTACCTGCTAACCATACATTATCCCTTACATATCACAAAAATGGCATCTTCAATGAAGTCAACAATGGTGGTCCTAATGTAAACCATTCCAAAATACTGGCCTTCATATATTTACAACACAGAAATAGGATAATAATCATAACCCAAAAACTGCAGACCTTAAACATGTATCCATAATGGAGAAATGTTGCCTCTGATACATTCTTAAAATAGAAACGGTGGCTGTTATACAATCATGACACGAAAACGGTGGCTCAATGGATTCAAAGCACTAGAACAGGTGCCCTAGACATTCATCACAACAAAGTTAAAGGCGGATAACAATCATGACATAAAAATGGTCATCCTAAAACATCCATAACAAAGGAGTTTGTGGCCCTTACATATTCATACCACCAAAAATGGTGGTTCCATTCATTACACAACAACAGAGGCCCCTTGTACATTAATCACATCAAAATTACATCCCTTATATATAGTACATCTCAAAAGTTATGTGGCCCAGAAATGGTACCCCTTATTCTTTTAATGTTAAAAATAATGATAATAATGGATATGACTTATATAGCGCTTTTCTAGGGACTCAATTATGCTTAACATAAAGTGTGAAAATTAGAATTAAAAAAACAGGTGGGGAGGGAGTAGAGGTCACGTGTTGTAGGTTTTTTGAAAGAGGTAGGTTTTGAGTGAAGAGAGTCAGAGTTACAGATGTTTGGAGGGAGAGAGTTCCAGAGAGTAGGGGCAGGAATAGCAAAGGCTCTGCCCCCCAATGTCGGTGTTTGGTCTTGGTGAGGGGGGATAGGAGATGGGCCCATTCATTCATAACACAGAAAGGTGGCCCTTTAACATTCATCACAAAATATTGTGGCCCTTAAAGATTCATCATGCAAAAATATGGCCCTAATGCATTTCAACAAAAATTGCGTCTCTGTTACATTCCCAACACTAAAAATTGTGTTCTTAATACATTAGTTACCCCAAAGCGATGGCCCTAATAAATTCATAACACAGAATTGGTGGCCCTTATTCAAATTCTTATTTCCTTTAAACAATGGTTATTTGTCTTCCCCCTGCATGATGTCAAACTTTGTGTGCCTGGGTGACTGTATGACAGTTTCTCTGATGCCTAGAAGTGCCTCACACCCCCTCTGCTTCCACCAGGAAGACACACATACACACACTCACAGTCTTGGAGTATCTCTCAGAAGTGAGCTGATTAGGCCTAAGACTGGGGACTGCTTTGCCTAATCATATCGCTGCATCCAAATCATCTGTGTACATTTCTAATTACATAGTGGCACGCCGTGTCCTTGAGCACAGTGGCAGGTCTCCATTTCATCTCTGCGCTGTGTCTAACCCCCCCTGCTTGGCTTATTTTTTTCCTCCCCTCTCTCCTCTCCTCCATCCTTATTTATTTATTTTCATCAGCCTTATCTTTGTTGTTGTTTCAGTCGACTGTGCGCCGAGCAACAGCACTCATTTGCCCACCGATCTCCGTCCTTTGAACTCAGCATCGCAGGGCAGAGCCGACTGTCGGGGGCAGCGGGATCATCTTTTGATGATCTGTTTATTGTCCGGCTCCAATTTGCGGGAGTTCACAATATAATATTCATTCCAGCATGCATAACATGATGGATCAGTCATGGGTAAAGGACAACAGCAAAGAATATTGTTGGGGTTTGGATTACAAGGCTGGCACACAAACAATACAGAGCAGAGCTAGAACTTCTTTCACTTTTTTTTTTTCCTGTGCGGGAATGCTTTGCCTCCCCTCGATTGTCCATTAGTCTTCTTAAAGAAACAATAGAACTGCTCCGAGTGTGCAGAAAGATGATCTTCCGTGCCTATACATTTGTGAACTCTGAATAGCCATGTTTTTTTTTTCTCATTTTGAATATCCTTGATGAAGTAAGGCCCTGAACATCTCTGTGAGCTCCAGATGACCTTCCCATTGTTTATTGATATGTGTCTCTACTGCAAGGCCTTCTCTTTTCTTTCCCTCTCCTCCTCTCTGCACTGAACCTCGTTATTGAAGTCAGAAGGCATTTTGACGCCATCACAGCTGACAAAGGCAAGGTTTTGAAGGTGAAGAGAGGGGACCAACCTTTAACATGGGAATGCCGTGTCCATGCGCCACAATTAACTTTGCAACCTTGGCAGTAGTTTAAAAAACCTCCTCAGCAGCTGTGCTGTGTGATTTCAGAGGTGTCTTTATTGTAGCTGCTTTGTTTGGTTAGTCTATTATCATTTATAGGTTTCCTTGGGCTATGTGCAAGCTTTATCAGACATCCAAAATGAAGGCAGTTCGTACATTTCAGATGATTGCATTTATCTTACCTTTTCCTCTGTGTTCTGATCACCTGCTCAGGTTGTCACAGCCATTGTTTAATACCCACCTGCTCACTGAATCAGTAGTAATTGCTCCTGCTCTAAAGTATGACTTTCTTCTCATTGTATGCCACCAACAGTAACATCTCTGTGCTGCTGCCTGGAGGCGAGTTCCTGAGATATTAGTTCTCCACTCTCAGAACTGTTAGTCACACTGACAGACACCTGAGGCGATATAAAATGTCGCTCAAAGCCATGAAAGAGGGAGACGGGCTACTTCTCTTCTTCAGAACCTCAGAGTGAGGAGCAAAGAGATGAAGAGGGGAGGAGAGAGTAAGTTTCTAAGACTGCACTTAAACCCCTTCGCATATGGGGGCCATACCTTGGAGAAGACATGAAGGCAGAACCCATATAGCTACAAGGCCCAGTATCATAAATAACACAAGACTTCTCCTCTGCCGTCTCCGTCTCCTCCAGTTCACTGCTGGAGTGTTTCATATGGTAACTAGGTGTTCACTGTGTGGCCACATTGTTGCCCATCTTTCAAGTGGCTCAGAGGAGGAAACCTTGAGGTAGGGGAAGAGAAGGAATTTTTGATGAAAAAAATACATTATTCTGTTCTCTTTTTTTCAGTCTCCATCCCCCCTTTCTCTGCCACTCACAGTGGGAGTGGAGTATTTATTACATAAACGGTAAAAAGAGGAGAGGAGAACTTGGCTGGAGGATGGGGTAGTAATAGAGAGTGAGAAAGCTACAGACTCTTTCACCTGACAGGTTAAAAATGTGGGTTACATCGAGGAATGAGCTCCTTTTTTTCTCCTCACTCGGAGGATGTACGTGTATTTGATTCCACTATGCTTATCAAACAGTGTCAGTCATAACTCAGTATTAACCCTGAATACTTTTACATTACCAGCCATAAAAAGGGAGTACACATTCCAGGAGAAACTGTATTTTAAGCCGGCTAAGACTTATCATCTGCTGCAGTTCTGCTCCATATGTCTGAACATGCAGATGATCCTGAATCCCAACAATGCGAATCAAGTGAATTATTCAGCCGCTCCCATTATTTTCCATAATTGCCAGCATTGTAGTGGTGTTTGTAATGTCATTAATAACAGGCGTTGGCGTATAATATGCTTAATGTTATTTATCTGTTGGCAGATAGCTTGATGCTGCTAATCCTCATTCATTTGCTGTGGATCAATGCAAATCCGCTAGCGTGAGTGAAATCCCCCCCTCCCCCTTCCCAGAGCCGATGGTTCCTAATGTATTTTCCCACCATTAACCAGCCATAATCCCTGCTAATCATCACTAATCCACATCTCCTGTGTGTGACGATACTTCCCTGATGAAGGAGGCATCAGTGTTTCATGAGGATGGAGCTCCTCTGCGAGTGCTGCCGAGGGCCCACTCAGTGCAGGAGAGAGAGACTGCCAAGAGGGGAAGAGGAGGATAGGAGGAAAGGCTGAACTGTGGTGATTCGTGGGTCAAATAGCTTGGTTTTGCTGTTTTGCGATGAGTTCGGCTCATGTATTATTGATTTATCGTATAATGGAGGTTGTGTCCCTTCTTTGGGCACAGAATAAAAATCGCATGTCATCAAAAGCTAACAGTTGGTTGCAGTCACCACAAGCTTTTTCTTGTCTGGCCAACTGAGGACTCCTTCTGTTTCTCTGTCTATGTTCACTCTGAAGGCCTCTGTGTGTTTTAGTCTGCGTTTCAATCCCTTTCTACTGGTCACACAGAAGCCCTCACTGGTTTGGAGTGGGTGCCTTGATACTGGGAGGTCTGATCGAAAAACTTTTGAAACTCAATGTCTCTCTGCATCAACGACTATCTGAGCACGGCTGTTGTGCATGCAAACACTTTAACAGAAACAAAACATTACCTCCAGTTGTGTCCTGCATCTACACCAAGTCTTGTTTATGTATCAGCTTGACATTTGATGAAAAGCGCATCATCTCTTAGACTAGTAGACTTATTTTATAGAGCAGAAAACAAGAACTGAGCATGTGCAGTCTCTTGTCTTGCATGTTTGAGCTGTGCTCATCACAAATACATTAAATTGTGTTGAAATTATGATTACATTATAATCATAAATATAGCTACATCATTGTTCTTCCTTAAGGCCTAGATCAAAGTTAGAGATAGGTCTTTCATGTTGCAGTAACTCCTTTTTACCACCAGGGGGCGCCTGTGTCTCGCAGTTCTCTTTGGGCTTGCTCTTTAATGTTGGCCTCTACTCTCAGTTTGACCATCTCAGGCGGTGCAAAGCCACTTTCCCCCCCTCTTGTATCACAGAACCACAAAAGCCGTGACTTCTTTGTGTTCGTGTCTCCTTTCAACTCACATTTCTAAACTGGTGAGAGTGTACAAATGTCGCACCCAAATTTGTATTTAAAAATGATCGCATTACGCAAAATAAAGGATAATCATGGTTGATGTTCGATGTCAGAGATGTATAAATGTCACAGAAATTAATAACAGTGGAGAAAATATCTGTTCCCAAAATTTGAAACGAGTTTTCTTCAGAGAAGGACGCTTTGTCAAACTTTGTGTTGCGCCTTTATGTGCCATTACGGCACTCTTCCAATGAGAAAGATGTCTATGAATAACAGAAAAGCGCAACTCCTGCAAGATATTTAAGAATAATTTGTGCATGAAAAACAAAATTATGACCTATATAGACAATGTTTCTTGGCTGTGCAGACACGAGTAAGGCCTTTAAAAACCCTTCATTGTGAATTAATGAGGTCCGTGAATGTATGAGATTAACACCTGCATAACATCTTTAAACTTCTTACTTCTAACTTAGAGTTTTTTAAACTAAATGTTTTATTTGCCCTTGATATGTTCCTCACTTGTACTTTACTGTATCTTGGCCTAATTTTGGGTTCTATTGTACAACAAACTGCGTACCACCGCTGTGGCCCGCGACTATTGGCTACCACACACATAAGGGCCTCGTTTTAAAGACTACGTTTAGTTTGTGATTTTGAGAGATTGAATATTTATTTATGTTCCAAATTGCATTAAATTCTGTTGCCTGTTAAAGGAGGCCTCTTATTAAACATTACGGCCTGCGCTTCTGTTCATCCTATCTGTGCTTTTTCCCCCCTCTTCTTTGGAAAAGAGGCTGATTTCTGCCTGCAGGCACTTCTGTCTCACATCAAAGATTTGTCACAATCCGCCTTTTAAACGCTTCAAACGTGACATGTGATGGACGATGGGTTATAGAGGAGGGACGACTGAGATTTTTAGAATGATATATAATGATATGAGGCCTTAATGATACCTTGAAGTAAGACATCACTTGAAAATGACTCCTCACAATACCGATTTGATTCTAATGCAATAATAATGATAATTGTGGAAACCAGCGCTCAATAAAAAGACAGAAAGTCCGTATTAATATTGCACCATTTAATACTGCGATTTTTACACAAAGATGTGAACAACGTCAGAGACTGTGTGAACTTAGCAGGGGATGCCTGAGGTAAAATACTGTTGTCTATTCCCTTTAACAGCACATGTAGACAGCAGCTCGTGCTGTTACATAACCAATCACTGCTATTAAACTGAACACATGGTGTGCTGAACAGCGTCAAACTTTAGGAGCATGTTCATCTGGTTTGCCTGCTGATGCTACAACAAACAGCAACAAAAGGACGAGTGGTTTGGACCTCAATGAAGACAAAAGACTTTTTCTTGTATATATGTTTTATGTAAGTAATAAAATATTACTATAACATAAATATAAATGTGACTTTGCAGTCTACATTTAGCAATCAACATACAACCAATGTAGTAAACGAAAAGAGAAACAGACTGAAATCCACTGCAACATAACCATTAACAGAGCTGAACAAAAAGCTCCAAACACGTTTAAGAAATAAATATATATATATAAATGGTCAGATTCATAAATGAAATCATATTAAAATATCTTCTTGGAATTAGTAAGTGTACAAAACTGCCCGGAAAGAAACCAAAACAAAACAATATCTCAGAACAAATACAAGTTTACATATTGGACATATTTACATATCGGAAATAATCCTGGCAACATTTTCTCTAAAATCTTTTTTTAATTATTATTATTTTTTCTTGAAAAAAAAAGGAAAAAAAGAAATGTTTTCCCTCATGTGTATTGAGTAGCACTGCTGTAGGCTCCTGGACTGCTCCAGCACAGAGGAATGAGACATAACGCATGACTTTTTTTTTTCTTCAGATTTCCTTTAAGGTCAGAAAAAATAAATATATCTAAAGTGAAATCCCTTCAATGCTTTACCCTAAAGGAGTTATTATTTTCTTCCTCCGAATCCAGCGTTTGAGTATAATACAATGGACGTGTGAACAAAGGAAACGGAGTGGCTGTAACCAGATTTTAACATTAAAAATAAAACACAGAGAAGAAAGAAAAATCATGTACAGGCGTGATAATCCGACACGGGGCACTGAAGTTACCTGAGTTATTATTACTTTTCATTTTTGACCAATCTCTTTTGAAATGTTTGGATTGAACAGGATAACAGGCAGTAAGCAGTGTGAGCCTGACGCACGACCAGTGCGCTCTGTGGAACCTGTAAACATGGGATTTATTGTGTTTAAGCCTATGGAGATTAGCTCCACTCACAATTTTAAAACAAATATTAAATTGCAATAAACAAATTAACAAAAAAAAAAATAAGTGCTCCATGCAAAGAAAACAATAATTTCAACACAAATAACCCTTCCAGAAAAAATGATTTTTTCTTAGAATTGCCCTTTTTAGCGTCTGGTGCTTTTTGCAAATTTCGACGTGGTCAGCTGCAAAGCTTTAAATATCTTTTAAGGCATGCAAACAGGACTCCTGCGTCCTGTTGCATTGGATATTTTCTTAAATATGTCTAGCTTTTAATTATGAGTGTTTTCGGGTGCCATAATTTCCATCACTTTCCCACCATCAACTCCCCACTGAGAGAACAGGAAAAACTGGAGGCTGCTCTGATGAGTTAAAGTCATGACAGAAATCATAAAGAGAGACACTGAAGTTTAAGTAGCTCCAAACCAAAACATCACACTTAATATAACAAAGAAAGCATACACTAATATTCAGAAATCTGGTTAATCAGTTAAAGCCTGAAAAGCAACAAAAAGGCTTTTCATCTCCAGTGTTTGATCATTTTCAGGCGAACACCTCGCTCTGGTGAGCGCCAATAGTTCATGGTGCACCAGGAGGAGATGCCACATTTAATTACTCCCCATTAGAAACAGCCATGGGATATCAAATTTACTTTATATGCAAGTCACCTCCATATAATTTTGGTAAATAAAGATCTTTGTTTCACTTTAAATGCGCACGGAATCAATAATAGCGAATATTTTTTTTCTATTTTCATGATTTTTTTTTTTAATTTTCCCTCTTTGCCATCTATTTGTTGGACATCTCCGAATACTAAGGGTAAAACTCATCTGCACAACTTCCCCCATGTCTCTTTTCTTTCAAGAAAAACAAAACAAAAGCCAAACTTAAATATTGTAAACTCCACAGTCCCTTTCCCTTTTCTCTCCCCCTGCAGAAACGCTGGGATTGTTCATGAAAACAGTCACTGCACAGGACTCTGTAGTGTGCGGTGTAGAGGAGGGGTCTCTGCCTGGGAATATACGTCCTCCATATTCGGGTGAGGGACCCCCACTGGTGTCATTCTTTTCTCTTTTTGTCTTCTGTTGCAAAACCAAACACGGACAACCTCTTTTTCCAGCTGCAGAGTAGCGGCTAAAGTGCTGATTTCATGAGCAGACGGCTTTGGGCATTTTAAGAAATGATTCTCCAGCGCCCCTTTCACCCCCACTTCGATGGAGGTCCTCTTCTTTCGTTTCCTGCCCTGCGCAGCGATCTTGTCTAAATTGGTGGGACTGCCCGTGTTGGAGTCTGTCTCCTCCAGCCACTTGTTTAGCAGCGGCTTAAGTTTGCACATGTTCTTGAAGCTGAGCTGCAGAGCCTCAAACCTGCAGATTGTGGTCTGAGAAAAGACGTTTCCATACAGGGTGCCCAAGGCCAAGCCCACGTCCGCCTGCGTAAAGCCCAGTTTGATCCGCCGCTGTTTGAACTGCTTGGCGAACTGCTCCAAGTCGTCGGAACTGGGCGCGTCCTCGTCCGAGTGGTCCTGGTGATGGCTGAACGCCTGCTGGGGCGACTCCATCTGGTTGTCGTGGCTGCCCGAGTCGTCGTGGAGCGGGTCCCGCATGCCGTGGTGCAGGGAGCCGGGCTGGGGACTTAGCATCGCGTTGAGGTTTGTGTATCCGGGCTGGGAATAGACCAGGGACTGGTGGCTGTTGGATGCTGGAGAGAGCGGGGATAAGTGGTGGGTCGTGGTAGGCGCCCACGAGCCATGGTGGCCACCCTGTGTCTGCTGGTGCACCAGGTGAGATCTGTGGTGAAAGCCGGAGCTCAGGTCGTCCCGGCTCGCCTGCACGCTGGCTTTGTGCTCCTGCTGTCCGATGTGGGTGCCGCTGGACCAGTCGGTGTTGGACGTGGGCAGCCACTGGTGGTGCGTCAGGCTCATCGGGTGTCCCGTGTTGGTCGCCGCGAGCCCTTGCAAGTACTCGTGGTGCATCATTTTCTGCACCTCTCTGTAAGTCGTCCCCTGGTGCATCCTATCCGAATCCGGATGCATGAGCGGGTTGGACGGTAAGGAGTTATTCCTCGGAATATACTGAGCTGTTGTCGCCATGGCTCCTACTTCGAAAACTGACGCGCACCTCGGAGGTCTCCAGGCTTTAGAGCCAAAACGCAACAACCTGCTCTGGGAGGTCTTGGGGAAGAGCGAGGACACGCCTCCCTTCCGCTTGTATTGGCTCTTCTCCGATTCAAGCCCACTGGGGACACATTCAATAGGCGCAGGGCTTCAGCGCATGGTACAGCGCATTTTTCGCACAGGATGGATGGAGCTCCTGTGTTAGATACGTTATAGAAAAACATATGCTCTATTTATTAAATGTCTCTTTGAGTTTTTTACAGTACTCTCATGAAGGCGCACAGATATCCACCTTTCTGTCTGTTAGATTTGCTTTCTCCAGTTCTCTCGGAGGAAGCTGAACCGTCCTGCTGCAGCGGCTTTGATTCGGTTTCCCCGAGTTTATATCGGTTGTTTTGCAAATAACCACGTGGGGGAGTACGGGGATCTGTTTTAAGGGTTGCCCCCCTCTTCTTAATGCGCGCACATGCACTTACAAACACACACGCCCGTGCACCTTTATAATAGGTCACTGATGATTATAGCGCTCCTCATTTTAAATAGATTATAAGGCGAGATGCTGCAGCTCTGCAGACACCCACACAACAAGAGGAGTGTAAATAAACCTCTCTGAAATATGTGTGTGAGTGTGTGTGTGTGTGGATTCTGCTGTAAATGTGTGACAAATTTGAAAGCATTTGCTCTATTTCAAAGCCTCCGCGTGTGTCATTTATCTGTATTGTCTCGGTAATTTTCAATGTTGTATGATCTCATCATCACCACCCACTTAGTTATGATAGGCCAAGATACACTCTCTCTCTTCCTCTCTCCTCATCTCTCCACACACACACACACACTCACACACACGCGTTTGCAGGTGACAGATATTACACACTATTTATTAACCTCCTTCAAGATGTTTTTTTTTTTAATCCTAAGCACAATAAAGCAGTCGGGATCAATGTTTAGAGCAATCAGCTGTCTGATCATAGTCATCTATAATTGATTCTAAAACGCTGTAGATCAAATTTAAATGGCTTTGCATCCTCACTGCAAAGCTGCTGCAGCTGCTCTGCATTTGTCCCTGTCCTGAAAATTCAAGCAAATAAAAAAATGCTTTTATTCTGATATCATTTACCTCTCGAAGCATTTTTTACTAAGCAGCAACTTGGAGAGAGAAACCTTGTGTTTCTTCCTCCTGGCTCCTTCCTCACTACCTCTCCCGGTTGATCTGATTATTTTTCCCTTCACGTTTTGTCCCAATAGCAAATTACCAATTCTATGAATTGCAAAGCAGCCTCAGAGACGCTGAGGGGTAGAGAGAAGGGGGGGGGGGGATGCGAAGATTGAAAGGGATCTTTGCAAACACAATCACGTTCTTAAATGGAAATGCGGGGCTTTAAACAAATCTTACATCTCTCCCGTTCCATTCGCCTAAAACTCTGCAATCAGGCGCATGTTCCACTCCTTCTAAAACAGGAGCGTTTTGGAAGATTTTTTTACGCGCAACAGTCCCATTTTCATCATTTACCTGAAAGCAGTGTTTTGCCTTTTTATCTCTGCTGCGTGTTTGTTTGTTGTCATCTTCCCCCACGCGACTATTTTCTTTCTATTTACAGGACGACTCAACTGCAGTGTTCATTTTAATCCGGGACTTCATGACTAAAAGGTAAGTTGTCTCCTTTCTGCTGTGACCGCGTCCTTGCTCTAACAATGTTGCTGCGAGTGTGTGTGTGTGTGTGTGTGTGTGCGTAAAATGTTGTGCCAGGGTCACAGGTGCTCGTCATCATCTCTTGAAAGGCGTGGTTTTTGTCCACCCATCCTTTATATATTTATTTGGGATGAGTGGGAGACAACTTGCGAGAGTTTTCCGCGTGTCATTTTTGCTGCAATTCGTTAAGATGGGAGCCAAACGACATGATAAAATATGATTTTTTTTTTACTGGATGTGTATAATTTGATTTAATTCATAATGTGCTTTATTTCAGAAATAACACAAAAATTAACATGTTGCATTTTGCAAACATTTGTATCGGTTATTCTCCAGAATTAATATTTTTCACGATGAAATGTATCTCCTTTATTGTATAACTTCAATTAAAACCACAATATATAATTAATTATCGAACTAATATGATTAAGAGTAATTAGTGGTTAATGGAGCCAGTCAGATAAATCGTGTAAATGGTAAAACAACGCGAAGACGGTGATGGTCAGAGCTCCTCTAACGCATTACATTATTGTAGAATCGCAGCCCGGACGTGTCTTATTGTCCCTGTCTTGAACTCCTGAGAGACCTCAGTGTCTGTGTGTCACCACAGCTCCATGCAGCTCTCACTTAATGAAGATGCGTTCGCCATTCACTCCTTCTGGTCCCCCAGTCTATAAAAAGCAGTGGTTTCTGCGACACAGAGCCAGTCTTGTGCTTGTGCCCTGCCAGCGACGAGCTGCTGGAAAAGAAAGATCCAGATGCTTTGGCCCCCTTTTTGCAAAAAGAATATGGCCTTGTGTGCGCTGAGGTGCATTTTTGTCAGGACGCGCGAGGTTTCCATGGTGCGCGCGATGAAAGGGATCACACAGAAAGTTGGTGGTGAATGACAGGCCGTACAGGAAGAGCGGCTGGAAATGAGCGCGATATGATGGATTTTAGAGAGGAAAAAAGGGACAGAAATTACGAGGCACTCTGAGTATTAACCGCAGAGATGCGTTTCGAGGAAGTTGGATGACCCTTTTTACCAGAAAAAAAGTGCGTGTGCACAAGTCTGTCCTTTGTATCACCCTGACATCACAGTTTTCTGATTTATTCTCCACTTTTTTTTTACGAGTTTCTCTCCTGCAGTGTCTCAGAAATACATTAAATGCAGAAGTTCCATTAAAACTTACTGAACAATTACAAACATGGGTAGGTCAATCACTCTCTTACTTTTCCTTGAAATGATGTTTAAATGAATGCAAGCGCAATTCCAGTACAAATGTAACATAGGGGTTTATTTACAAGAGAGGAGGCCTTTTCTTTTGTCAGCCACTCACGTGTTAATCTGTCTCCCAGTCTACTTGATATGCAGCAGTTATTGTCAGGGCCTCAACCAATAGGACTCCAAGGACCCTACAATCAAACAAGTTTCCTTCTCGCTCTCTGTCTGAGTTTACATGCAGGGTAACACATGTATAGAAAAACGACAATAATTGAAAGCATTTTTCTTAATCGCATTTTATATACGTGTCATAAAGATGTTATAAATAATACAGCACAAAGTTTATATCTTCTACAACTTAAAGCTTTAGGAGACTTTCACCTTCATTGAAAAATATAAATCTTAAACATAAAAAGTCAGACTTTAGCCACGTTCTTTAACTTCCTCTTCTCTGAGGTTATAAATATGACTGAAATGAAATTCTGAAGCAAAGTTGAACTCAATCATCAACTTTTATTTCCACAGGTACACATGCAAAAACACACTCACTCTTAAAACAGCCTCGGCCTCATATTAGATGTTAAATACAAGTCTTCCTCAATTCCATGGGGAACATTTCGACCTGCCACAAGCTATGTTTAGATTTTAAAATTCATGTGATGTACCCCCCAACTACAGCACAGCGACTGGAATAATATCCACCAACTCACTCAATCAGATAATTGTATTTCGTTTCCTTTTTTTTTTTTTTTTTTTTTTGATAGACATGCGTAATAGGCACTAAATATGCAATACAAAAAAAAACCCTGTTTGCCCATCCGTTTTGAAGACCAAATCGTCCCGTGCGTTTCAGGTAACTTTTTCCCTTTCTTTTTTTGGCTAATGAACTTGGGCTATTCTGCCAGCATCCCCCTGAGAATGCGACTTAAAGGGAAAGGGGGGGAAACGCTTCTCTTGTGGTAAAAGGTGCGAGTTTCTTCCTCTATCTCTCGGCTAATTAGGCGGGGTCTGAACACACCAGGATGAATATTCATGAAAGGCACCAGCGCGCAATTAGTAGTGGAGAGAGTTCCCAACTTCAATCCCCAAAACAACGCAGCTTGTGGAGGAACGGGGTACCGGTGCCCCCCTTCTCCACTCCATGTGTCCCTGCTTCTGCTCCAGCACTCTTTGAGCCCTTACTTATACTCTCAACTCTTATCAGCCAGACTCCTGCTCCCACTTTCAAAGCAGCCAGCAACATGAGTGATCTGTCCACTCCATGTTGGGAATAACAGTTAATCCAATTACATTTCTCAATAACTTGTGAAGTGGCAAAAGAGAAATTTCCTGTGTCAGATGAGGGGTAAGAGTTCTTGAAGAGGAATGGACAGAATCCCATTCAGAACTCAAACATAAATAAGCCTGACATTAAAAAGATTTGACTTATAAGAGCACATTTGTGACCCTCACTTCATGAGGTTGGAGATCTAACTAAAATCTCACACACACATGCAGAGGCACACATACACACACACACACACACACACACACACACCCCCACCACCTAATGATGCATATCATCTAACACCACACAATTCCATAAGCATCACACCTCACTTTTGCAAATCCCCTGAATCGCCAATAGCCCCTGGTGCACACGCCTGCTTCCATCCTCTTAAAGCCTCCCTCCACCTGTCTGCTGGTTTGTATGTCATGCTGGCCCGTGTGGCTGTCCGCCTGTCCATCCGCCCCCGCCGAGGACCCACAATCCTCTGCTTTGAATTCAAGGTGATTCTTATCCCCGACCCCCTCCTTGCCCCTGCGCGTTTGCCTCTTGCCTCCATAAAGACGTGTTTATGTATGTATGTATGTGCAGAGGGGAACACAGGGAGGGTTTTTCAAGGGTTGGGGGGGAGATAAGCAGAGGAATTTGAGGCCGGTGAATATGGATGGGGTCCCTGCTTTTAGAGAGCACCGCTGATAGAGAGGTAAACAGCTCCTGGCCAGGAGAGGGGAGGAGGAGAGGGGCTGAGGAGGTGGAGGGGGAGCTAGTTGATGCATGCACTGGCATACATTTGAGGCCTAACTCCATATCCCTCTCTCTCTGTTATTCGCTCACCATCTCTGAGGACTATCTGTCATTATTCCTTCACCTTTTTCTGTCGTTGAGCTTTTGCTTTCTGACAATCTTAAGGTTCCATTATCAAAGCACACACAGAGTGAGGGTGTTTGCAAACCTGATTTAAGCCGCAGAAGTTTTTAGTTTCTCTTTGCTGATGCTGCATTTTTAAGAGCGATGAAATCAACGCAGGTTGTTGCTTACAGGTGGTGTTATACTGCATCTAGAGAAACCTCTCCTTCGACTCCCCTCTTCTCTCTCCTCCGGCTGTCCTCTTGTTTAGATGATGACAACACCAGTAACATAATGGTCCTATAGGCTTCTGACGCTCTCTTTTTCCTCCTGTCTCCTCTCCTCCTGACAGATCCGGAGAGCCTGAGCAGCTTGGAAACACAGAGGCCGCGACCCAGCAGGCCACAGCAGGAGTGAGTCGACTTGTCTCACACGTACTGGCACGATTTGTGTGTGTAAGAGTGCAAACATGACGCCTGGTACGTTTAGTCTGGTGTTCATGACTCTGCAGAACTCCATTCCAGACCTTTTATTTTGAAGATGAGTGAGATGAGCACAGCTTTCTATATGTGTGTGTTTCAGGGAGAGAGACAGAATAATGTACTCACTTACAGTAAACAGACAATATGTGAAGGATTCTGTGATGGCTGTCAGGCTATATTTGAGGAATTACACAACCCCTTTAATTATGGGAAAAGAAAAGATTTTCCAAACAACACTTATGTTTTAAGAGTTTCATCCTACAGTCACAAAGTGTGCTGCTTGCCTCTGAACAATTACACTTGAGGCATTTTAAAGCATCAAAATTAATTTCCATTTAGCATTTTGAATAATTTATGCATTTGTTTGCCATAAAACTACCAACATAGAAGATTCTACAAGCTGCACATGGTTCCTGTTGATCTTAAGATTAGTGCGTAAGACCGAGCTGTAAGAGGAACAAGCAAATTTAGGCTGATTTGTAATGAATTATTGGAGCACTGCGACTTTATTTCTTGTGTCTTGTGAACTCATAAAGGGTTGGACACTTTGTGTGCATGACATGCAAATAAAATACAATAAATCAATCCTACACTTTTATAAGGACACAACAGAGATTGACACATTTTATTACATATCCTCTTAACCCTCCTGTTATGTTCGTTTCTTAGCGACAGAAATAATGTTCCTGGGTCAACTTGACCCGGGGCATATTTAATGATTCAAAAGTGTCAGAATCCCAAAAAATCTCAATAAACATTTTTTAAATCTCATTATGAACTTCATTACTAACCATTTAAATCAATATTTAGTGCAATGGTGTTCTTTAATTCTCACAGATCATGGTGCAATGAAGATAACTCTAATTTTTTATGAAAATTCATGTTCAAATTTTTTTTATGTACATTTGTGATTGTGTCAAAGTGATTGGGATGCTATATGTCACACAGTTGCATAGAAACATTTAGTATTTGACACTTCTGACCCCTTTTAGCCTCCACTTTGACTGAAGGGTCAAATTGACCCACAACCAGTATCTATGTAATATAAACATGCAGGGGGGGTTGCAAATATGTGAAAGCAACCATTTTCATTTTATATGTTGTTTACGCTAATTAAGCCAAGCAGAAGAAGATTCATAGCGAAAAAAACACTTTTATCATTTTTTTTTTTTTTAACTTTCAAATGGGTCAATCTGACCTGCAACATGACAGGAGGGTTAAAACATTAGTTATTATGTAAGTCATTTTATTGGCAGAAAAAAGTACTATTACTAGAGGAAGGTTACAGTTAAATTTAATATTAAGTGTACAGAAAAATCTTTATAAACCCCATCTGTGTTTTTGCCTTCAAAATAACTGATGGAGCTGACTACTTATGACAGAGTTTGATACCTTCATGAGGACCCAATAGTTCCATCATAGTCAAAATTTCCTAAGCATCAATTATCAATGTTTTTTCCAAAAATGGCAAGTGAGAAGAAACAACAAAAACACTGACATAAAGTCGTCAGGAACACATTGATTCTCGAATGTAGTAAAACTTGGAGTGTTACAATGAAGCATCTGTAAGAAAAGACAGAAAGGAAAGCTTCATGGTCATTGGAGGCCTCAGGAAGTGAATTAGACTGTAGAAAGATAAGAAATCAGGGAAAATTGAAAGAGACATTTTTATTTCATGATTGGCATCTTACCTCTCAGCCAAAGGGTCTTAATTTGTGTTACTTTTAGTAGCTTTTTAAGGAATCAAACTCTGAATAAAGTTAACTTAATTCGATGAGGAACGTTCACCTCAGCATCTGGCTGATGTGCGACGTTCTGGCGATCCACAGGTGAGCCCTCTCAGGCCCCGTCTTTCCTCCGGGGCAGCTGCTTAGTTTTAACCCACTTGATTGCTCTCTTGGCCACCACACAACACAGCTACTCTCTCTCTCTCTCTCTCTCTCTCTCTCTCTCTCTCTCTCACACACACACACACACACACACACACACTCCACACACACACACACTCCAGAGAACTTCCACTCTAAAGGCCCCACCGCAAAGTTATTAATGAGCTGTTTAATTTTAATTAGATAGTAATTCATGTTAATGCCTGCTTAATGGAGCCAAATAATTCCCCTCGGTCACTCGGGGTCTTTATGCTTCGTTTACCAGCCCCTGCAGTTATTCTCTGGCTTTTGTTTTTATATTACATTTCCAAGTCTATCTTGCTTCTTTTTTTTTCCCGAGCAGTGAGTGAATGATGAAACATGAAAAAAAATGGAAACATATGGGGTGAATGAAGCGTGAGAGTGTGTGTTTAAAAGAGCGTCTGTGTGTGTGTCAGTGAGTGGAAAAGCAAGCAGTCGTGTGTTTTTATTTTTTGTCCCTGTTCTTTTTTATGTATTTTCAATTTCATTTAAGTGCTTATTAAATCAAGTGTGTTTTTGCCTGTGAATGTATTTCAGCATGTGAAAAGTTGGATTACAAGGCCACACACGCTAACACTTAAAGACGCACACACGCACACACACACACACACACACACACACACACACACACACACACACACACACACACACACACACACACAGACTTTCTTAATGCACAGGCCTCTACAGTAGAAGTAGTAGAAAAGGTCAGACTCAGTATTGAACGCTAAGCAGGGTTAAACCCTCAGGTTGAAGTGCAGGTACCGAGACATTTGTGAGAGAGAGGTCAGGACCTTTTCGTCCACCCATGCAGGTCGGTCCGAGAGGTAAACTGCCCCCGTTGCTTCTGGCATGTCCATCCCCTGCACTGATGCTGACCTTAGTGGACACATTCGTCCTGTACGCTCTCCCCTTGAGGTTCAAACACGTAGAGTGACCACACCAGCTTAGACCACCGCGTGTGTGTGTGTGTTTGTGTGGGGTCAGTGCTGCCGAGTCTGTCTCGGTTCTGTCTGGGTGCCTCGGCTCTAGTGGAGCACTAAGCTGAGTGGTTGAATTGAGTTAGTGGCTACAGACAGGCTTTTAATTGTTGATTGACCAGTCTGAGTGCTCGCTGAGGCCGGGGTCACCAAGGAGCGCAGGGCGGGGAGGTCCCCAGGCCCCAGTGGCAATTTCAGGACACATACACCCCAAAGCGCAGAGATGGAGAGGAAGCCGGTGTGTAGTGGTACTTTAAGACGTGGCAAGAGAGACGTACAGAAGCTGGGGATCTTTTACAGAAAGTTAGGAAATTTGTGTTGCTTTATTTATTTGGTATTTTTCTCACAGGATGTTTGATCTTGGGATTTACAGAGGCCATGCGATTCGAGCAAACAGAAGCGCACACGGACGACAGCGTTACAGTCGCTGTTAGCAGCTCAGGCTTTGAGGTCTGCAGATTAGCAAGTTCAATGTTTACTTTTCCACAAAATCTCAGCCCCTTCATCTGTTTGACAATTACAAATTTACTTTGTGCCCGTTTCATTCACTTCCCTGCCCCTGCACTCCCTCCTTCTTTATCCACCCCTTCTCTCTCTCTCTCTTACTCTCCTCCAGCCCTCTTTTTCTCTAATTCTGCACAGGGGCCTCAAAAGCCCATTCTGCTGTTTTAGCGGGTTAGCTCTTCTCTCCACTCCTCCTCCTCCTCCTCCTCCTCTCCTCCTCCGCCTCCTCGGCTCACAGCAGGTGCCCGTCCTCGGCTAACATTTGTTATCTCTAATCCTGCAGGTTCGGCGCACAAAAAGAGCGTAGTAAACTCTCTCTCAGACCTAATCCCACCACTCCTTTTTTGATGGCGCTCCCCTCGCCCTCCTCTCCCTTTTTTCTCCCCTCACTATCTCTCTTTTAGGCTGCTGGGGGGGACTCTCCACCTCTCTGATTGCCACATAGCTTTTTATCACCATGGCCTTCAATTTGGGGGGCAGCTGTTGGTGGAGGGGAGTGGGTGGTTGTCCCCCCCCTCTTGATTCTTTATACCTTCAATTCCAACTCTTTTCCCTTTCTCTCTGCTTCTGTCTCCTCTATTTTTGCCCCCTTCTCCCTCTCTCTCTGTATCATTTACAGTCATTTTCTGGCAATTAAAATGGAGCGCTGCTGCAGGATTTTCGCCTGCAGTGCAACACTACAGTGCTGATGAATAATTCTTCACCCTGCAAACTGGAAAGCTAGCCTTTCTTTCATGTCGGCCCTTTGTTGATTTACCATTAAAACTTACTGCTCCGTGCGATGAGTGGAGGGCCTGGCTCTGCGGGAACTAACAAAAAGCAAAAGTGAGGATGAAGCAGATATGTGTACATACGCTTTAGGGTCATTTTTTTGTCAGCACAGGATGAGGGCGTCTCTGAGTTATGCGAGTGAGTCATATATTTGTGTTTATGGTTTAGATTTATGGCAGTGGAGACTTTTCATTTATGTCCACTGTCTTGTTCGGCACCACTTAGGTTTTATGCTAATTCTTCTTATCAACGCTTTTCATTACAGGGCTTAGCTGTATTGTCTGAGTGATTAGACGGTCATTCATCTCCGTTTCTCTTTCACACACTCGCACACGCAGCGAGCAGTGACTGATGTGAGGATGGAGTGTGCGGGTTGCTCGGGCTGCAGAGGTGGGGTATGTGTTGGCGTGAGTTAAATGATGCGAGTCTCTTGGACAGAGAAGTTCTGCACTGTTTTCTTTCAGCAGCGTCCTGAAGCAGACTCTGATGTTCTGACTGGATTTTTACTGGAGTGGTTTATAGAACCCAGGAGGGGAAGATAAAGTTAAATCTGCTTTGTTAAATGTCACAGAAGTAAATAAAAGAGAACAATAGACTAGACTAAACCTTAAATCATCAAACATTAGGCAGAGGGTGATCATTCATGAGGAAAGCTTCTGCTTCTTTTGACCATTATCCTGGACGTCATTAACTTTTTGACTGAAAACACTTGTAAAATTACAGTGCCTGATTTTATTACTTCAAATATTGTTATATTATCATATTTAATGACTCTTTTATCTATCACAAAGCTTTCTGTTTATGTTGATGAACAAATGTTAATTCAGTGTCCATGTATATAAAACAGCAGGAAGACCCTGAATGCAGCAGGAACTATGCTTGTGCACCTGAAACATGATGTTACTCCTGGACGTCATTCACTTTTTGACTGAAAATGCTTGTAAAATTACAGTACCTCATTTTATTAGCTCAAATATTGTTGTATTATCATATTTAATGACTCATTTGTGAAACTGCTCTGATTTGAAACCAGAATCAGAGATTATCTGTTGAAATGACTTAAATCATATTCACCTGGGGCCTCATGTACAAAGGGTGCGTTTGCACAAAAACGTGGCGTACGCTCTTCTTCACAGCAAAGTTCAGATGTATCAAGAGTGAAATGACCGTGGAAATGTGTGGTGCCTCACGCCAACTTCATGGCTGGTGTATGCATGTTTCTACAGCTGTTGATCCTTGCGCACAGATTCCTACATCTGGATATTTTTGTGTGTATGAAGTTTTCTGGATTTCAGCATACGCCATGTTTCAGAAGGAAATCCACGCAAGTCTTTGTACATGAGGCCCCTGATGAGCCTGACAAATATGAGGGAACATGATTCACATTAATGAAGAAAATAACTTGTGCTTTCAAGAAAATGTAATAGATTAACAAGAATAAAGTCATTACATAATGAGGATAAAGTCATCATTTTATTTATTTATTTATTTTATTTTGAAGGAGAATATCAAAAGAGCAACCAGGCTCCAGCTCCAAAACAAAGAACATGGAGCACTTTGTGATGCTATACTTACGTACCAGTTTCACAAATAAATAGAGTGCTTAGTTTTTTTGCATAGTCTTTTCAAAGTATTGAAACGTATGACAAAGTGATGCTGATGGCCAAAAGAAGAAGTATTTTGTTTCTTGAGAAACTTATAAACTCTGATTGTCCCCTTCAAAATAACATTTTTGCGTATAACTAAAATGAAAACTTTAATCTTGTTAATTTACAATTTTATTCTCATAATGATGGGACTTTATTCTATTCTAAATATTCAACTTCTTCTCTCTTATTCCCACACCACACAAAATCTAATTTAATATGTCTTTAATATGGCCCTAATCCATGCAGCTATTTGCATTTTGCATATCTCTGCTGTTGGGCTGAAACCTTGTGTCTCCAAAAACTACAAGGAAATTAAAAAACCTGTGTTTGATACTGTCAGAAGCTCATTTCAATGCTTTTCATTGGCTGAAAATGTTTGATGCCCACTGACAGGCACTAAGGGTGACCAAACGCATCCATTTTGAAAAATAAGAAATAGAAAGTGAAATATGGAGATACACGGTTCCTGCCTCACAGCCGCGATAAATACACTGTATGTTTACATAAATGGTCTTATCTGGCAAAGGAAAAGACTAAATCCTGTGTAGTGCCAATTGCTGAAAACAAACTTCACTTTGAGGAAGAATTGCTGAGTTTTCAGAGCCTTCAAGAGAAAAGAAAAGAAGGCAGAGATTGAACCCCAGCTTTGAGCAGTTGATAAAGTTCTAATAAAGGAAGTTAGCATGATAAATTGTTATAATTTTTTGAACATGAAGTAAAAAAAAGTGCTGCACTGTCTTCATCCTACCACTTGGGGTGCCTTAGTTTGTTGGACTGTAATTGTTAATATCTTAGAACTGTTTGTCACCTCTGCATGAACGCCAGGTCACAAAATTTAATCATCACCCGACACCATGTCATCCAAAACACAGAGAATCACCAATATCTGTGCCAGAACTGTTGCTGCTTAAATATTCAAGCAGGTTTATTATACAAGGGAGATAAATGTGTCATGACTCATGAGGTGAAATCATTCTACACGCATTTATAATCACATTCCTTGTTGAGTCATTTGTCTAATATTAGACATTTCTTTACCACTTTCTTTATCTATCACTAAGCTTTCTATTTATGTTGATGAACAAATACATGTGCCCCTGAAACATGATGTAACTCCAGACGGATCAGCCTGTTTTTTGTATAGATGCCACATGATTGTTACCAAGGTATACATCTGCGCACCACCTGTGATATCTAGTGCTGTTCTTTTGTGGCTTAAAACATGAATTTTAGAGGCTGAGGAGTTTGTGTAATAACTTAGTAATAATAATGAATGAACCATTAAACAGAGAGAGAGAGACACAGGAGAAACTTTCAGGAGTTTTGATCCTGACTGGAGGGTCTGAATTAGGGCCTGAGAGGCAGAATCTTCCCTCCATGTCATCTGGCTCAGTAGTTATCTCCTAGTCACTTATATGGGCTTCAGCATATTGAACAGCAAATATGAACATGCACTCACTTGGATCCACTGACAGGCACACACATGAGCAAGCAAACACACACACACACACACACACACACACAAACACACACACAGCAAGTAAACAAACACTCTATTTTTCACACTGTCACACTCACATGGACACAGTCACGCGCTGAAGAGATAATGGTGGCCAGAGGCGGTCTTAGTGCTCTCTCTCTCTCTCTCTCTCTCTCTCTCTCACTCGCTCTCTCTCTCCCTCGCTCTCTCTCCCTCTCACTCTCTCTCCATGTCTCTGAGGCAGAAAGCGTGCTCCGGTCCTCACTGTCTGTTAGATTTGATCACCATCACCCAGCTGCAACGGACAGTGCACAGCTCGGCTCAGCTGACGGCTCACTGGCACACACACACACACACACACATGCACACACACTGCTACTGTGCCAGAGGATATTACATGCAGTGTCTGACACCTCTAAATAACTGTTTACTCTGTGTGTGTGTGTGTGTGTGTGTGAGAGAGAGAGAGTGAGTGTGTGGATCTGTGCATGTGTATGTGCCTTTGCATCTTATTTGCTTGTATGGCTGCCTCTCCATCCATAACCATGTGTGTATGTGTGTGTGTGTTTGCGTGTGTGTGTGTGTCAGGCAACAACAGGCCTATGAAATGTTTCCAAAATGATCATCACATATTCCCTGCTCCTACATGGCTGTCTCCGTCATTAACATAGGCAACGTTTATTCCCTTGAAGTATAACTGCTCATTTGAATTGACAATGCCCTCATCATATGTAAAAGAGAGTGAAGTGCAATTTTACTGTGTAATGATTAAGCAAAATAATTTAAATAAAAAATGTGAATGAATTTCTGTCTGATGGAGTTTTTTTTAGCTTTGCCGCTGCATTTATTTAAACATAAAAAAAAACTGTGCTGTGTGAACATAAACATAAATTCATCAGTCATCTGCATACTTTCCTTTTTTCTGTTTCTTTTCAGACCACTCACACAAACACACACATACACACACACACACTCAAAGAAAGGTTTATGAAGCTGTGACAGACAAAAGGCAGTAAACTGTATATCTCCATGTGCATGTGTGTGTGTGTGTGTGTGTGTGTTTGTGTGTGTGTGTCTGTCTGTCTGCATGCACGCGTGTGCATACATGTATCCCCCTGTCTGTCTGCAAAGAGGTTTTAATAAGACAGAAAAGAGGGGGTACAGTAAATCCTAAATCTGAGCACGCCCATCTGAGAGACCCGAGGGTGCCTTGCTATGATTGACAGGCCTCCTTTCACTGGCGCTGTAGGACGGGGGACGGATTAGGACCGTCTCGCCCTAAAGGGCCATTGTGGCTCCACGTCTCCCAGCTGCTTCTCCGCGCACCCCTCTTCATAACCAAGGAGGGGCCCCTGTGTGTGTGTTTGTGGGCGTGTGTGTGTTGGGGTGATGTTGTGGACATGGCATGGGGGCCTGACCTTCTGTCTTAATTCTCCGATCTGTTGAGGAAGAGCAGGATGGCAGGATGTTACAGCTGAGTCCAAATTTTTGGCAAGATTGAATTAATGGGAAATGTTATACACAACTTTGAAGTACACACAGCCTGGATACCTTTCCAGGTACACAGGTAGAACAATTTAAAGGAGTCCTGTTTTACATAACGTCTGATAATGTCACTTTGAAATCTCAGCCAAACTTTAAGAAAAAAAACGTTTGATTTTACTGTAGATTTCAGATTTCTTCTCGAGTAGCATATGCAATGTAAAACTTGCATTCATCACTCCAAAACAGTTTCAAATACTATGATCAGTTCATTCTAAAAATCCTGAATTTAACCCTCCTGTTATGTTGTGGGTCAAATTGACCCTTTTTAAAGTCTATTTCAGGTAATAAATGCCATCCAAACCAGCTGAATGCAGCATAAAAATCTGGGCAGCATGAGGCATCGTGTTAATTTATCAACATCACTTCATAAAAATAAAAATTTCCAAATTAAAAAAAAAGTAAACAAAAATCAATCTATTGTATTTATATTAAGGGCTTTCCAATGGACATTAAAAAAGATTTAAAACATGAATTTTAATGAAAAATGAGTGAGTTATCTTCATTGAACCATGATCTATGAGAATTAAAGAACACCAATGGACCAAATCTTGATTTAAATGGTTAGTAATGGAGTTAAAAATTACATTAAAAAAAAAATTGTATTTAGATTTTTTGGGGGTTCTGACAGTTTTTGAGAATTGAATATGCCCCGGGTCAAATTGACCCAGGAACATTATTGCTGTTCCAGAGAAACGAACATAACAGGAGGGTTAAAAGTGTTGCTAAACATCAAGTCACAGTTTGAGATTGTCAGATTGTGAAGCCCCCTGTTCAGTTTGGTAAAGTTTTGACTCCTCCACTTCACTTTGGCAGTTGTCAGTTGTCGGTCCCTTCGCTGTGACCTGAGCCACTGAGGTAACACAAGTGAGAAAAGGTGACGCTCACATGGATTTAAAACACAGGTGTGCTGCTTCACGTGCCCGCAGCCCTGCCTCCAGTGTGTGTGAATCAGAGGCCCCTTACATCCAGACTTGTTCAGTACAACAGCCTGAAGTCTTGATCCTTTCTAATCATCTTCACTGTGATTTATGGGACAAGTTGAACTGGTTTTGAGCTCTCTTTAAAAGAAGGAAAACAACGTGGTGACCCTGCTCTTCCCTCTGTCCTCGTTTTCACCTCAGAGTGCGTGATCTCTAAGGCTACGTTCACACTGCAAGGCTTAATGCTCAATTCCAATTTTTTGCTCAGATCTGATTTTTTGTTTGCCTGTTCACATTACTATCTATAATGTGACCTGTGACCTGTAACTGCCCCGCATACGCAAAAGAACAGTAACAATGACGTCACATGCAGCTGTTTCACAAACATGGAGGAAGTCAGCATTTTCGCCTTCGTTACAACGTTTTTGTGCAGTGCGAGCCGGAGAATGAATGACCAGGTGCTGAGGAGGTCAAGAATAAAGAAAAACAGAGCCAAATTGCTTGTTTTGTCTTTTTGCGGAGCCGTGGCTGCAAATATGATTGAAAGCTTTATTCATTATTTGTATTTATAAGGTCCAAGACCTCGCTGTCCCTCCATTGACTTGCTCCATCGTTGCTATCCTCCATTTTTGCAAGGCTAACGCCGCGCTGAATTGTGACGTGTGTCACTATAAAGTGATGTGAGTATCAAATGCGTATCAAATCCGCCTTGGTTGTTCACACTGAGGTTGCATTGAAAAAAAATCAGATCTGTACCTGATTCAGGACCACATATGGAAGTGGTCTAAATCTGATTTGAAAAAAATCTGATTTGGGCCACATTTGAGTGTTCACACTGCCTCTAAAAAAATCTGACCTGGTCTATTGACCCCAAAAAATTTGGATTTGGGCCACTTTTGCCTGCAGTGTGAACATAGTCTATATGTGATCACATGTGTGCGGACAATCCAACATATGGAAATAATTATTTCATGTTTATTTCATCAACAGTTTAAAAAGTTGTGGAAAAGGATTATGGTTGCTTTGTGTGTGTGAGAGAGAAAGAGGGAGAGGGAGGAAAAAGGGACGCAATACACTACATGCGAGAACATGCCAGTAATCTGACCTTTCCAACCTTTCTGCTGCTTCCCTGGGGTTTCCCATCCGTTTCCAAAGAGGCCTTGTGGGGAGTTCCTCATGGGGGATCCTTCTGGGTTATGAGATCCCTGGCGTGGATGCTGGGTAGGGGCGGGCGTGCTGGCACTGCGGCAGTACTGGCGCAGAGCTTTGCCAGGATTGGGAATGCCAGAGGCCTGCCACACTCCTGCTGGGAGCCTCCCGGGCAATTAGACTGCTGTGGTAGTGAGCTGCTGTCTGAACTGTAAAGCAGAGAGAGAGAGAAAGAGAGAGAGGGGAACACGATCAGTGATTAGAAATATAAAACGGTTGGTGTTGACGCCGTGTTGACTTTCGCTAATCGACTGAGTGCAAACAGACATAATGTTTCAGGTTAAAGTGGGCATACTGTTAGCATGCACACTGAAATACTTGTAAGCATTTTGATCTCAGACTGTGAACGACATGATAAGTCCTTGGAAGAGCAGCCTTGATTTGATATGTGCAAAGGGTGAAAAAAGTTGCCCTCCTTCTATCCATGTCCCTGTCACCCCAGCGGAAAGAGGAGTGAATCGCTCTCACTCTCGCTGTCTCTCCTCCTTTCTCCCCTCTCCATCTCTCTGTCTGATGAAAGAGGAGCTATGATCGCTTCGACAACAAAGGGCCCCGGCCGCCTGTGTTTGGATGAGGCTCCCCTTTCTTCTCTCCTTCCTCCTCCTCCTCTATCTATCTCTTCTAACCCCCTCTGATCTCACTTACTCTCTCTTTCCTCCATGTCGCCCCCCTCTACCCCATCTCTTCCACCCTTCTCCCTCCCTTCCTTCCTGCTCTATCTCTCGCAGCCTGATGCCACTCACTGGCGTTGCTCCTTCGTTCTTCGTTAGGGCCTCAGCGATACAATCAGGGGACGGAATTAAAAATCAGAAAGTGTCCTTGTCGGAGAGACACCCCGGATGGCGCACTTTGATGTCTCCTCGGAAATTTGAAATTCATATGTTGTCACACTTCATTTTACCCCCCCTCTCCCCTCCTTCTCTCTTTCTCCTTTTCTTCGCCTTCTTCCTCCTCTTCTCCGTCAAGAGCCATCATGTACTATTCAGTTAAGAAGAAAGAACGCAGAAGAACGCAAGACACGTTGAACAAGTGTTTCTGAACGCCCTTTCTTGTCTTTTATTTTTCATGTTTTTACTTTGTGAAGAAGGCGGGGAGACATAATGAATCATTTAATTCTCTTTTGATTGTAGGTGCTGGGGTGCGTGGGCTTAGAGGTGGATGACAGGGAGTGAGGGACCACAGGACTGGGTGGAAATGTGGCGGCAGGGCCACTTTGATGCCATATCTGAACCCGCCGCCAAGTCGAAGCTATTTGACAGAGTGAGGAAAGTGTGGCTGGCACACGCACTGTAGCGCACACACATATCCAGACAGGCACATAAACTCTCTGGCACAAATCCTGGCCGGGTCCCTAGTGTAAAAAACAAATAAATGCACATGCTGTACGAGTTTCTCTCCGCCCTTCAAAATAAAAGACTGGAGTTTGGACTTAATCCTGTTATGGTTTCAATAAAAGGAACATCACAACATATTAATTTTACACCGAATAGCATGTGAGTCACTGTGAGCATATTGTTGTGATCTGAGGGAGTTCTTTAAAAAGAAGTGAGTAAGAATAATTAGTAATGAGTCAATGACATTAATAAACAGCAGCCTTCAAAGAGACATCCAAAGAGCTGGATTTAAAAAATGACACATTTCTGGACACATTTCTCATTCTTGTCTTGAAGAAAATGAGGGGGCACATCACCGGGTCCTTGATAGCCCCTCCCAAGACAGTTACAAATGGGCATGAAGGTGGGGTTGGGGGGTTGGATGAGCAGGATGGGGTTTGGAGACGGGGATGGTGTAGTCCCACCGGTCCACTGTACCCCCGATTCATCATTAATCACTCCTGCTGAGCCCCTCAGACCCTCCCTCTCCTCCTTACCACCCCTGTCTTCCACCTATAAGACCCACTCCCCAAGGTGGTGGCAACCCTCCCCTCCTTGCACTATCAACACCACCCGCAACACTTGCCCCTCCTCAAAACAACAATTTCTTCTATCTAGCACCTCAGGAAAGTCTTTGTCTCCCCGTCTTTTATTTTCCCCCTTTCATTTCTCTCCTCTTTCACTCTCCATCTGTGTCTTTTCCCCCCCTGCACTACTTTCTTCTCTTTTTTTTTCCTCTTTCTTTGTGACAAATGGGTTTTAATAAAAGCTGACAGAGCAATGAAATTAAACAAGTGCATCCCATGGCCAGCTATAGCTCCAGCCTGAGCGTGGCACTGACATATTTAAAACAGGGCCTTAATTCAGTAGCCCGCCCCTGTCTTACATCACCAGGACTCCTCACTGTTATCAGAATCATTATTACTGCCTGATGCTGTATTGTTGTTGTAAAAAAAGGATCACAGCTACAACTGGAAGCAGAGGAGACAAGCATTTAGCAGCCTGCTTCGTCCTTGTGCCAACAGTGACCCCTATAAAACAGTTTATTCCATTGACCCTATTAGCAGATATTAGGCCCCATCTCCCATGTTGCCTCATTACAGCCCTGGATCGTAAAGAAAAGGGGGTTGGGATGGAGAAGGAGGTGGACGGGGAGACAGAAAGCGAGTGCGCGTCTTTTCCGAGGGAACCCTTCCATAAGGAATAACTGACACCGAGGACTTACCCACGCCTCGGGAGCTCTCGCCCGATGTTGGAGAGCATTGTTTTGTTGGATTACGGGGTGAGGAGGGGAACCTAATCCCCTAATTTTTAATCTCTCCTGATTCCAGAGGGATGCATAAGAGACTGGGGGGCTTCCCTGACACAGCTTGGGTAGATGGGTTGTAGAGAAGGGGGTCTTGGTGGTGGGGGGGGGGGGGTGGGGGGGAGAAAAGAGGAGGTTTCTTAACAAAGGGGCATATGAATTTTTGCTGGAGCATGCTTACAAAACTTTAAGGACCACATTCAAATCTTCAATCGCAGCATGAGAGGCCATTTTTATTCAATGAACATTATTGGAATTGCAGGATGAAAAGAAAGTGATAGAAAGTCTCCAAACTAAGAAGAAGATAAATCAAGAGTGAAAAGATAGCCGCTTATGAGTGTGTTGCAACAAAAATAATTCCAATCCCATTTGTAGTCCTTGCACTACACAAAATTCAGAATCTCTCTGTGACAGTGATAACATATCCTTCTCTCCAAACATTTCTGCTTTGTCACTTCATCCCCTCGCCTCCGTGTGTCTGGGTGTGTGGATAATTTCTCAGACAGCTTACAGTGACAGGCTTTTGGGACGGGGGGGATAAGTTGTCTGGGAGCTCATCCCTATAATCTGTGAAGGATATACAGGGTCTCCCCAGGCGGGATACAGGGACTGTTCACCTGCAGCATTAGCCAAATAAGATTAGGAGCTGGACTGGAACCCAAACACTCGCTGTGGGCGGAAATATATATGTGAGTATATACAAAATCTCATAGGGGGAAATTTGTTTGAAATTTTTTAAGCTGAAAACACACTTAACACCTTTTGCAATGGGAATTTCAACATCCAGTTGATGCACAAAAACGTATGAGGGGAAGGAAGGGACATCAAACCTCCAACTGGGTTCAACTGAAGGCCTCTTTCAAATGGAAAGTTAGCTGCGGAGCTGGCGGGAAGCGGAGCAGGACGGATGGAAACAGCGACGGAGGAGGGAGGGTGGCAGCGGCGGGCGGACACAGGGAGTTAGAAATCATTGCGTCCATTGACGGAGTAACCTTGGGCGGCTTCCAGCGTGACTGAGAGAGTGAGTGAGCGACGGGGTCCTGGAGCCGGGCCAAGCCCAGCCTTTTGTGCCAGCAGCCGCCACATTCCAATCAGCCACGGATATTTATACTCCGGGCCTAATTGAAAGGTTGGCTTGTGAACCATCTGCATGCACCCACACTCCAACTCCCCCTGCAACACACACACACACATATACATACACCCACACACACACACACACACACACACGCACACACACACACACACACACACACACACACACACACACAGACAGACACTCTCCTTAGTGCTTTACCATCGCAGACACAGCCAGCTTTGACCCACAGAAGAGAGGGTCCAGACGTGCTGCATCTGCGATGGCTAGCATCCCAAAAGGGCAGCAATGGAAAGGGTGACTTATGGCGAAAGCGTTTTGGCCAAAGGTTAAATTCAGAATTTGTTTCCTGTTCTCTAGATTAACTTCTCCGTGCAAAAGTTGTGCAAAAAGATACTGGAAATTAACACCAATAAGCTGCTGGTTCCAGTTTGTGATACTCCAATAAGCTCTGATGTTGAAGTAAATTTAATTTCATTCCTACACAGTCCATGATCTGAGAGTCTTACGCGTAGTGACATAAAAAAAAAAATCATTCTAAAGCTTAAAAACAAAGACGCAACAAACCCTAAAAGTGAGCTAATCCATTAAGTGGTTGTTATTACATTTAAATAAACAACACACAGTTCCCTGTGTCCCTTTCACCCGGATACATCTTTCCTAATAACACCAAACAGCCTATCAGCATGGGAACTTTTTAACTGGTGTTAATTTCTACAAAGTGAGCCGACAGACCTGTACGTGGTATCGGTGTGCAGCTGAAGGAGTCTGGCAGCTGATAAAAGGAGCTGAGCACCACTGTGAGATAAATGACTTGATGATTGATTACCGCCCGGAGCAGAGAAATGAGCACAGCACAAAAACCAGTCAGAGACGTTTGTGTAATGAACATTTTTTCTCACCATAACTTCTCTATAAAAAACACACAGCAATCACTCTGTGTTTAGGGTTGACACTGGATTTCAGGTGAAGCTTGTAAAAATCATTAGAAACAGAATACGTCTTCATCTGCCTCACATATACTCTTATATTGTACGTTTGATTCAATATGATAATAAAGTCGGAGCTTGAAGTGAAACTAGAATAAAATGTTGCTTAATGTGTCTCACAAAATTCAACACACCTAACCCTAAATTTTAAGTCTTATAAAAACTTTCAAAAAAATCACAAAAATGAAGTCTAACCTTGATATGATGCTGTTAAAAGGTTACCTTTTGCATGAACGTTTTTATGTGTTTCCCTGAAAATCCATTAAATCCATTTCCCTCAACTTTTGCATTTGTTTCTGTATTTGTATGTGGACTGTTGTTGCCTTTTGGCGTATATACTGTAATTATAGGTAATATTCTGGAGGTAGTTTTGTGTGCAGCACCTGGGTCCAGGACAATAATGTCCACCATATCATACTGTATAGTATTGTATCAATGTGTTTTATATAGTATCCTATGGTATAACGCAGGGGTACTCAAATACAAATCTTAAAGGGCCACAATAATTTTTTCAATGAGCCAAAAGTCCATTTAATGAGGTCGGTCAGACCATATGCAATAATACTGTAATATTCAAAACAAAATGTCCTTTTTGTTCAACATAACAACAAAAATAAAAGTTGTGCTCAAAAGTTTACATACCCTGGCAGAATTTGTGATTTCTTTTTGGCCATTTTTCACAGAATATGAAAGATAAGAGAAAAACGTTTTTTTCACTCATGGTTAGCGGTTGGGTGAAGCAAATTATTATCAAACAACTGTGTTTACTCTTTTTATATCATACAGACAACAGAAACTACCCAATAAATCATTAATTCCGCCAGGGTATACTTATGAGCACAACTGTAAATGTTGTTGTTGTGTGTTTTTGTGGCATAGATGTGTCAAGAGTCCTGCTTGCAGCTTGATATGTTGATTTCAGTGCATTTATTTTTGTAGTTCTTACCTCTGAATTTTGAGGAAATGTCTCTTCAAAATTCCTGTGCTTCGTCTTATAATGCCATTTCAAATTGGAAATCTTCAGTCTCCTGGCATATTAAGCACATGGGTCTTGTGCTGGTTGGAGGGTGAGTGAATGCAAAAGTTTCACTCCATTCTTCTTTCAATCGCTGATTTTCACCGTCCACTTTTCTTTGAGCAGCAAACTTTGAGCCGCCTATTGAGGGCCAAAACATTATGATTGATACAATATGTTGTAACGCATTGTATCAATCTTAATGTTTTGGATCAAATGTCTTGTGTGGTATCAATGTGTTGCATCTTGTATCGTATCATATCATATATCATTTCGTAGCTTATCATATTGTATTGTGAAATGTCGCTACATATTGTATCCTAACTTTATATAAGCATGAGGGGAAATGTTTTCTAAGTTAATTTAAGTTGTAAGTTAAGTGTAAAGGAATAAAAATAAAACATTCTCCCAGTGAAATGCACTGAAGCAGATGCAAAAAGACAGAAAATCAAAGTATTTAAGCAAAGTGTGAGTACAAAGCTTGAATTACGCACCTGGTTAAATATTTTTTACATCAGAATACGATTTACACTGCCAAGTATTTGTAGGCAATATGTAAAATGATAAAAAAAATAGATGACATAATCCTTAGTACGTCCCATAGTTTAAAGGTTGTAGCAGACAAAGAAAAAAAGAACATCTCACAAAAATCAAACAACCTTCGGCCTTCAACTTACCCCAAATTTTAACTCTCAAAAAGTTGGACAAGTTGTTGGACAATTCAGAAGAAGAAAGTCTTGCAATATCTGTGATCACCACTTTAAAGGTTGAGGGGGAAAGTCTTTTTTAAGTGACTTAAATAGAATGCAGAAAATACAGGCGTCAAAGGTACAAAAAATGGGTGTTAACTGATAATATCCAAATGAATTTAGTGTTCATCTATTATGCTGATGCTTGTAATAAAACACTGGTTTTAAATTCCTCCAGCGTTCACCTCACTCCTGATCTCCACTTTAAATCTCATCTGGAAAGCTAAACTCGTGTTAAACCGACTGACTAACCACATGCCAAACAACGAGCCAAAAACCAGGACTCCAGGGGAGCCGTGGCACAGTGAAACACAAATATCCGACTTCTGTCTCACAAGCACAGAAATGCAGCACAGGCTCATGGGATCGGGTAACTAAACCCACTGATTAATGCACAATTAGTGTTGTGTTGTGTCAGTTAACAGGATGGAGCTGATGGAGTTTGCAGCTATGGCGAGGAGTGTGTTAAAGCTCTCGGCGGGCATCCAGCTGGCCCTTCGCTCATCTCTGGGACGTGCTGGGCTTCCTCTGCCAGCTGGCACGGGAACACAGCGTCATGTTCATTCATGACAGGCATCTCCAAAAACTTGTGAAAAACCTCATGATTCTTGAATGCTCCTTTCAGGAGGGGCTTTCAAAAAGAGAGAAATAGAAGAAAAAAAGAAGGAAAGAACACCTTTTTATGTGTTCTAAGTCAAGGACGTTTAGGGCAGCTCAGAAAAGTTTTCAATATGTTGCCCAAAACATTATTTATGTTTGTTGTGGATGATGCCTCTCACATTTACATCGATATAGAAGAGGAAGTTAAAAAAAGACAAAAACTCTTCCCAACAAACACAGAAGGCCCGATCATGTGCTTATTCTGTTCAAGTTTGGAGTATGTTTGTTTAAAATGGCAAATGGAAAAATGCCAACACTACGCATACTTTAGAATGTCGGCTAACATACCAAAATAGTTTTGTTTTTAGTGTGATTTTGAGGGACACTTATGGTGCACAGAAAAGCATACTTAATAGAGTTTTTAAAAGATACAAACGAAAAGAATAAAAAGTTATAAAACAGTGCAACATTATCAAACCTGAGATAAATAAATAGTTTGAGTTGGCAATCTGTCAATGCAGGTTTCACAAGTATCAGATGTTGGGTTTCCTATACTAATGGTTGTTCAGCACAAGCATGAGTAGCTTTCTAACACCGAATGTAGTCCAGTATCATTGTTAGTGGCATAATTTAAAGGCTGATCATGTATGTGCTTTTACCGATCCATTTATCCTGTTTTAATGGCTTTTCAATAAGTGCTTATGTGAGGAACCTCTCAAACTTCAAGTCTTCAGATGAATGTAGAAGACTCTTTTTTATAATGATGTAGAATAGATTCTGAAAAACATGCAACATTAAAGTTTTAAAGTAAAATATGAGGACAACAAAGAAATACATAGTCTTCATTTCAGATTACAACATCAAAAACATAATCTGTGCTTTTTTTTTTTATTGTTTTCTTATAGCTACTAGTGGTAAACTGAATTTTCTGCAAGTCAGTGATGACAAAAAGTTTTAGAACTTTTTAGTTGCTAAAAAACACTAAAATATCTGAAGTTTTGGCAGCAAAATGTGCAAAAAAGTGTCAAAAATTGTGTATCTCTTTAAAAGAATTCCACCTTTTAACTGTTTATATTTAAATGCATAAACACGTCCAATTTCCTCAATTTGCTGTTATTTGTTTCTCTGTTTAAAGTTATAGTGTGGATGCAGGTTGGTGTGTGCAACACTTGGGTCGAAGACATACAGTATTTCCCCAAAAAGACAATAGTGGGCCATATCATACTGTACACTGCTATTATGTATTGTATTGTATCATGTCTTGTTATGTCCTGTCATGTTGTACCATATTGAATCATATCCTACCGTGTTGTATAAGTCTCGTTGAGTCATATTGTATTGTTACACGTCGCAATGTTTCGTATTGTATTGGTTATATTTTGTGGTTACCTGTTGTGTCGTGTCATTTCGTATTGTTTGTTGTTGGTGCCATTACGTGTCTTGTTGTTACGTGTCTTGTTGTTACATGTCGTGTCGTTTTGTATGTTATGTCGTTACGTGTCGAGTTGTTACTTGTCGTGAAGTTACATGTCGTGTAGTTACGTGTTGCTAGAATTGTGTCGGGTCGTGTCGTATTATATTGTGGCGTTGCATGACGTGACATTTCGTATTGTATGTGTTGTGCCGTGACATTACATGGGGTGGCAGTAGCACAGTCCATAGGGGCTTGGCTTGGCAACTGGAGGGTCGCCGGTTCGAGTCCCAGCATGGATGAAGTTTGGCAAGTGGACTGGTGGCTGGAGAGGTGCTGGTTCACTTGCCTGGGCACTGCTGAGGTACCCTTGAGCAAGGCACTGGACCCCCAACTGCTTGGGGTGCACTGGTTGATGGCAGCATCCTCACTCTAACATCTATCCTTAAGTGCATGTCAACTGCATGTTTGTATATACACCAAACTGTGCGTGTAGCATGACCAAAAAATAACACAATCCCCCCCGTGATTAATAAAGTATGTTTCTGTTTCTTCTTCTTCTTCTTCTTCTTCTTCTTCTTCTTCCTCTTCTGTTTCTTCTTCTGTTTCTGTTTCTTCTTCTTCTTCTTCTTCTTCTCCTTCTTCTTCTTTTCGAATGTGTCATTTCATATCTTGTTGTATTGTATCATAGCCTTTCATTTGCGTTAGGTTCAATTTTTACTGCCTGCACTATACTACCTGTAAATTATGTGTGGAGGAATATGAACAATAAATTCTCCTGGTGAAATGCAGTTGATCAGATGTGAAATGACAGAAAATATTAGTATTGCAAATTGTGAGCACAAAGCTTGAATTAAGGCACCCGCTGAAAGTTTATACATTAGCTCAAGATGTACACTTCATAGTATTTGTAGACAGTATGTAAATGGGATAGGGTGAGGCAGCTTGTGGACAGAGCAGGCGGCTCTATCCAAGGTACTGAATCACTGACTTTCAGCTTTCACCAGGAAACAGAACCATTAGCGCACTGCTGGGGAATGGGGACAGGCTGCCAAATGCAAAATCCTCCTCTGTTCTCCCTTGGCTTGTGCCTGTGATAAATCAAAATGCTGAACAACAATTAGCACACTGTTGACACTCTATTCACATCCAACAGTTGATACAGGAAGCGGGCCAAATGATGTAGAACACATCTTATTGTCTTGCCAAGTGCATCTGCTATCATCGGCAGTGGAAATCCATCCACTTGTTATATGAGCTTGTGAAAACAGGTCCACAAATTCCACTTAGCTGCAGAGTAAACTGTGGTACAATAGATTACTGCAGCTTCAAATTTACACTACATACATAGTGTGGGAAGACACAAGGGACAATTAATCCCCATCTGATTATATCACTCAAAGAATATGAACTCAGTGCTTATGCCTTACAGGTCAAACATACAGCAGCGTGTCCTCCTTCTTTACATTCAATAGGAAATCATTTGCTCAAAGCAATCAAATATACTTCAATAACAACGGAGATAAACAACACTCATCCGGTCTAATCTCTCTACGGACCACCCAGCTCAATCAATTAATTACCTAGTCTCTGTGTTTTTTACTTGGGGGCATTAGTAATGATCTTTAAATATTAATTTGGCTTTGTCCAGGGACCGATATGTGGGCCCTGTTGTTGTCTTCTGGATGTCTGGTTGTCAAGTCATAGGCGTGCTGCAGTGGGAGGTAAACCCTGATAGCCAGAGGAGAGTTTCAGCTGTTCGGTAAGCAAGTGCAAAGAGACACGATCAAAAAAAGGACAAATAGTATTTCTTGAACACTTCTAAAAGAAAAAAGAGGACAAGGTTTCTCTTTTTTTTGCAGAAAGAAATGGACAGATTATGTGATTGGTGGTGATTTCTGCAGACAGATCCAGAGGTGGGTGGCTCATGTTGTGCTGAGTAAGAGATTGCACCCACCGAAAGCTGTTCAAAGGCCCGGCGTCTGAGTGGAGAAAGACTGAATCCAAGTATCCCCTTTGATCCGTCTTTATTAACGTTGTCATGTATTCACCATTAATTTTGAATACTTGTTTGAGGTATCGTTGCATGAGAAGTTTTTCTTTCTTCTGCACACTCACCTGTTTGTGATTATGCCCACACTACTGCTTGCGTTTTTCCAGAACTTGGAAAACATAGAACAAAATAGGCCAAATAAGATAGGGTAAATATGTGGAATTGTCTGGAGGGGAATAATTACCTAGAGCATCCATCTCCTGACCACCGGTGAGGCAAACAAACAGGAATCACAACAACATCAGAGCCAAGATCAGGCTTGTTGTACCAGCAGGCCTTCAGAGGATAGTATGTATCTTCGTTTAGGCTGTCTTTAATAATTAATCTGGTACATTTATTTATCGCCCTCCATCATGGAGATACCCAGGTGAGTTGAGTTTCTCTTGGGATGAAAGCTCGAGGGAGGGAAGAGAGTGGAAGATTCCTCTGCGTTTCCCCCCCCCCCTTCCTCTATCTCCTGCTCTGCATCAATGTTTGTAGCCCTGGGCAGAGGAAGCCAAGAAAAATTCAGATTTGGCCTCTGTCCACCTTACCTGAAAAATACTCGGCATCAGCACATTTCCCAGAGTTCCAATGGGCCAAAAGCAAAGAGCGGGGAAAACTGGGAAGATGGCAGCTGTGAAGCTAATTGGCTGACGTATTCCAAAGAGCCTGATTTTTATTTTCCTTTACGTGGAGTACAGATATAAAATCTGTGTACAGTGTGTTGTCTGAGTGTCGGAGTCAAGTCAGGTAGTAAAGCTGCAGCATGGCCTAGTGTATGATAAGCTCTGCTCAGTTTCAATATTTGTTAGATCATAGATCTTCAATCCAACCACATGCTGTGATCAAAGACTTCTTTCAACTTCAACCTATATTGAAAAGCACAGCATTTGCACAGACATATGCTTAGGTTTAAAGTATATGCGCCCCTTGCTGTAAAAGATATGGGTCAATTGGTGCTTTCTAAATGAATTCATATGCAGTATCAGAAAAAATATGGTCATTTATGTTTACTTTTTTAAAGGATGCATCTCTCGTTGTCTTGTTAAAATTTCCTCTGAACCAAATTCAAATCGAAATCTATAATTTTCTGTGATCTCGGTTTATCTGGTGCTCATCTTGACATCCGACCACAACTTGACCGCATGCCAAGTTGGGGGGTGAAACCAGCGAAAACAGGGAACAGCTTAACAAATTACCATTCCGCTGCCAAGTCCTGGGAGGGAGGAAGAGGCACAGCAGCTTAAAAAGAAAGAACTAAAGCCCCTGCTGCAGAGACCGAGAAACCCCAGAGGGCAAGGGGTGAGGAGGAAGAGAGAGAGAGAGAGAAGGTGGGTAAAAGCACATCGGGAGAGGAAGCAGAGGGTAAAAAAGAAGCAAGATAAAGAGGCAAAAGGAGATGGGAAAAGTGAGAGAGTACAAAAATGAGGGAACAGAAGAGGCTTGATATGATTTCAATGGAATGTTTGTTGACAGTGCTCCGTGGCCCCGGGCCTCGGGATAAATGATTGAACACTGCGCCTGTCAAAGCCAGAGGATTTCTGTGGGCTTGTGTTTCTCTCTCTGCTTTTTTGCTGGAGGGAAGGTAGCAGTCAACTAATTGACACAGAATTAAGCATGAAACGCACTAAGCGCAGCCCTCTTCTGCCATGGCTGGCCTCTCCACCAAAGAGGCGGCTTCCAGCCAGTTAAAGGCTACAGATGAAACACACAGAAAAACACACACACACAAGCACACACACGCGTAGGACCACATTAAGATGAAATCAGACATGTGCAAATACACAAGCGTGAATACATCTGCAAAAAAAAGGAAAGAAAATGAAGATAAACATCCGAGCAGATGGCCTACTATTCAATTACACTAGATCAGTAATTCAACATTTTAACACCCACACAAAAGCACATCAGCAAAGGAAAAGAGACGCAGGCTACAGGAGGATACGCACAGAGTACATAAGCAAACAGTATAGACTTTCCCCGTGACAAATTGCTCCATGAGAAGGTAATCCTTCAAGATTAACAGTGTCATTCTGTGCCACACCTTACATATTATGCTCAGGGGACTGCGATCTCTGCTGCAGGCTTCTTGCAAATGGCTTACCAGGTGTGTACTTGTACTAACTGTTTGCACCATGCTCTGAAAAGCAGAAAGAGAAAGAAAGAAAGAAAGAGAGGCACACAGAAAGAAGAATGAGCAAATGATCAAGAGGGACAGTTCAAAAGGGAAAAAAACAAATTGTAGAAAAGGAGAAAAAGCAGAGTAGGGAGAGAAAAACAACATCAAGAAAAATAGAATGTGCAGGCCAACAGGGAGGTAGTAATTCATAGCGCTGTTCACAGGTTTACAGGTGGTGGGGCTTTTGTTCGCCATACACTCGCCTGTGATTGAGCGATGCAAAGGTTGAATAAGGTTGAGCAGGGAGGTGGACCTTTATCTGTAAATAAACAGCACCTCCTGCTGAAGCAGGGGTGGTGCACAAGGAGTCTCACCTCATTAAAACTTGCGACAACCAAAACAACATGACTAAGCAGTGGGTGTGCAGGGTGGGGCACTTTCAAAAAAGGGGAAGAAGAGGGGAGGGGTGTGTAGTAATGGTCGGGGCAGCAGCTCCGTCTCCGTCTCCTGCTCCCACCGGCCGTGCAACCACGTGGATGCCCTTGTGAAGGAGCTGGAGACAGAAAACGAAGGTGGAGGAGCTGAAGGAGGGGAAGGGAGGCTGCTGGGTCAAAGGGCCAACCCCATCCTGCTGACTACCGACCAATCAGGAGGTGCCCTGTGCTGTCTTGGAGGGAACAGAGAGGGGGAAGAGAGGAGGAGGTGAGGAAGAGTAGATAAGCAGGGAAAGAAGGAGGGTGGGTGGACTGCAAGGCGGATCCCCAGGGTCAATTATCCCAGCGAAGGAGGTACAGTAACCAACACTCTGCATCTCATTTGCAAGGCAGCAGCAGAGGTGCACCTGAGCACGGCTAGTGAGCGTCCTGCCACAGCACTGAGGCAATTAATGTCTCCTTTCAATGACATGTGCTGCTCAGTGTGACAGTGGCCGGGCAGCTGTGGGCTGGGCCAACTGGCTAAAAGAGAAGGCCTGAGCGCTGCCTCTTGTCTTCCCACAGAGACTAATTTCACACAGAGATACACGCCTTGGTGTCACAGACAGTCTGAGTGGGAGGGTTTGGGTTCAAGCCTTAAATCAAGCATGCAGACACATGAATGAATGCACATATGCAAAGATTTGTAGGTCCAAAATTACACAAAGGTGTCATAAACATGCACAGACCTAAAGGGCTCAAGTCAATCTGCACAGTTTTTGTGCTGCCTTTTTTTATTCAAACTTATTTATTAACTGTTTTTTTTTTTAAGATTAAAGAAGAAAGAAAAATAAAATAGTGATATATCCGTATATGTCATGTCACTGTACTAAAATCAAAACAAACCCAAACATTCAGACACCCATTTAACCCGATGGAGCAGGTTTAACAGCTTCCCAGCATGGGAACCATTACCCACCCCTTAATAAGGCTCATCAGTTGCTGTTAACAGTTACACACACATGCTTGCCAAAACTCATAAACTCGTTTATCGCATTAGCACTCTGATGAAGTGATATAAATTTACTATTAGTTTTTTTTATCTTGGATCATGGGAAAGGAATACACTTAAAATCTTTTCTTGTGATTCTGAGAGAGTTTTACAACAATTACATGAATTAAATGTTTTGTTTTGATAGGAAACACTTAAATTCATATTTTTCAATACAGGGGAAAGTATGTCCAATCAGCATGTCTCTGGAGGCTGCAGTGTTCATTATTGAAACAATTTCAAACAAAGTCAGAACTATGTTTTTTTTTTTTCAGTTTAGATATCTTCTTCTGCACCAGTTGTGTGCCAGAACAGAAGTTGTAAAAAATTAAATTGTGAGGATCATGCAGTTTTTAAAATTTGAGGTGATTGTCCAGAGAGAAGAATTGTGCTCTATAAACATTGAACAACATTCTGAAAAAAAGGTCAGGGGTCAACTCTGAACACCAGATAAAATCCTGAATAGATCATGACGACTCAATTTCTTTTATAGGAAGAAGTTCTGACCTCATTTTTCCTCTGGTAAAGTGTAGTGTGGAACAAAATCAGCTTTAGGCCAGGAAAAAAAACCTACCTTACTAGCATTACCAACCTCAAAATAACATAAAATGACACACTGAAACTTGTTATGTGTCATTTAATTTTAAAAGAAGAGCATGCATGAGATAGAAGCTTTACAAATAATGTTCAGGGCTTCACCGGTGTGGCCTAAGTCTGTAAGTCGTGCACCGCATTTTAAGAGACTATTAGTTCTCAAGCAGGCAGGGCAGGTACGAATCCGACCTGCGGTCCTTTTCCGTACTCTCTCTCCCGGTTTCCTGCTCTATCCTCTCTGAATAAAGCCATAACCCCCCCCTCCCCCCAAAAAAATAACTAAATAAATTAATGTTCAGAATAAGAATCAAATTTTGCATACAGTGAACACAGTTTCGCATCTATTTCTTTATTTTTCTTTTACACTCACATCATTAGATTAAAGACAAAACACTGAGGAGCAGTCAGATGTGAAGAAGAAGACAATGCACTACATTTTTTGTGTTTCATCTTACATGAAAAGAATCAAAAGGACCAGAACTATTAGTATGAACTTCTGCTGAAAAAAACTGCCAGTAATCTAAAATGAATGTGCTATTGATCATCCTCTTCATATCATTGATGAAGTGTTTTTTAAATGTGAATTCACCGGACTGTGAAGTCAGAAAACTCAATAAAGATTTTGCTGTTCAAACTATTTGTTGTGTCATGTTTGGTTGCCTTTAAGTTTTCATGGAATAGTCACCTGAAAAGCCAACTATCTGGAGAGAAAACTCTTAATACGATTTAAAAGATGTAAAAAGTACTTTGAAATAAAGAGTTAAGTTTGTGACAAAGACAGAAAATGACAGAAAAAGTCACTTGATCTTTAGAGTATACTTGATATATCCCGTAGTGCATTTGTTAGGTACTTATAAAAGTAACACTAACCTATAATAATAAAACTATGATAAAACAGCCCAATGTTTCTTACAGAAGTTTCCATCTGCAGACATTATCAGTACTTTTCGCTCTGTTAGCAGTATATTTGTTGCTTACACATTGATGTCAGCGCGTGCATGTAATCAAGCCATGACCTTGTTTCTGACCTCATTGCCGCAGGGCTTTGCAGCTAGCAAGGCTAACATGAGGCTAATGAGCGCCATTCATTGCATTTGAGTGCAGAGGAAACATGCAAGCGCACACACACACACACACACACACACACACACACACACACAGAAAAACACACAGTCAACAGATCCAACCTTCCGATCACTGCTCCCTATAGCCCTGAAGCCCACAATGAAGCCCAGTGTCTCCCTCAGTGGGCAGTCTGTGCTCCTCTCCCTGACCATCCCCGCTCATCCGAGACAGAAATAGACATCGCTTTGCTTCCCTGCTCATTCTCCGAGTCAACTTGTGGTTGACACACACTGGATGAATGACTACTTCCTCCTGCTCGCCTCACCCGACTACTGAGTTGCAGTTCCGACTTGTCGAGCTTGAGACTGCGAGAGAAAAAGAACAAGGAGAAGTTGGATTCAAGGGAAGGGAAGGGGAGTTGGAGAGAGAGAGAGAGGAAGCATGTGTGCTACTTTCAGCAGAGAGAGAGAGACACACACACACACACACACACACACACACACACACACACACACACACACACTTACAGCTAGCTGGCTTCTGACAGTGGCAGAATTATTATGGCGAGGTGAATATTACCCCCGTGGGACTTCATTTACCTCCAGCATATTCACTGAGTTTCTCTGTGTTTTACTGCTCCTCATAATCCGAGCCAACCACACACACACTCTTGCACTCATATCGCCATATCACACACTATTTTTATGTCCATGAGTGTTGTCAGGGTTATTATTGGGATCATTATGGGATGTGGGTAGTATTCAGAAGCCCCCCTCCCCACCCCCCTTTCTCCAACCACCACCCTTTGTGTGCAGTTTTGAATCTTGGAGACCCCTTGTGAAAGGTTGCCAAAGCTTTCCCATTCCAGCGTCTATTTATCAATACAGTCAAACACACATTTGCAGAAGCAGTTTTTGTACTTTGCAGCTTGTATTATTGTAATCCTCTCTTAGTATTAAGCTGGTAAAGGTCACTGATGGATTCTTTTGTTGTGCTGTTTGAGGTCTCTTTCGCCCATTGTGTTAACAAGTCATTAAAAATTGAGCGAAGTAAGGCAGAGCAGGAGACGTTGCATATGTTTGGAGGCATTATTATTATTAAATAATCATGTTTGTCTCCTAAATTGAGAGTGACTCATGCCACAATATCTGTAATTAGATAAATTATTGATGAGCTAGCGGGTGGGTGAGAGGATAGTCACTGGTGGAAATGGAATTGCCAAACCCAATTACTGTCTTTTTCTCAGAGTGGCCCCATTAGGGTTGTCACTTGGACCACTAAATGGCGGCACTAATAAAACTACAACTAGCACCCAGCCCGCTTAATTAATTGTAGGATGATTAATATTTTAATTGCTGCAGATTAAGTACAATGCGCACAGAGAGGAAGGCGTTACAAGAACAGAGGCTGAGCTCCATCACTGTGTGTTTTAAAATGTCCAACATGTCATGTGTAAATGTTTCACAACCAGCCTCCTCACATGGACTGATGTTTAACAACCACAGAGTCTCGACATTAGAAAGGTAAGAGGGTTGATTTGGACTTCAGTGGACACATCAGTTTTCAAATTTTCTCATGTGATTGCTGCACAAGAAAGGTAAAACCATGCAAGGATCAAGGCTGTCAACATTTAGAGTGAATCATATTCATTTCATATGACTAACTCTGATTCCTAGACTACATGGCTGATATCGAAGAGTTTGTATTTCTTTAAATTAACATCTTACACGCAGTTTTAAGAAACCCTTCTTTTGCAAACAGTACTGAATTTATCTGCCCTTTACAGAACTACAAAAAAAATCCACCTACTCTATGTTAAGTAATGAATAATGTATAGTGAGCAGGTGGTTATGTGGATTGTAATCCTGATAGGGTGTGTAGGGCTTCAGTGTGAAGCTGAGTGGTCTTTGTCTCAACCTGCTTTTTTCCTGGCGACTACATATCAATTCAAAGATGATATTATTTATTTACAATGATTTGTCAAATGCCACATTTTTTTTAACATTGCTGCCATCGCTACCACTGACGGTTTAAATTACATTATGGTGATCAGCAACTAAAGGATGTGTTCACCGGCTCTTCTGTCATTACCCTGATTGCAAAACAGGATCTTACTCCTCTTTTCTCCGATCAGAGATGGTGGGGCTGCTATCATACTTGAGACCAGCATGAGAGGATACTATAAAATATGGACGTAGTATCTGTGACGTCACCAGTCTGTTTCTAAAGCACTGTTTTGAGGCCAATCGTCGGCGGTCGCCATATTGCTGCTGTCAAGCGATTGTGACATAAAGAGGCGGGCTTTGAGCCCCCTAGCCAACAGCTACATTGTTCCCGCCTGTCAATCAAGTCAGCTGTGCCTCTCATTGGAAGATTCGTAATCTCAGTATCTTCCCACGTACAGTGTGTGCCGATCGAGAAATGAGCTATCCAGACTACACTCGTCTTTTGTACCAGGTTTCCGGTACTTCCGGAGCTAGCCTCAAGCAGATCGTAGTTAAACTGCAGATTTTATCACCTCTGCATTGGACTCATATTTTTAGACCGGAGGTTGATGCTTGGAGAGCTCACTTACATTTTTGCGTGTCAACAAGCAGAGATAAAAAGTGCCGGAACTCCTTTCTGCGGAATGATTTGATATGACATGACGTACTGTATGTGATCGGGTTGTCCCTGATGTTGCTTTTGTTGATGAGAAATAATTGTTATGGCGTTTTGTCCAATCAGATTCAAGGATTTAACACAGCCTGCAAGTTAAGAAAGCGAAGAAATAAAGCTGGAATAGTTTCAAGTATTTTTCTTTTTTGGATGTATTTTCTATGAAAAGGTTGTTGCATGTTCTGTTTGGGACAGATTTACCGTGTTCTGCTTCTCAGCCCTCTACAAAGACAGGACTTCAAGAACAGTCCACTCTCAAGCAAACACAATACCCCTGGGTTCATGGGTACCCTCAGTGCTATGAGGCACCTGCACACACACACACACACACACACACACACACACACACGCGCACACACACACACACACACACACACACACACACACACACACACACACACACACACACACACACACACACACACACACAAACACACACACAAACACACACACACACACACACACTCAAACATACACAAACCTTCTTGTATGCCTCAATAAAAAGCGACTATCCCTCTTCCGCTAGTACTCATCAGCCCCCTCTCTCAGGAGGGCATGGTGTCTTCCATCCCCGACATGAATAAAACAAGTTGTTATTCTTCTCTAGATAAACACCCTCCAAGTGCCCGCAAACAAGAGGGGGGAACGACACCAAGCTTTGGTTTTCCTCCAGCAATTGTGATGAAGATGGGCTCCCCAGACACTCGCTGGGCTCTGCAAAGTGGTCCTACACCGCACAAAGTGCCTGCTTTGCCAGAGGCACAGGATGGAACTTCTAAGCACAAACAAAATCTACTAAATACCTTGCAAAGGCATGCTTTCCATCTGAACAAAGCATATTATTCATTCACTTTGTCACTTCCTTATGTACATGATGTTATTAATCAAAATCCCCTGTGAGATGTGAGCTCTTGTTTGTTCATTTGAATCTACAGAATGACTCTACTGGTGAAGTGAATCATTAGGAAGCCTCAGTTTGGCCCAGATTTGACAAAGAGGCTGTGAAGGTGTACATTAGCCGACGGAAAAGGTTAAGCGTGGTAAAATGAGGGAGGAAATGTGGCGGACAAATTGAGAAAATTAGCAATGTGCGGGTGGGGAAAGTCTCGGAGGACCCGGTGCTGAGGCGAGACCTATTATGGCACGTGGCACCAGGCAGCTGGGTGGGTAATTATCATCATGTGTTTAGCAAGGCGTCCTTATCCAGGGCAACGTATATATGACTTGTGCTTTAACCACTTAGTTGGCCCATTTAGCTCCACGGAGTGTTCTATCGGTACGAGTGGGGGGGGATGAGCGAACATTATCAGTCGTTTCCAGCCTTAGCAGTACGTCTAGGTTCTCAGCCCCAGGTGCTAGCCAGTCAGCCATATTTTGCACCTTTAGATGTGATGCAGGTGTGTGACCTGCACTGTGGTGCCAGGGTGGCTGAGGTGGCCTTCTGCTGTGAATGGGTGCAGCTTTATGTCCTTGGGGAAGGTGAGAGAGTGACCCTGTGAAGATCCAGCTGGGAGCCTGGTGAGCAGGAAGCCCAGATGTGTGAGTGTGTGTCTTTTAGTGTCTCCATGTGTGCCCACTGCCAGCCTGGTACCAAACAGCTGGCTCCCACCATCTGCTGCTCCTCTACATCAGCAGCCCCAGAATGTGTGTAGGTTGTATGTGTGTGTTTTCCATGTGTTCCAGATTTTTTATTCCTCGGTATGATTCACAATTAGATATGTGTGCATTGGTGTGAAATCATCTGATTTAAGAGGTCATATTGAGCAGTAAAAATGTCAGGTAGGTCTTAGGGTTTCTTTTCAAATAGAGAAACAAGTCTTTTTCCTGTTATTTATTTTAGGAATAAAAAAGTCTAGTGGATGTACATTTCTTTGAAAGCTACACTAAGACTGTCGAGTGTATGTTAGCTTTTCCCTTTGGTTGTTAATCATTTGCTCCAAGCAAGCTGTCTCTATCGAACAGACTCGTGGAGAAGAGAGAGAGAGGGATTGGGAGGTTGGGGGGTTAGTATGCTAAAATCCACCCAAAACAAGACACATGAGACATACGGGTCTAGTGTTAATTAGGGAGCCGATATTACAAGATAAATCAGAGATGGAGGGAGCGTTTGGGGGAGAGGGAGATGAGGAAGGAGGAGGAGGGGGAAAAGAGAGAGTGAGAAACAGAGAGGGAGCGGGACGGCAGGGTGTTGATTTGAGCAGGGCCTGGGGGCAGCCTACAAGGCAGAAAGGGGAATGATAGACTGACTAACCAGGCGCTGATCAGGCCTGTGCTGCTCTCTTCCTTTCATCAATAGTGAACAAGGAAAGTGGAAAGAGAGAGTCTGTTAGCTGCACACTTGTTTGCTTCAAAGTCAGCGTTAAAGACCATCAAGTGTCACTTGAATTTAGGATAATCAATAATGCATTTTGAACTTCTGATAGCTGGATCTGTAGTTTATGGATCAGAACTCAGAAGTGTTTTATTTCACACACACATGCACACACACACAATCCACCAGCAAGTATCATGTTGCTCACAAAAGACAGTAATGAAAAATGATGTCCCCTCTACCTCCCCAAATTTCAAGACTAACAGCGGCTGCAAAAGTGAGTAATCTGTAATCGGAGCGATGTGGAGGAGTGCAGCGCCGCTAATGCGACTAGACCCCGCTGTTCTCCGAGGAAGACAGCGCTGGAGGGGAGGAAGAAGAGGAGGAGAAGGAGAGGCAGAGGGGATGAGCAGGAGGAAGAACACACACCGAGGTAGTCGGGGGATCGCTTGCCACAAACATGGCAGAAGGTACGGAACAAGGCGCTCTGTGTGGGCCCCATTATTTTTACTCCCCATTCTCTTTTTCCCCCTCTCTCTCCTTTTGAAGACGGCGGGATTTTTCTCCTCCTCCCTGACATAAAAGTAAACAACGTTGCCTGCAGGCACAATTTTCCCGGCAACACAATAAAATGTGCAGTGAATTTATGATGGTCATCCATTAGCTCTTACCAAGGAAACATCACCCGTATCTGTCGTCCATCATTATAATAGAGGGTTAATGCACTGAATTTACATAAAAAAGTCATATTGTCTGCATGAATTATTTACACCCTCAGCTGTTTTTTCCAATTTCCCTCTTTTTCTCCCCCCCCCCCCCCCCCCCAACCCCTTCTTCGTCCTCTCGTTTGTGGTGAGGGGGTTTTTGGTCCGGATTCTTGGGGAGAAAATCTGACAGTAAATTTTGCCGTGAGGTGGTCCAGACATCACCTCTCCCTCCTTTCACCCCCCTCATCCTCTTACTCTTTGTCTATGAAGGAAGGTGAGCGCTGGGGGCATTGAGATGTGCTGGTTTATGTCCCCCTAGTTGTTGTCCAGTCAATCAACATTGAAACACTTCCACGTCCACATAGGATTCAGATGTGAACTCGCTGAATGATCAGCAGTGTTGACAGTGAGAATGTATTGGGGAAACCTTTAATATGAGTCTAAAAATAGCACACATCACACAGATAAAACCAAGTATGAGACACCATGTCACTGCGTATCTTAAAGTTATAAAGTTAACAGCTTACGTACCCCAGCTGAGATCATTTCATCCTTATTCTTTAGCAGCTTAATCTGGTAACGCACACAAAATGATCACAGTGTCACTCGTCCCTCTATAAGTGAATTATCCTGATATCACACCCCTGTAATGAAGGCTTGTACAGCGCTAACCGCTGCCTCTCAGACCCTGGGGAAAGGCTCTGTGATTGAGCAATTATGACAAGCTCAATTACTGTCATCATATTATCATAGCTAATCCAACTCCGCCATGCTGCGCCTTCCACTGCACTGATCACAGCGCCTTCTTCACTGTCACCGAGGTGAGAAAGTGCTGTCACTGACACCGCCCGTGCTCCCATGAACACGCTCAAATGAATATGTGGCAAATATGTCAATCTACTGGTGCCTGTCTCTGTTTCCGGCTTTCTACTGGATGTCTCCGGGATGGATGTCTTAATTTTTTCTAATTCCGCCTGACAGTGCCACGGGCGCTCTTGCATGCCGAGCTAAATTTGTGACGCGCCATGACAGAGTGCGGGTTTCAGGAGTTATCCGCTTCTCTGGTACGACTCACACGCCTCGAAGAATAAGATGTGATGGAGCTAGGGCTCGTCCGGCTGTGCACTGAAGCAATTTGAAGCTTCCAGTAGCCTCGAGGAACTCCACAGAGTTCAGGAGTAGTGTACATTTAAGCAGGAACCTATACAAATCAGTGACCCCACAACCTTTTGGATAATCCTCCAACAGGGGGAGCGACACAGGTCAGTCAAAGATGTAGATGAGGCGGTCGGTGTTGAGGAAAGTCAAAGACAAAACCTGCACTGTGCAGATGTTTTGCACTGACAGTAGGAGTGATGCCAGAGGTGTGAGAGGAGGTGAATGGATCAATTGGTGCTGAGCCTCAGGTATAACCTATTCTCATCCATATAACATCCTTTACACTGCCTCTCCTGCTAACGCTGTGTGTTTTCCTTCCATGCAATCTTGTTTATTCCACTCACCAGTATGTTGCTCCTGAGGGGCTTGATCCCTGCTTGCCTCTGAGCCCTTTTCTCAGTGCTGTTAAGGAGGTTAGGATTACAGGTCAGAAGAAACGGCCACCTCCTCCTCCTGGATTGATCGCTGGCCACATGTTTCAGGAAGTCGCGGAGGCAAAAAAAAGAGATCTGTTGAGGTATGAGCTTAGGTTAGGAACCAAATTATTGCTTGACAGAAAATCAGAAAAACTATAATGTCTGACTTCTTACAGACTTCCCTAAAAAACAGCGATCGACTCTGGCTCAGTTAAACAATATGTGAAAAATAATTTGGTATTCATTGCTGCTTTAACTTACATTTGAGTTTAAGGATTTGTTGATGATGTAACAATGAGGCTACTTGGTTGACCTATCCAAGACTGTAATGTTTATCATTTAGATGAGTAAAAAATATCACAATTTATTCTGAAAAATGTAACTTTCATTGGAATGTATCACTTATAATTGCAACTTTCGGATCTTTTTATTCTGATTGCATTTTTCTTTCAAATTCATAATGTGAAAATAAAATTTTATGATTCTAAATATTTTTCAAATTTCACATGTGAAATTTAAAATGTACAACTAATGATTTAAAATCTTAAAAATCAATAATATCTAAATAAATTGTAATTTTAATTCAAATTAAATAAATTAAAAAATATATATTTTCTTTTTAATAGTATTACAATATTTGATTTATCTTTAAAAAGCGTCGTTTTTTTAACCCAACTACAAACTTTCAGCATTAAAAAAACTAAAAATTCTAAATTTCTGAATTATGAATTGATTATATCTAATGTTATACGCTTGTCTATCCCAGCTTTTTTTGTTATAGGTATTCAAAGTTATATGAAAATAAAATAACACAATAATATGCACACTGTTGGTCTTTGGACATGCCAATTTTTGTCTGTACATTTTGCAGGGATCACTTTTTTTGGAGACTGGTTTGTTTGTCTGTCTGTTTGTTTGTTTGTTTTCTGAACTTTTTAAAGATTTTTTATATTTTAACCTGAGGATGAATTGAAATAGATTTGTATCCACATATACCTAAAAACACATCATAGTCCCTTGATAATTATATGAAGTTCAGCCACATCAGGCTTGGACCCCTGCTTTCAAAGAGGAAAAGAGCAAAGCATGGGCATACGCATACTTTCTCACAAGTTGCCAGAAAAGTAAACTAATCACTCACTTTGAAACAAAGTATCCCATGATGCCGAGAAGTGCTGAGAAGAACACAAGCAGGTCAGTTTACTGTACAAATAGGGTGGCAAACAAATTTGCATGTCAAAATTAAAAATCAATGTGTTCCAGCTCACCTAATGACCAATCTCCCTGCTGCTGCTCCTGGGCTCTGATTAACATTCAGGGGGGTTCAGGAGAAAATGTTAGAGCAAAGCATTAATCTCTCTCAGCAAAAAAGCTTGTATCTTCTGACAGGTGGGTCAAAGTTGCCGTTTAATCTAGCCCATAATTTCAGAAATGTGCTGACAGAGTGTATTTTAATACATTAAAAGCTGGCTGTGTTTGAGAAAGCTCAGAGCGCGACACCTCAGCAGGAAGTCTGTGTGACTGGGATTGGAGTTATGGCATGTTTGGAAAAAATGGGAAGAATGTTGGAAAATCAAGAAGGAAACAGAGGGAGACCATTCACATCAGGGGGAAAGCATTTGTCTGCTTTTATAAGATGATGATGGTTTTAGTGTTTTCTTTTTGGGCGGTACATTTACACTCGCCTACATCCCATAGTTTATAGTTAAAAAGGAGACGTTTATATCACAATATTTGCTTCCATTAATATCTAAAAATTGACATCTTTAAAACTCACCAGTAAAAGCACCTGGATTTGTATCAAGCCCTTAAACGACCCCAAACCGGCCGCCACTATTTATTTGCTCGATGGCCTGCACTTGACTTTATTGGCCATTGGCAGGAAGGTGCCTTCAGAGGTGTCCGGCTCGCCTATTGAAAAATGTGTCTCTTACCTCTTACCCAACCTAGTGGAAATAATATCACTCACACTGAGAGATCATGGTGTCAGGGTCAATTGTCCTGCAAAAGACGGGCGAGATGGGAGACATGTATTGATTTTTCATTTTGTTGGGGTAAGCAAGCATGTTGCAGCCGGGCGCCGGTGCAATGAGGCAGACAGAATGTGCTAGACTGCTCTTCCAGCTTGTCACCCGTGAGCTGTGACTGCTGAGAGACACCTTGAAGACAATTATCACGAAAAAGTATGAAAACACTATCAATATGTGCACTTGTATCGCTTTAAATTCAAGACAGCACAACTGCTTGGGGTAATAACCCAGCCGATTACATTATTCAAAGCAAAAAAAAAAAAAAAAAGAAAAAGAGAGCTTGTGGGGAAAATTTGGCCATGGATCCAGAAAGGAAACTCAGCCAGCATCACCCTGATAGGAATGAAACAGAGCTAGCCAAGGCTGGCAGTTGTATGCCATGCTGGGCTTCATGGTGCGGAAATGCTTGTCAAACACATTACTGGATGCCACAGGTCACAGACACATCCCGGCAGTCCAGACCCGCCTAAAAGCTACAAACAATGAATGAATGCCAAATCTTAAAACCTTCTTTGACCTTACTTTGGTGTGTTTAGCTCTCACACACACAGAAGGTGGGGCTTAATAGAAAGCAAGTGATTCCTATCAACTCCTCCTTGTTTCTGCTCTCTTTGACTTTGCATCAGAGGACACTGGTCCCATTTTGGGTCACAACCCTAAGTGTATCCTTGGAATGCTCCTGTTGCAGAGGGAGACAATAAAATGTCTAAGAGTCATTCCAGACCATGGCGGGTTTAGAAGCTCTTGCATTGAGTTCACTTCCTGAATAAACATGACCTGTTTTGGAGGATGCTGTGTGTTGTGCTCCTTCATCTCTGCATCCCTTTACTCCTCACACTCTCATGCATTTCGTCCCTGCTCCTCATTTGCAAAGGCTACAGTCTGGACAGCGGTCAGACACGCAGCGTGGAGAACACAGCGGTCGTCCTCTGCCCTCCCTCACCCTGATGACCGATACACCCTTCTGCTGTGCAACACCTTCTCTGCTGTCTGTGATGTGAGGGGTCAGAGATGAACTCTGACAATATGAGCTCATCAGTATACCTAACACCTCCTGTTTAGGTGCCAGCGTCGTCCTAAATATTAATGCAATTCATGCCCCTTTAAAATGCCATACCTCAAAGCAGTGGAAGCAGAGAAGACACAACGTCTGTGACAAGAGTTGAATTTCTGTCATTTCTGCAGGTCAAGAAGGAATATATCAATACCTGAAAAACAGCGACACATGTGGAAAAGACATCATTTTTTTCCCCCATTTGGAGGCAGAAAAAACAGATGTGAGAGTGGTCTTAAACTCACCTCTCAAAGAAAACAACATATACAGGACTAGAGCTGTAATACTGCTTTTTTAAACACAGAAGAAGCAGTTTCCTCTTGAACAGCTTGTGCTTAACTTGATAATTGTGGCCATTATTCCTGAAAATTTAAAGTAGGGAGGAAGCAGACCAAATATAACTGGATGTATAAAAAGATGAAATATAGTTTTTTCCATCTTGTCACTCTCAGCTTACAGCAGCTTATTCTGTGCCCCTGAGTCTTACAATCCAGGTACCACCAAGAGTCAGTTTGTGCAAGGCCTGAGGTGAAAAAGCTTCAATACATACTGTATTGAAAATCTGATCAGACATACAATAAAAGATGCTTAATCAGTTAAAATACATAAGCAACATGCAGTTCCATCTTTTAGTACATAACTTGCTTACATAAGTATTGCATGTTTTAATATAAACCATTGCATTGGTTTAGTTTAGGCACCAAAAGTAACTGATTGAATCAAGTCAAAGGTCCTGTTAGCACCCTTATACCGGTTATGACACAGACTAAAATTGAAATTGATGCATCTTAATGATCCATTAAAGCAAACAAAACCATCAGTGACAGTTTGATTGTTACTAGATTGTTCTCATGAATGCCGGAAACCACTGCGTGTCAGATGAAGTGATTGACGGCAAGCTGCAAGAACATGTTTTTTTCTCGAATTCTCCATGAGCTTTCCTGCTGGCTGAAGAGACACTGCTTTGTCCACATGGGTCATCATAACTGACAATGAGGGAAAGTTGCACACATGAGCTTTAGCAAAATTACTAGGTTAGGTTTAGTCTAAAGGAGTGTAACTTATAATAACACTGTATCATGTATGCATGTTGCATAACTTGTGTAAGCTTATGTTGCTAACGGTTCTTAACTGATGTAACTGCAGAATATTCAACAAAAGAAAGAAAGCGAAAAACATTATCGGCCAGCCATTACATGTCCTTCGTACTGAGTTTGTAATGATGCCTTCAGCTCGCCGTTTTTATGCACCTGGGAGGAGAACTAATCGTTATTCCAAATCTTTTATCCCGTCTGCTACCAGGCTTTTAAACTCAGATGGCAGTCTTTTTAGATCATTTTTTAATTATAATTTTAGATAACATTGGTATGACAAGGAGATTATATTGTCTTTTTAATCGTTGTCGTATCTTACTGTTATTTGTTTATTACATTAACTTTTGCTGTCCTCCACAGACCCTCTGGTCCCATGTACAGATCCACTGCTTGAGTAGTGACTTGTAGCATGTATTTATGATGGATGTGTTGTAAATGTTAAATGTTGTTTGGTAAGCTATAAATGAATTGCCCTTCTTGGGATCAATTAAGTTGTCTGAATCTGAATCTGAAAACTTGTGTAATTCTGGGACTTAGAAGGAGGTACGCACATCTCTTAACAGAAGAACAAACCCTAGTATCCTAAATAAAAGTCCTATGTTGTTTGACCTGTCTGTTGTTCCCATCTCCAAACCATTCAAACTCCAGCGTCTTATTATTTCCTCATCCGACTCAAACCCCACATCAGATAAATAACCTGGAGTAAAATGTGCAGATATGATTCTGGGGTATCTACAGCTTCATATTTTGATGCACTGGGCTTCAAATGACAAACCTGGAGGTGAGAAAAAGGTGTCTAATGTCCTGTTGATTTCCTGCACGTGTCACATGTTCTTGTGCCCCTCAAATTCAGCAAAACACAGCTGCTGAATAAAATGTCATACAACCAATATCAATGATTGCTTTAACTTCTAAAGTATGAGCCTGGGGAATTTTTCCTTCTCATGATTACCATGTCAGTGCTCTATTGAACCCTTTCTCATGCTATGGATGGGTGCAAAGCGGTCTTTCTCACAGCTGATATAATAATCCACCATAGATGAGCCATAAATCAAAATCCAATCAGAGTGTATCAAACTTTGAATGGTCTCCAAGATCACACAAGCACTCCCTAAACACACCTGCTGGGCATGTCAGTGTTTGGGTGAGGCTGGGTATGTGATCACATGCACACACACACACACACACACACATACACACACACACACACACACACACACACACACACTTGTGGTACTTCCTGCCACTAATGCTGTAAGTGTTCCAGTTTCTTCCAGACAGAGGAGGTGAGGGAGGTGAGAGAGAGGGCGACCCAGCAGCTGGTTACCTTGGCTGACTCTCACACCTGTTAAAGAAGGAGGCACATATCACACTTTATTACTGTGTTAACGGGCTGTAATAAACGGCTGATGCAAGCATGCAGTAATGTCTCGCCCAGCCTGGGTTTCTCATGTACTCTTTCTTCCATTAGAGGAAAAGTCATCAACTATTTAATCATGAGCAGGCGCAACAACATGTTTGTGTCACAAGCATCTCAACTCTATAAGCTGGCTTTGTATTTATGTAAGTACACTATACTCTATACAAGTCAAAATCTAAACAGTTGCAATTTTCAGGTACAAAGAAATGTCTTGTATCTTCCACAACAAAGAGTACAGGATTTTTTTGTTTTAAGTAGATTTACATTTCAAACAATTTGAGCACCATTTGCCAAATTCACTTTCTTCACTGCAGAGGTCACAGGTTTAAAATCCTAGGGAGCCGCAAAGCCCAGTAAGTTCAGCTGAAAGTGTGCCTTGCCGGTCTTTTATGTGTATATCTACAGATCTACACAATGATTTGTGGCACACAGTAGCTGGTTCTTTTTTATTGATAACTATTTTTTTGCCAACATGTATAAAAGGATCTGATTACTGCAGTTAATGTAGCAAACATAAGTCCAAAATTTTGGGATTTCAGATGATTTCCTTCCATAAAAGTAGAAACACCAAAAGATGCTCTTAAATGTAAACTAGTATGTATATCCATAATGTTATATCATGAAGAATCGCCCTTGTCAGTGTGAGTGTCCAGATGGAATTAATGAAACAATTACTTCATTCCATTATATTTGGGTGTTTTGTTATCCATCTTGTTTGTTTGTAAAAACACAAACCAAAGTGACATTCATCTTATCTTATTTTGAAAAACCTTTTATGTCATAGCTAGTTGAGGGGAAGCTAGTGCTAAGATCTAGAGATAGACCGATGTGGTTTTTTCAGGGCCGATACCGATTATTAGTAGTCAAGGAGGCCGATAACCGATATTTAGAGCCGATATTCATTTGCAGTAAAAGGGGAAATATTGCCGTCAAAATTTTGAATAACACAAACTCCAACACTTAACTTCGTTGAAATGCCTTTAAGCACATGCTTATTGAACAGCTTTTCAGATTTGCAACATGTTAAAGGTTCTTAGACAATACACATCTTTGTTTTAAAATTCTAACAAAAAGTGCAGGGAGCTCTGAGGCTCAGCAGCATGTCTTATAAAGTGAAATGAAAACTTAAACAAATAAATAGCTCCCTAAAGTTTTCTACAGTAAATAAAGTTTTCCAAAATGTCAATATAACTGAAATGTTAATATTTCACTTATCTTTGTTTTATGTGGATATTTCAGTTTTTTTGAAGTGGGGTTGTATGAGTTTTAAATCACTAGTAATTACAGGCGCCACAACGGATGCTTCTCAGCTCGTCCCCTGCAATGAGAAAATGCAGGAGAAATGGAACACAAGCTAGGCTACGGTTTCTGCAGACGGTGTCATTTCTGCCACGTGATTTAGTGAATTTTGAACCAAAATAACCCAGTTTTATAAATTGATCTCTTATCGGTCATCGGATTTTTAAAAAAGGCTGATGCTGATATGCGTCAAAATGCCGGATAATCGGCCTGGCAGACAATCGGTCTATCCCTACTAAGATCTTAATCTTGGTGGTTTAATCTAATGAAATTGAGCCTTTTCTAGAATGTATATGTTTTGCATGAATGTCGAGGTGTAACCTGACCAAGGGCAAAGAGTACTCTAGGCACAATGTAACACCAGACAAAGTAAACCAGCTGAGGCTCAGAAAGTTGTATTAACACTCACTTGCATCACGGTGAAATATAGCCAGCATTAGAATATAATGCAAAGACACAGATGCGACACAAATTTTGTAGTGACTCATAGTACTTGCAAATTACATATTTTCAACTTAAAGCTACAGTAAGGAATTTTTATCTGGTTGTGAAAGAGACTAGAATGAATACTGGTGTCTTTATAACATCTCCAAGAGCGAACAAGACCATCAGCAACACGACTGACAGCAAAGAGTCTTTATGTCCGGCACATTTGACTGATGAAGAATTCTGGCTGAGATTTGTGGTGAGAAAAAAACAGTACTTGCACAAGCCCAGGCCAAAATCAGCACAAAAAAACAAAAGTTCCTCAGAGGAGAGATAGAGTTAGAGAGAAGTTAAAAATGTGCGCAAAATCTTGCGAAAGCCTATCAGAAGTCATGAAAAACAGGATTTTTAAAACATTTTTGATGTCAACTTTTGCTGCCAGACCTGAAAAACCATATATCAGATTTTTTTTTTTTACCAATCTGCATCATAGATATTAAACACTTAGAGAAACAAAGAAGCTGAAAGCGAAAAATTCAAGTGAGTACCTCATTGTATTCCTCAGAGCAGCTTTTATATATAAGTACATTAATAAAGTAAATTTACTTTTCTTCATTACAGAGTTTTATACAGTCGGCTACTTAGCCATCATAAATGTTCAGACAGCTCACAAGTGCCTCCATAGCTCCCTGCAGAACCTGTGTTCATAATATACTGTGTATGCATATTTGTGTGTTTGAAGTCCTATGTATGTGGACTGAATTTCTGAATCCAGTAGAGTCTGTCCCCTCTCTCGCCTGGTCAATGGTGTTTGCAAATTCTGCAAGACTTGGTGTGTGTATTTTTGGTGTACCTGCCCCGGCCAGGCCTTGCACCAAGCCCTGTACTACTTATTGTGTGTGGGAGCGTGTTAGTGTGTGTGGTGCTTGTGTTTAATAATGCATGGCCCCGAGCCCAGGACGGGCCCTTTGATAAAGTACAGCCTCCTCGGCACATGCATAAGCAGCTCCAGCCATATGCAGAAAGGAGAAATTGATGGTGGAGATAAAGTCTGTGCTGCTGCTGCTACTACTACTCTGTGTGTGTGTGTAGGTAAGAGTGTGTGTGTGTGTGTGTGTGTGTGTGTGTGTGTGTGTGTGTGTGTGTGTGTGTGTGTGTGTGTGTGTGTGTGTGTGTGTGTGTGTGTGTAAACGAGCAGGAGAAGAGGCAGAGGAAGATTTATGGATCATATCAGTGTCTATATGCGGATGTTTGATCAGGTGGCGATTTGAAGCTTTTAGGGATGAGTCTTTGTGCTGTGTGAACATGTTTGAAAATTGGTACTTTCTGTGATGCCTGATTAGCTGATACTGTACATGCAAGCAAAATGGAAATGCACACAAAGAACTAAGACCATTGTATGTGTGTCTGTGTGTGAGTGTTTCTGCTTATGTGTCATAATCAGCCTGGTAGATTTTTTGCTAACGTGTTTCTGCGTGTGTTTGTGCCTCAGTGCAGGTGCGTGAGAACGTATTCTCTCAGACTTACTTACCCAGGTTTGATGAGCTGCCAGTCAAAGCAGAAGGGGTCAAAGGTCAGTCTGTGGGTCCAAAGTTGCTGCCATCATCTCACCCATCTCTGCATGCATTTCTGTAACAGGCAGGAGGGCAAACATGAGGGCCAAAATTCACAAATAAGCCTGCGAGGTCTGAATATACAGTACATGCAAACCAGCCTGCATTTGCTCATTCCCTTTCTTAGCTCCAGAATTCATGGCCTCATACTGATTTAACTTGTGCCCTTCTTTGTAACTTTTTCCCTCAACTTATTTCACTTCAAGTGTTGTGCAGCTTTTATTTTCATGCCTCCACTCTCTCATTCTCGTGTGTCTCATCAATCTTCCTTATTTCCCCATCTAGTTCTGCAACTTTATGAAGTCGTCCAGTTCATCGCCACAGTCCAAAGCTCGAAACCTCTCTGTGCCCTCACTCATTAGCCGTGTCGTACTCTCTTCATCCACCACCCACCTTCATCACTTCCTCCCCTCCTGCCTCTGTTCATCCACCCACTCCCTCTCTTTTTCCTTCCTTGCACTGACTGCCACCCCCTCACCCAGTCATAAAGAAGAGACAGTCAGATATACAGGAAGAGACAGAGAAAACCCTATCTCTTTTTGTTGCAGCTTTAATTTACTTTGTGCATTAATATTTCAGGGCCCTCTGCAGGCTTGGTGCGGGAGCCAGTGGGAGCAACTGTGTGCTGTTGATGCAAGTGTCTGCATGTGTGTGTGTGCATGTGTGTGTGTGTGTCACATTTCAGCTGTAGGAGGGGAGAGGATTAATATTTTAAGGGGCCTTATTGGAGACCCCTGTACCGGCTCCACCAAACCACCATGGCATCAGTGCACGGTGGTACACCCGCTCACCTTGCTGCTCCAACCTTTGTGCCTTTGTTTCCAGTCCTAACCTTTATTTCACTCTCTACTTCATCCTTGTTTCATGTGTTTGCACATGTGGCTATTTGTTGAACATCACTTGAACACAAGCCTTACTTCTTCACAAAAATCATTAACATAAGTCTGGGTTCTTGATACAAAGACTCATGAAAAAACAAGTGGATCTTATCATCAAAATACAACAGACAAAGTTGAAAAAAGTTCGAGGGTTAACAAGCAATAAGAGATTCTCTGAGATCTGAAGTATTCTCTGTATTAACTTTCAACTAAATCATTAGATTTTAAAGATACCATATGATGTAACGTTACGTTACGTTACGATACGATACGTTACGATATGATTCAGTACCATATGATACGATACGATAAGATACGAAACAATACGATATGATACGTTACGATACCATACACTATTATATGATACAGTACCACACGCTACGATGCGATACAATACCATACGATACGTTACGATACGATATGATTCAGTACGATACGTTATGATATGATACAATATGATTCAGTACCATATGATATGATACGATACGATGCAATACAATACAATACGATACATTACGTTAAGTTAAGATACGATATGATACGTTGCGATACGATACATTACTATATGTTTCAGTACCATACGATACAATATGATACGATACAATACCATACGATACGATACATTACGTTACGTTAAGATACGATATGGTATGATACATTACGCTACGATGCAATACTATATGATTCAGTACCATACGATACCATACAATACGATACGATAAAATACGTTACGATACGATATGATTCAATATGATACGATACAATACAATACGATACGTTACATTATGTTACGATACGATACAATTCAGTACGATACGTTACGATGAGATACGATACAATATGATATGATTCAGTACGATACGATACCGTTTAGTGCGGTTTTGTATGATTCGAAAACTTTCTCCTAAAATATGTCAAGTACACATTTGATTATAATAATAATAATAATAATAATAATAATACATTTTTTTTATATAGCGCTTTTCAAAAACTCAAAGACACTGTACAATTGTACAGTATAAAGCTACGATATGATGCGATACGATATATGGTTCGCTGCGCTACGAGACAATTCAGAACGGTACTATGAGACAATATGATTTTTTTTACATCTGGACAGGTTGGTTAGTTGTTATTCAAATTTCTGCCCGAGCAACAAGAAAATTTAGTGTAGGGATATTTCTTTTCCCTCAAAAAGTTTGGATATTTTCAGAAGTCTTCTTTTTCATTGTGTTTTCTGGTCTGGCTTGAAATGCTGGCTACCCTGCTCAACACTGCCCCCATGATTTGGAGCGGTAATGCAACTGGTCATTGTTGGTAAGCTTTCAGAAAACGTGGAGAAGCACGGACAATGGGAATGCAGAGTATGGTCAGAGGGTTCATCCATATCTGTATGCATACTGAATGAAGAGCATAAATGAGCCTTAAGTCATTGTCACTTTTATATAAAAAAAAAGATTTTCTCGAAAATATTCAGTCTGTTTTGTTGTCGGCCATGATGTTCCCAGTGTTTATTTGTTTCTGACCAACAACATCAAACAGAACTTCCTGAATAAGACTCTGGTTGTTATAAATTCAAATGATCCTTCACAGGTGAATTTAAAGAAACATCTTTCAGGCAAAATCAGACCTCAAACAAATGTGTCCAACTGCATGAAGGTGCAGTGTACCGAGAGAAAAAAGACCAATAAGCAATTTGGAGGAGCTGGAATTGGATTTTGAAGTTGGAAGAGGATGATGAGGATGCAAGGGCAGCTTTTATCACAGATCAGTGAGTCTCTGAGCGGGGGTCTCCCGGTCGCTGCATCAGGGGCGCCCGGCAGGAGGCCATATTGAAATGAGGTGCCTTCCCCCAGGCTCTTAGCCACCCCTGACATTTGGGTGTACGTGTGTGTGTGAGTGTGTGTTTGTGTGGAGTGTTTAGGGTGAAGGGGTGGGGGCTTGTGTTTCCGCCCAGAGACCCAATTGCCTCCGCTCCCCTGCTACTTGTTTCCCCCTCTTCTTCCCCTACCCGCCATCGCCCTTCTTCGATTGGACCCTGTTTCTCATTTGCCTATTCATTTAAAAGCAGAAAATGCCTACTGAGATCCAATATGGGGTTGAGGCAGGGGGGCGCGAGTGGGCCATCAGCAGGGGTGGAAAACACAGCAACAACACAACGAAGAGAAGGAGGAGGTAGAAAGTGAAGGAGAGAGGTGGAGGATGCTCAGACCTCCGACAGGAGATGGCTTCAAATGGCTTTCTCGGCTCCCCTCTCTTCTCTCCCCTTCACATTTTTCCTCCCTTTTTCTCTCTCTGCCTTCCCTCTCCCTCTGTCTTTTTTTCCCCCTCTGTTTTTCCTCACTGATGCTCTGCTCATTGAGGTAGTGCTGAGATTGGGAAGTGCAGCCCGCTTGACCCTGCGGCTGAGAGAAAGCAGGGGCTCCAACCAGACCCAGTGTGTGTTTGTGTGTCTATCTGTGAAGGTGTGTGTGGGGGTCTGTTTTTAAAGACACCACCCTCTGTCCACCTCTCTGTCATTATTTCACACTCTCTTTTTGCTTTTCTTCCCCTCACCTGAGAGACTTTCGGGCTCAAAAAGCCAAAGCAGAGCCCTACTTCTTAAAGTTCTTTCAGCGGGTTTGAAAAGTCAAAGAAGATAGCACTTTGTATAAATGCTAGAGGAAAACGTTGTTAGCCCCGAGTAGCAGAGAGAGCACTGTATGACATGTTTTATGCATGGCCGCTGGGTCTCTCAGGTCGGGGAGTTTCACATCAACAAAGTGCGGAGGGTGGCGAAAGGTGAGAGGCGCACTGGCAGAGGGCGTTGGGAGGAAGAGAGCTGAGGAGTGGGGTGAAAAGAAGACAAGAAAGAGTAAACATTTGTAGATTCAAACCATCATTCAGTCAGTCAAGAGGAGGGAAGTGTTTTCACGAAAAGGCATTTAGCAGATCAAGTGCAATTGCAACCTTAGAAAGGTTAGACATTAAGAATCAGAACCTGAATCAGAGTGGGTGTTCTTGCTAATTATTGCCAGGCTGTGTAAAATACTTGATTCTGATTGGCAAAACTTCATAACAACAGAGATTATTTCTCAACAGCAAAAGCAGTTTAAAGAGCATGCTTAAAGGTGTGTCAGCAAAGTCAGAGAGCTAAAAGAGGACAGAAATGTCAACATAAATAATGCTGCAGAGGTCCTATTCACCTTGTCTGACATTACCTTTAATGGAAATGTTCAGTTTGATGGGAATCATAACAAATAAGCAGGACAATGTTTTAACTTTTGAGTTGAGGATGATGACATTCATAAATTCTTTGCAATTATTCAACTGATGAACAATTTACTCACACAGTCTCTCACATATCAGTGAACATGTTGCCATTTTTACTCCTGAGATAGTTTTTTCATACCTAGTCATGTTACTAACCTGACAGATAGTAGGTTTAAATCATTTGCAAACCATCAAAATCTGTTTTTACCAACACTTTGCACATCTCCTAACTTTTGTGGGATTGGGAATGTATTAATGGAACCAGAAATTAACACATACAACAGCAGTAGGTTAATGTAAAGATAGATGCATACATTTGGGATCTGACAGACATAAAGGAGAACAGGAAGTATCATCCGAGCAGCTGCTGTGTCTAACAATGATCTGAACACTTGAACACCCACCTCTCTGATCTCTCACCTTATTCTTTTATCTGAATAAGTAGATGTAAACACCGGCTCACACGCTGCACTGGGCTAATTGCAAAGGCTATGCAATATCCAGGACGTACACAAAATCAAAGGGAGCAGCACTCCCTCCCGTCCATGTTCATTCTTTAATGTTATTCAGTAAGCAATTTTAGGTTCCTCCTTGTTTTAAAAAAAGAATATTGTTTTGCTTTTCCAAAGGATGCAATAATGGAGGCTGTTAAAGAACCCAAATTACCATCAAACAGCTTTCATGCTGCCCTTCTACAGAATCTATACCAGCACCAAACCTAAAAGTTTTAATTCTAATAGGGATCTAATGGCTCGCTAAATCACTTCAAAAGGGACAATTCACAACAGCATTTTGCTTCTTTCATTCCCCCTCTTCAGTGTGTGGTTGCTCTTTTGTAAAGCTTTCATTGATGGCGTATCTGGTGCTGCGGTTCCATGAGAATATTTGAAGCTTCAATGTGGCCAAAGTGCAGCATTTAGAACCACATTGTCCCAAAGCACTGCAATCAGGAGATGATCTAACATATGCAAAAAAAAAAAAAAGGGAATAAAATTGGACCCCCCTGCTTTCACATTTGACAGAGTACGTTTCTCTGTTGAATACATTAGAGCACCCACAGAATGAGAGCAAATGAATGCCCGCTCACTTCCCCAGCAGCCGGGATGGAAAACAACGATTCGTCCCCCGTTGTATTTTTCATCATACCTGCGTGAGTGGATATCCACCCTCCCCACCCACCATGAGAATATGCTGAAACATATATATCCTACCTACAGTAGCTACCTACATGCCACATTTGTGTCTACACATTACAATCCTGAATAATAACCACTGGATTTAAGATGCAAAGCCTTTCACATGCAGAATCCTCAGGAGTTAAGAAACAAACAAAAACAAAAAGAAAGTCGGAGGTATGACAGACAGCAACAAACACAAGGAGAGATGATGGGGATGGGGAGGGAGTTGGAGGAGATGGGAAGGGGGCAAGAAGGGCACCTATCCGCCTTTAAGCCCACCTTAATGGCGAGTGGTGACCCTGGACGTGGGGCTATTGTCTCGGCTCCTTATCATAATGTAGGCTGTGTTGTCTTCTCCATTACACCTCGGCCATTCAATTAGCCCCCATTACCATAGTAATAGAGCGCTGCGTTGCTGGGGTCAGGACTGACAAGGGGAGGAGGAGGGCGGTCAGACGGGAGAGAGAGGGAGACGGAGAAAGAGATGGCAGAGTACCTGTAGGCACAGCAATGTCAGCCTCTAATATGGCCCAAAAAACGGTGACGCTTGGGGGGAAATCACAGAGGTATGATTTGGTACCAGTAAAGGACAATGGCTGCAAAACATTTGGTAACACCACAGGTTATCAGAGAGTCACATAAACAGTCTCTAGAAGATTCCCTTAAACTCAGACCCTGAGTGTGGGTAAATGTGGTTGAGTATTTTCTGGAAGAATCTCTTATCGTCACCTTCGATGAGTGCAAAGACTTGTGCATTTTGACCACAATCTGTTTGACAGGTCTATTTTACAATACTTTTGGCCCTTTTCCACCGGTCTGTCTTAGCCCTACTCTACTCGACTTGACTCGACTCTATTGCATTTCCACGGGCGCGGTACCTCGTGTCAGATACCAGTTTTTCATACCTGCTCTGCTCTGGTTCCAAGCGAGCTGAGCCGATACTAAAAGGTGACGTTGACGGACTGCCGATCACTGATTGGTCAGAGAATGTCGTCACCGAAGAGTCATGAGCCCAACGCTCAACACGGGAACCAAACCTGCCATTTTTAAAAAACGACATCAGTGCTGTACAATGTCTGCACACAAAGTTTTTCCGTGGTCCGTTGACGAGGTCCAGACTTTTTTGGGTCTAGTGGCCGACGAACGGATCAAACGGGAGATGGACAGAGCTACCAGTAACGAAAAGGTGTACCCGGACGTCGCGAAGCTGTCATGACGACCCCGCCCACTGTGAGTCGGCACTCGGGCTGAATAAAAAGGTACCCAACCCGAGTCGAGTCGAGTCGAGTAGAGCCGAGTCGAGTAGGGCTGGAACTGTGTAGTGGAAAAGGGCCATTAGATAGTGACTTGCAACATCTGGCACTAAATGCTAACTATTACCAATGAGAGTGTTGTAAGACGCTCATAACAGCTGTTTGAGAAAACTATGATGGAAAAAAATGAGGCAAAGACGGAATGAAGACGATGATACTTAATCTGTAGTCACCAATGAAAGAAACTCCTGAACAGTTTTAGGGTGAACACAGAAGCCAAAGTTTCATTCCCAACTTCGCATATCAAGTTGAAGAAGGAGAACATTATTTTGTACTATTTATTTTTATGTGTGCTGCTAACCTTTTGGCCAGGTTGCCCTTGTAAAAGAGGTCTTGATCTCAATGGGTTCTCATCTGGTTAAATCAAGGTTAAATAAAAAAAACAGATGTCCCCACATGTCCATAAAAATGTAGCATTGATAACAATGCCTTTGCCATTATGTAACTTGAAAAAACCTTACACATTTGGGAATCAGAATCAGCTTTAGCAGGAACTACAGGTGCAATTTGAACTAATGCAAAGTTGTTTGATATGATCAAAATGGAACTGATGAGTCGGTCAGTCAGAAGTGCAAGACTGGAACTGCTTATGTTACGAGTTATATGGCCCATATCAGCTTAGAACAAGGTACCAAACCAAATTCCTTTATGATTTTTTGTAAGAGGTGAACTTCTTAAAAACTGTCCCAAAACTCCTTTAGATTAAACCTAGCTTTACTGTGTCTCTCTATGTTAAGTTTTGTAACATCTCATTAATGTTTCAGACTAGTTTTTCCTACATTTTCTCATATTATCTTTAAGTTTCTCTAAGAACTCCTTCAAACTGGCCTCCCCTTCCTCTTTGACTGGTTTTATTTCCTATGCCAGAGCGTGTGCCAAGCAACCAGTGCCTACCTCCTGTGCCTGCCTGCATGTTGCCCTGTCGTCCCTGCCACTTTCTGGCATTGTACCCATGTGAGAACGAGAGATGGTGAGAAAGAGAGAGAGAGGGAGACAGCAGACAGAAAGGCGAGGGGCAAAGAAGAAAGGCAACGAAACAAGGGAAAGCATGCAGATGCAGGGCCCATCTCGTTTACAAATATGCAAATGCTGTTGCCTTTGTGATATGCAAATGAGAGATTACAGAGCGCTAATTAGGGTCAAAAGAACTGTTCACGTCAATTAGGGGAGAATGAAAAAACGATCCCCACTCTTGCTGGCCCCCAGCCCCCTACCCCTGCCACGGATATCCTCAGCTTTTGTCTTAAAAAAATGGAGACATGAAAAAGACAAATAATGAGAGACATGTGTACAAGGGGCGGGGCAAGAACATTTGGAAAACCAGCATGCATCTTGAAAAGGGCAGAGGTCTAGGTTTGTTTCAGAAGAAGGACATGAGCGGCTTTTTAGTCAAGGTTTAATATGCAAAAAGAATGAGTGGATCTTGGTTCTTTCCAAAAAGAAAAATGTCTCTCATGTGCATTTTGTTTATGTTTGACCAGCTGTCTCCAAATATATATTTCAAACTCAAAAATTGCACTATTTTGTAAGACAAATCAGAAAGCCAAAGTAATACTTCAGTTAAATCTATTCATGACTTTGCTAAAACAGAATTCACTGTTGAATCGTGGCAGCTAATAGCCCTTGAATTGTGCATCATTTAACCCAGCTATCTGCTCCGTCCCAGGGTCTAATTCACAAAGCAAACTGCACTAATGACAATATGTATGAAAATACCCAGAAAGTTCTGCAGCTCTGTGCAGTTTGCTCCAGTTTTAATGTTATTGTGACTGAGATGAGCTTTAAGCATCTCCAGAGTTACGCTATGCACTCCCAACTTGACAAGGCTAAATTCTATACAGGTAGCCTCCATGATGAGCTGGATGAAGAGGGAAAGTCTTCATTGTTTTATTGTGGAGTTGATTTATGGGCAGATGTGACACAAATTTCACAGTTTTTATCCAGTTTACTTCCTGGGCCTGGGGCAAGCTAGTAAAAAGCAGCTTGTTCAGATGAAAATTAAATAAAAGAAACACTCCATGGTGTACGTATAATGGCACAAATTGTGCAGGGATGAGCCACAACCTCATTGACTGATTCAACCCCTGATAATTATAATAATAGTAATGTCAAGGTAATATTAACAGACTTTATGTACAGATAAATTATATCTAGATCATCCAGAGGTGGAACTGTTGTCTTGATAACTAGGGTTAGAGCCTGACAACCCTTATAAATACTCCAACACAAATACCACCAACTCTCAGCAGACAGTACAAACTTCACTCTTTATTGTGCAGTACTGTTAGCACCAGTGTTAGTGAATTATGGAATATTTGCAATTAGGCTCATTTGCATAGAAAGGGGTTCCTTTTGCTCCAAATGAATGCATCATGGCTCATTTCAATGTATGCAAACAACTCTGGTGCACAGTGACGCTATTTGCTGGGCAAAGTAGTTTGTGGAGCGTTCAGTGTATTTGTGGCATATTTGCACAGGTTTAGTGGATGCAAAAGCCGGGCAATGCTTTTGTGAATTAGGCCCTCAGAGTGTAAGAAATGAAGTCAAAGTCATTCTGGAATTAGGGAGTAAATAATTACAGGGTACATTCTTCTTAAACTAGCACACAGACGAGGGATAGTGTAGTTTAAACATCATCAATGAGGATTGGTTCGGATTTTTAATCTAAAACTTCCTGCCCTGTCTCCAGCCAATTGATTTCAGGCACTCAAGCCTGTTCAATCAAATACCTGCAACTCTAAAAAGTTGTCTCGGTCCATCAAACTTGTCATTATGCAACCATGGAAAATATATGTCGAGACAACATAGTCCAAGGACCCCAAACACCCTCTTGTTTTTGTCTGTTTTATTAAAGTCATATATGTCCTTTTGGTGGTTGTATACTTAGATAAGGACAATGAAGATGCTTTTATTATAATGTACAAACAGTGGGGTAATAATGATCAGAAGGTGAAATACAGCAAGAAACAGACTGCATTCCTCTGTTTCACCTCTCCCTCTTATATCCATCACTCCCTCCTCACTCAGTGTTTCTGTCTAGCGTGTGCAGGAGGAACACACTGTTATATTTGCATCCTAATGACCCCTCCAGTGGCCCCCGAGGCTGGGCCCTCTGCATTACCCAGAGATCAATTAGGGCCAGGGCCCGATGTCTGCTGTGCCCCATTATAAACCCCTACCAACTTTCTCTCTCCCTCTGTCGCTTCCCCCATTCTCCCAAATGTGTCCTTCATCTACACCTCAACATCCTTGCATCTCCTCCATGTCGAGCACAGTGAAAGCACACATGCTTCTTAAACATACCAAGAGCCCATCAGACGTTCTTTAAAACACACACATTTTGCCCACCCGTGCATACAGAGTAACAGCTGAGTGTAACGGCTGTCACTCTTAGCGTGAGTCTCTGTGGTGACGTGTAAAGGTGAAAGATGAGCAGGATCGGTCCACAGAGTTCTTTTCCCTGCATGATTCCTTCTCCACCTTGTTGCTGTGTGAAGCCATACAAAGACCAGTTTGTGAAATGTGCATCCTTTTGACAGAGCTGGATGTTCATAAAGCTCCTGTGGCTGCCAATCACACTGATGTAAAAGCCAAGTGATTCAACTAGAGGATGAAGAACTTGACTGAGGATATACAGCACAGCAGAACTCACAGCAGTGTGAGCTTTGGCTTAGAGGACGACGGAGACATGTTTCATTATTATAGAAACTGTGAAAACATGCTGTCCAAGCAAATAAGGTGTTTGTCAAGTCCTGTGTATTTGATGCAGGCAACAGTCTCCAGGAAAGAAAAGTGAAGCCATTACAGAAGTGCCAAAAACTGCAGTTCTTCAGCTGGCCACTTGAGGCTGGTCCCAAAAATTTGTCAGCCCCAAGCGGCAACCTCCGGTCTCGAACTAGGAAGCCCATGCGGAAGTGTTATAAACTGCAATTCATCGAGAATCTGCTTGAGGCTGACTGCAGAAACACTGTAAACCACATACACACCAATTCAAAAAAGACGATCTTTGCAGCATTAATAAACGGCCTGGTTCAAACAACGGCTATGCCCTACGTAGCTAATTTCTCTATTGGCACACACTGTATGGAGGGTGAATTTTTTTCTAACATGACGGTTCAGAAGATATTAGATTGCGAGTTTTTGCCCAAATAAGGACATGACTGACTTGACTCCCGGACGGGAACACATAGCTGTTGGCTAGGAGGCTCAAACTCCGCCTCTTTACGTCACACTCTGCCTGGTTGAGTTTCGCATTTCCAAAATGGCTGCCGCCATCTATTGGCTTCAAAACAGCGCTCAGGAACAGATTGGAGACGTCACGGATACTAAGTCCATATTTTATACAGCCTATGGTTGAGGGACCAATATTATTATTAGAGCTGACAAATGATATATATTTTTTAAATCCCGATTAATCACAAATTAATCACACATTTTTTAATCCCTTCTAAATGTACCTTGAAGGAATATTTCTCATGTTTTTAGTACTATTTTCAACATGGTGGTGGACAAATTTGCTTGCTTCATACAAATGTAAGTATACTATTATTGCAACAATCCAAAACAATGACAAATACTATACTGTCTAGATACTTAGCAAGTATCTGTGTCTGCTCTGGCTTGAACAGGGTTACTTTTGCTTGAGTGAATTTGTGGCGGCCTCTGATGTGAATTTGCTACCTGTATATACTTCTTTGAGTCTTCCGTTGCCATGAAACTCCTAGAAATCAGTGGAGACCCCAAGAAACTACAAGATCTGGTCGAGAAATAAGAAATAGTCCAGCACATTGACCCTCATAACAACCACATTGTTCTTCTTCACAACATCATGTCTCGGCTTTCTCATGGAGTCAAAAAAAAAGAAACATGGAAAGCAGTGTTGGGATACTCCATGCTATTTTTGTGTTGCCTGTGCTTTCTTTAGCCAATACTTGTCAGACAGTTACAGTCGATGCAGGCAGCCATAGCTGGCCAGTCAGGCTTCTCAGGTTTTATTTGACAGGCCTGACATCTGACAGAAACACTGCCAAATACTTTCTTTGCTGTACGGTGAGCTCTTGAGAATCCATATCTAGAGATGGTATCCAGCCTGGGAGGTTTGGTGATAAGTAAGCTGTAGGAAAACAGCATCTCAACCTTTATGTGTGAGGTATATTTTTCCATTTCTCTATCTTCCTTTCCATTTTTAGTAAGATTTTAAGCTCCCAAATTATTTCAAAACCATCCCCCCTGTACAGCAGAACATTTTATATCAGTAAATGTGAGCAGCATTGTTGAAAAAGCCCTTGATAACTCAAATTAGGACTTACAACTGTAACTGAATATATTGTTGTTGTATTTGCAATCTTTCACTAATTACTTCCCCAAAACACTGATTCTTGGACACTAACACTGTCTTCATCCCTCACTGTCTATGACTTATCTGCATATAACATTGTCTCTGTCTGCACTTAAGGATGGCAGCAGTGAGCTCAGTTGATTCATCTTCATTAGTCTAGAATCTTGAATAGAGGGATGACTTGTCATTTTCTTTTACATTTTACAAATAACACTTAAGTTAAAATAAAGTGATGTAACTGTTTCACTATGACTCAACTCTCCTCATTCACTCTGTGTAAGTAATAAAATGCTTCAAGATATTTTGCTTGGTCCATACAAGCTGCAGAGGAGGTGATTCAGAATGCAAAGTCATACAGTGACTACGTTATGCCATATTTGGTGTGCTATCTGTAATTTAATCTTTGCAAGGTGTGAAAGCAAAAGTGAAAATTGCTGATGAAGCAAAGGCAGAGTCAAAATGAAAAAAGGTAATAAGAAAGACATAATGCTTTCTGCAATGTTAGAACTTTGATTTAACTAAGTGTATGTTTTGGGTTATCTGTATACTGATAACATGAAATCAACTGTAACTGCTGGCTGTATTTATGATTGACTTGCATGGCCATAAGAAACAAAGAAAATACAATTATTGATCAAATATGTCATGGATGGTTAAGATATTTTACATTTAAGTACAATTAAATTACATTTGTATAATAAGAGGGGGACCCCCCGATTTTGCATCTCAAAGTGAGATTATGACTATCAAGGAGTGGTAACCTGCTTGTGAAAAAAATGTCTTGTTTTGTCTGAGTTTTGTCAACCACAGATTTTTGAAGCAATCAGGAAATTGTGACTCCACCAATCCATCCATCCATCCAACCATCCAACCAACCAACCAACCAACCAACAAACCAACCAACCAGCCGACCAGCCGACCAGCCGACGACCAACCAACCGTCCATCCGTCCATCCATCCATCCATCCATCCATCCATCCATCCATCCATCCATCCATCCATGTTTATCACTTTTCCCATTCAGGGTTGAATGAGGGCTGGAGCCTATCCCAGCTGTCTCTGGGCAGGCCATGCCCTGGTAAAGTTGCCAACCTATCACAGGGCTAACATATAGACAGGCAACCAGACACACTCACTCCTACAAGCAATTTAGAGTGACCAATTAACCAAACGTACATGTCTTTGGACTGTGGGAGGAAGTTGGTTGCAGTCATGAGAACTCCCAATACAAAGGCCAAAGCCAGAATTTGAAAGGGGAACCTTCTTGCTGTTAGGCAACAGTCCCAACCACTGCATACCCAAGCCCACAGCCTTAGTCCTGTCTGCTAATGACTTAAATCCAAACTATAAAAACAACATTACACTGGTCACATCAAATAAACCTCAGTCTAATCCAAGCACAGTCTTAACTATGTGAATCTTGAATATGTGCATCCCCAAAACAGTAAGCCAAAAAAGTGGATGACAGTACCTCCCCAAAAATACTCCCAAAAGTGACATCATTATCGATTTTCTTTGGAGATGACTTGATACTTCTGTTGGTTATGTCAATTTTGGGCCAAATGACCAAGTGCAACTTTTAGGCCTTCTCTTACAGCAAGCATGGTGCAATGTGCTTAACATATAGGTTGTACTTGGGACGCAAAGCTACCACCAATTTAGTTTAGGATTAGGCAAATACAGAATATGAAGCAACCTATTGAAGAAGCATGCCATCCAAAAAGAACTGGACATTTACCAGGTAAAAAGAACCTCATGGTTGTCTCATGCGCAAAATGCAGCAATATTGGAGCACGACCCATACTTAACCACAAGTCAGAGCATTGTAATTTTTTCCAGTGCTACTGTCTTGATAATATTTCTGAGCTAATCCTATCATTTGAAGTAAGCAACTTTCTATGAAGACAGAGTTTTAAAGGTAAGGAGTGATTGTGGTTATGGTTCAGTCACCTGTTTTCAAGACGTGTCTTAGTTTACTTCATTTGCTGGATCACGTCCCATCAGTAAACAAGAGGGACAGAACTTTACACCTCTAGGTAAAGAAATTGGTTCTTTATGTGGGTATTTAAAAACACAGTGTTCGCTTAGGGTTCAAACATAAATAAATATTAGTGATAACGTAGATCATCATAATCAGAAAAAAGAAATGGACGTACTTTGCTGAAAGTAATGGATTTTAGTCTCCCTGTTTTTTTTTGTGAAATAAAGAAATACATAAATGAAACCAGAGTGGTCACAGATGGGATGATCTCCTTTTAGTAGAACAGCAAACAAAGGAGAGAGTTCAGGAACTTCTCTTTTTTGAGCACGATGCAAAATGTTTTCCAACAACAATCACCTACATCTTGTACATTTTACACTGAAGGTCATTTCTAACCTACACACTCTCACAAAGGGTGTGTGTTTTCATCAGTCAAAAGCTATTATCTCTGAAGATGTTTAAAAGGTCAAAAGTTTGGTCATTCAGAGTATCAAGGTTTTACAGGGTAAGGTTGTTTTTTCAGGTTTACCTTGTTAGTTCAGAACCATTGTGAAAAATAAGACTTTGGATCATACCTATTCAGTATAATATTCTGCTTATTATGAAGGTGAATTCAGAGATTTTCTAAAACCTTTATTTTAACACTTTCTCACCAAAGTCTTTGAACCTGACATGTTGAATAAACTGATATTTAATTTTACTCTCACACAACATTGACGTTGTTTATCACTCTCTCCTTTCATCACATTTCCTTTCCAATAGAGGAGTGTGCAGCATGCATGATTGTATGTGTTATTCACCACAACATGACAAGTAATCACTATGTTGCCTTTGCACAAGCAGATCTTCATCCATGAACAAGAGGACCTCTTTGAACTGAAGGCCAGAGGAAGTTGAGTCGATGACTTTTATCCAGTTGTTTCACCAGGTGGTGAAAAGTCCCTTTATTACTTCCTCCTGAGATTAACTGGGTGTGCACTGACTTTGTACTGCTGCCTCAGCTGCAGAACCACCCTCCTGCAATATTCATGCACATATCTGGGTCCTGCTGATACAAGACTACACCTCTTTGGAAATAATACTCTTCTCAATAGCTAGTATCAAGAGTTAGAAAGGAAAAATTAGTGTAGGGAGAAAAGTGTAATTGTCCTGCACTCATATCGCAATGAACCAGATCTTGTCTGGGCAGTGAGAATTAATGATGAAATTATGTGAGATCATGTTTAATTTCTTCCATTGATAGTCACACAGAGCTCCTCAGTGAAACATGTAAGGACAGGCATGCTTTTGGCCTTTGAATACTGTAAGACAGTATGTACAGTGCAAAAACTGTCACTCTAAATGTTTATGATGTTTATGTTTTTTAAATTAAAACATAAAATAATGGTTACAGATTAAAGAAAGTGCCAACAGCAGCTTTTAACAAACTTTGCATGTCTTGTGCTTAAGTATTTGTTGCCATAGGGATATTGAAAATTAACAGTTTTAGTACAAAGATCAATCAATAAAAGTGCATGTTGTGGCCCTTGATTCTGAGTCTTTTCAATGAATATGTCACTATTTTAATATTGTTATCCTAATCAGGGTGAGACTAGAGGGGTGGCACTCGCCTACCTAGAACCTGGTTGGTCACCCTAGATGCCACCACAAAATGCTAAGCCATGATTGGTTATTTGTCTCGTCAGAGGCGGTACTTATGTTAAAACCAACTATTTGGTCCGTGTTGCATCCATAGACTGTATTAAAATACTACATTTCTGAAGCGCTATTTTGAAGCCAATCGTTGGCGGGTGCCATATTGGAAATGCTGAACACAACCAAACTTCGTCCGAGCTAGTGTGAGGTAAAGAGGCAGGCGTTATAAAAAATTCAGCCCGTACAGTGTGTGCTGATAGAGAAATTAGCTATTCAGACTTAAACAGTTTTTTAAATCAGGATATAAACATGTTTATTATTGCTGTAAAGATCGTCTTTTTTGAATGGGTGTGTATGTGGTTTCCAATGTTTCTGCAGCCAGTCTCAAGTGGACTGGAGGTTTTGGCACTTCCGCATGGGGTTCATATTCTAAGACCGGAGGTTGCTGCTTGGTTGCATCAGGCTGGAAGTAGCTTTCTTGGTAGTAATATGTAGGACATTTTCTTTTGTTAGCACCTTCAGATCCAACTTTTGGTTAAACATCTAGTTTTTGAGCCTTTACAGAATCAAGCTGAGAAAATATATATGTTGACACTCTGTTGGGTTTCTTTTACAGTTCAAAAATAAATATAACTACATGATGCTGAAATGACAGTTGTGAAGACGGTGAGGGTAAATGCTATGAATGTACTTGTGTCTCTGGCCACCCCTGCCTATGTCTGTAACCCAGTTTGGCCCCCCATTTAAAAAGTCTGGACACACCCCTGCGCCAAACATCACATTCCTCCCAAAGAGAATGTCAGTTAATTATTACACCCTGTTATATGAGATCAGCTTAGAGGAGTCTCAGAGAAAGACAGACATGACAGAAATGGGAAGGTAAAATATAAAAATATATATATTTTGGTTAGAGATAAGTTGTGATTTTGCTAAACCTAAGAGAACACTGACTTGACATGTAGCATTCCTTTGATGTATACTATGATCACCAGCCTCTTACCCTAAAGCTATCTTATTTTTCATTTTACCTTAACCCTAAATGCGACCATGAATCAGTGTTCTTATGATATTAAGAGCAGCTAAAGACAACACAAGTGGGCTGTGTGTTGTAACCATCTCAAGTGTGACTTAATCAGATCACACACATAAATGCACATACTGTACAGACTAATATACCAAAGCAAATTCAGTACACTCAGCAGATTCTCCGTCTCTGTTCCTTTAAAAGTCTGTTCTTTCAAAGAGGACAGCTGAGTTCTAGTTGAGGGACAGATTCAGAGTGGCAGTAGAGCAGCTTTTTATAGTGTTTGTGAGTGTTTATCTTAGTGTGAATGCCTCTCTGCTCATGTGTCTCATGCAAATCTGCTGCACAGACACACTCCTGCACACCTTGCCAGGAGACATTAGTCTGTGTGTGTGTTTGTCACTTACACTCTTCGCAACATGTCACAACACTATTCGACTTTTGGTTTGACATGCGAGGGCCTCACACACACACACACAATGCAGGTTTACGATCAGCATCCCTCTGCCCCTGCATGGCCCCTGCACGGGCCCCCTCGGCCTGAAATAGAGTTGGAGGAGGAGGAGGAGGCAAGCCCCGGGGCCCTGGGACTCGACCCCTGCAGCCTAATGCCTCATCCCTGCACTGATGGTCCCTTTACACTTTTCAGCAGCTGTCAATCAAACACCACAGATGGAGAGTGTGGGGAAAGGACATGGGAGATGCTAGACAGGCTGTGTGTTTAATGATTTTTTACGATGGCACCTGTTAATAGTCACTTTGTAACGTTTACACATTTAGCCTCCACATTTAACACTGTGGCTTAAATCACCATGCCATTTTATATTTATGTTATTTATCTAATTCTATTACAGCTTCAGGAGAGGAGCTCTGCTGTTTTATTTGTCCCTATTTTCTCATTTTACAACCATATTTACTGCTTTGCACAACAAACTAGGAAGAGGATGTGTGTTAACTTACTTGGCAGTTATCTTCAAATCTGCTTCTGATTGGTGTTTGTGTTTCTGTGTGACATACACAGATTAGCAAGAAATTCTGATACAAAAAGGACTCTTTCCTCAATACTTTGTCTTACATGTGTGCTGGATATTTGAAAATGAAACCAAAAATAAAAGTAAGCTGACAACACAAGATCATTGATGAGGGTTAAAACTGTTAAGATATCAGTCACTTACATTTTGGGGTTAATATGACTAATGCAAAATATGTTAAGCGTGCTCAATCAATTCATCAACATAAACAAAAATCAAAACTTGTGTTTAAAAGTTTTGGCAATTCTGTGATCAAACTCATAGCTTGACTTGAGGCACCTGTTTAGGTCAGTTAAATTGTCTGACCCGTATACAGAGGCAATAGTCCTCACAGTGGGCAGCCCAGGTTCCCATCCAGCCAGCAGCCCAGCTGCTGCAAGTCGTCCCCCACTTTCTCTTCTTAGTTTCCTACTCTATTCATTGTCCAATCTTCTTAACAAAGGCAGGAAAGGCCCCCCAAAAATGATATGAAAAACATCCTATAGTGTGACTTCTTTGATAACACAAAGGGAAATGTTTCAAAATAATGTTTAAAATAATCTCATGAAAATAATGTTAAAATGTCACTCTGCTTTTCATCCGCAAGCTGTTGCACTGAGGTCAGAGCAGTCCCTCCAGCAAGAGCGAAAAGGAACCAACATCTGCTCAGCAGGAGAAGTTAAGTCATTGTGCAAATTATTGGACTTCTGGGGCCTGCTGATCACTGCCATTGATTCCTGCCTCTCCAGTCAATTAGATCAATGGGGCATCTTTAGACCTGCTTAGCCATGTGTCAACTGTCACACTCTGCTATCCCCTTCATTTGTACTGCAGCACATGCTGCCAGCGCACAGATGGCAACCTATACAGTCCACTACTGCAATGTGAAACAATGACGATGGACAAAGAAAAGGTGTTGACGAATGAATTTAACTATTTAAAGAGGGAATCTCATTTTAAGTATGAGGCCTTAAATGCAAGAAAGATGTGCTTCAGTGTCTCAGACTTCTTGCTACAGCCTGAGATTCAAACAGACTTATTTGGCTTTTTTAACGTTTGATTGGCAAACAAAAACAGAATCAAAGGCAGACACTTGTTGGAAACTCGAGTATGAACCTGAGAGCGTTTAGTTGCACAAAATCTTGTCCATCTCAGAGCACTCCCAAAACTTTTGAATGCCACGCAATTTAGTGATTTTTTTTGTGTTTCACCATCACATACGAATCCAATAAAATAAACTTTAATTTGCAGTTTCAATACACCAAAAAATGGAAAAGTCAAAAGGTTTAAAACGTATTCGATGCACGGTAAAAACTTCAAGTAAGTATTTCAAAAGCCAATTACATAGTTGCTCTAGAAAGACGTCAAACAAGTTTCATTGCAGTTTGACCACATATGACAAGAGTATGACACTCAAAGACAACGACCTCCTTTGTAGTCCAGCCCAAGGACAAAATCTGTTAAGTATTGTTAACTAGTTTCCTTGAGTGAGGCCACAATACAGAGCTCTGATAATGAAGCTATTCACTATTCTCATGACAGAAAAGTCGGATTTCACAAGAATACAATTCAATTTCAGAGATCGGTTACAGAACAATTGACTCCTAAAGTGTTAGAGAAACGTTTAACTTTTTTATTTGATGGTAGATATATATTTTTTAAGTTTTTAATCGGCTTTGGTTTGAAACATTTCTGCAGTGCTCAAAGAGGGAAATTTGTGAACTTTCTTTTAACAGATAATATGTTGAGGCATTTTCAGACAACAAAAGCAGTCAGCTAGAGGAGGGCTGCAGTAATGAGTTTCCAAACACATCTTTTCTAATGCAGACCACATGCCAACACTACAGTGCTGCTACCTTGTGACCCCTTCGCCCCCTCAGCATCCAACCTGTGTGCCTGCGCGCTCACAAACACACATTTTACCTAACCGCGGCCCGCGTCAAGACCCTGGGAGATTGACCCCCCTCGCACACCCCTTTCCCCTCTTCCCTCTCCACTCCCACTGACCCCCTCAGCGATAGACCATTGTTTACTTTCACTCTCCTCCACGGCCCTGCTGGTCCGGGGGGCCGGCCGAATCGTTACATTATTGTCTGGTCCTCCCTTGCACCCCCCTTCCCTCCCCGACCCGGCCTGACCCCATTCACAGTCCTCAAAAGCACCATCTGTATCACCCAACAGTCAGGGAGTGGGAGAGCGAGGGAGAGACGGGGCAAGAAGGGGAAAGAAAACAAGCGGGGAGAAAGGAGATGACGGCCCGAGGAGGGAGGGAAAGAGGGAAAGGGAGAGGAAGGGAGAGAGGACTAGAAGCATCTGAATGGGTGTTGCGCTGTCTGTCGGAAAGTATCTGTCAAATAGTTTTCACAGTGTGAAGGCTTCCCTGCTGCTTTCTTTTCTTCAAACATTGTGCTTATTGATTTTTTTTACTGCCTCCTTTTATATCTTCCTTCAATTTCTCTTTTTCCACAATCTTCTAATCCTCCACACTTTTTCCCACTCTACGTATTTCCTCCCTTAAACTTTTCTCAGACTATCCTATACCGCTGTTCCCTTGACCTGCTTCTCTCCGCATTTCCACCCTCCCGTCTCCATCCTTCCCTTCCCCTCCTCCTCCTCCTCCTCCATCTCCTCGGAGTACATCCTTCATCTCGCTGTAGTGTTGCATGAGCATTCCAGGGCCTCTTGTATGGCTGCATGTGTGAGGAAGGCGGATTTTTCCCATGGGGCCGCAGGTGAAAACTGGGACTCACTCTGTCCGCCGAGGGACGCCATCTGTCCCTGTCGGCGCACTTGCTGGAGGGGGAGCCCTGTCACCCCTCCTCCTCCTCCTTCTTTCCCTTCCATCCATCCCACCCTCTGTCCATCCACTCGCCATCTCTCCCTCCCGTCCTCATGCTGAATCACCCAGGAATGCACTCCCCTCTTTCCCTCCCCCCCTGTTTCTCCTTTCTTCCCTCTGCGTCCCGTCACTAATTCATCCCTCGCTCCCCCTCTGTCGCCCCTCCCACTCTGCCTCCTTTTCCACTCGCCTCCTCCCACCTCTCTCCATCTCTAATCAATCATCCATATATGACACCAGTGGCAAAATTATTAAATTATCATACATTTGTAATGAGCCCAGTGAGAACAAGGGATACTGTTTTAATTGCCAGCTCATGACCTCTAATTATGCGTATCAGTGTATTAGTTTGATATTTAGAGAGAATGAAGTCAACCAAGTTTGACATTTTCCAGTAAATGAAGTAATGATATGCCTACTTTAACTGTGATGTATTTAATAAAACGGGCAGACACTACAACGAAGGCATGACATCACACTAACCTGTGAGGCTGAAATTAAAAGAAAAAAAAGAGTCTTGTTAAGAAATTAATCACAGCTGTGCAGGCTTTCCTTATTAAATTAAAAAGCATTAAAGATCATGCATTTCTGCATAAAAGATTATTTTAGGACATGGTTTGTTTGTGTTTTTTGTGGGAGCATGCTTTTTCTAATTTTAGATGATGCTTTAGCCACAAACTGGCATGCAACGTAATTAGTTCTTCCAACCAGAGTAAACAAACTGGAGGTCACCCAGTGGGTCGCCAGCATGGGAACCAGAGAGCAGACCCCTCTGAGGTGCAGTGTGCACTGCGTCTGCAGACCTGGGCCCAGCTGTCAGTGTCTGTATGTTTCCGTCTCAGCTCTGGTTCTGACTGCTGTGATGCCCCAACGGTCAGACGAGCGCGGATGGGACAGTGAGAGCGCACTTTCACGTGGGAACCTGGCCGAGGCGCGCAGACAAACAAGCGCGGGGCAGCTAAGTGTGAAACCTCCAAACTGTCACGGAGAGGGTGAGAGAATGAGTGGATGACCCCCCCCCCCCCCCACTCATACTCCAATACACCCCCCCCCCCCCCCCGCACCCTCATCTCCATCCCCTCACCCCTTCCTCTAGTCTCTTCAACCTCACACTTCTTCCCCTCTTTCGACTCGCCCAGCCTGACATCCACCCTCCTCCTCTCTCCCACCCTGAAAACTCTCACAATCTCCACCCACAAAGCATCCAGACAGACAGTCACTTTGCCCCCCCCCCCCCCCTTTCCAAAGACACACACGCACACATACACCTCCACGCCCCCCTGTCAATCACAAACCAAGTGTCACGCAGTCACAAACACTGGGCAGAGGAAAAATGGGAGGAAAAGTGGCCCGTCAGTCACTCTATCACTCTTGGCCCCCCTCTGGCACAAAGAGGGACAAAAAAAGAGTGTGAAGGGAGCAAATGAGAAGGCGATAGGGAAGGAAACAGGAGTGGAGGGGTTTGTTGGAGAGAGGTGGACACAGAGGAGAGTTAAAGTGTCCCCATTTTCTCACTGGCCGACTGCAACAAAGAGCCAGGCGGGACACTCCACTGGGGTGGCGGTTTTTCGCCCGGGCCTCCCTTCGATCCCTACCCCCCATCCCTGTGAGGTCACCCCTCTGGTGACCCCGCCTCGATTGTTTCCCGTCGCTCTGTCAGCTCCGATTGTTGCTGACTGGTTAAATGGCTGAAAACCAAAATGGAGGGGCTGGGGGTGGAAAAAAGTGGCAAAGAATGAGAAGGAGGGTGTTGATTTGGGAAGACGCCCCCTCTTCTTTTCCCTGAGATAACTGACTATTTGACCCAAATAAACAATCCTTCACGAGAAGAAGTGGCGGTGGAGGAGGAGGAGGACGGAGAGAGTTCAGAGGGTTTGAGGTTCGAGTTTTTGAGGAGAGATGGTGGGATAGCGCCCCCTTTGTAGATAAAACTGTGGGGAGAGAAGAGGGACTGTCACGAAGAGAATAGTGAGTCAGCTGCTGGACAAATACAATAGAACTTTTTGACCAGATATTTATAGAAACAAGGGATGTACTCGAAAACTCAGCTGAGTCTTCTTTGGCTGTGTTTGAAAACAACCTCACCTCCTCAGGACTTTGGTCAGCTTGTACCAAGTTTAAGTCAGCGACAGCTAATCTCACAATGGAACTACATTTTTAACAAGAAACTCTCTAATTCAGTGATTTTACTGGTTTAGATCACACGCCTCATTTGTGTGAGGAGACCACACACTGCCTATTGTGAGATATGAAGCCAAAAGATCGCCTCCCTGGGCGCTGCCATATTGCGCTAGTGTAGGCAAGGTGTTCGTAGAAGTGACCTAGCTGGTAGAGTCGTTGGACGGACATTACAGTAGTGTTGTAGTCAAGACCACATTAACCAAGACCAAGACAAGACCAAGACATTTAGGGATTGAGACCGAATGAAGACCAAGACCAAGGCAGGGCAAGACCGAGACAAGACCAAGACCATATATATCAATGAAAAATCATCATGAGAGTTAAGAAAATAAAAGACTTCTGTTTATTTTATTTAAGTTTGCTTTGAATACTATTGACAGCAACAAAAAAGGTTTGGTTTTGTCTTTGTTGCCTTTCTTTTGACTCCTTAAGTTTCATTTTTTCAAGTATCACAGTAAAGACAGGGACACAGAGTGCATCAGTGGTGGTCCGCCCAGTCCGAGACCGAGACAAGACTGAGTGAAAATGCTTTCGATTCTGAAACGAGACCGAGACCTGAAATCAGCGGCCTCCAGACCGGTCTCAAGACCAAGACTGGTCTTGAGAACTAAAACACTACATTACAGAACACTGCAGGAGACTACATTTGTCAACAGAGCTGTCAATCATGATGTTACATCCCTTCTTTTTATGATCAACAACTCATTAAAGCTAAACACCTCAGAAATATGACATACTAGGACATAATTCAGCATGATAAGAACTAACTATAATGACAAAAACCATGTTTGGGAAAAATGAATGTGCCGTGTATTTTCATTTTATAGTTTGACCCTCGTTCCATCTGTTCAAATGGAGAATGCAGAGTGTATGACCTATATGTATATGCAGAGTGCAAAGTGTATGACCTATATGTACAGTATATGACCTGCAGCCAGTCATTAGGGGGAGCTCTAAATCTTCTGGCTACACAGTCAGTGAAGATTTAATATACAGCCCATGGAGGAGACCAAAGCAGATAATTCAGCTCCTGTTGAAAACGTTGTGGAGGATGCATCATTTTGGGACTTAGTTTTCCTTCCCATGCTGTTACTTAAAAATTAGTGAAAAGGGGTCTTCTCTATAGTCCCATCATAACCTCTGAGTATCAGATTTTGTGAGTCCTCCTCTCCATCTCCAATGCTTGAGTCTGAGTCCAAGTTACAGGCAACAGTGCTTGAGACCAAGTTGAATCCCAAATTCTGGAGCTCAGGCCTTCAGTCGAACATGAGTGCAAGTCCTGGACTTAAGTACTACATCACTGTTGCAAACCACTGTCAACATTTTACCTGGAAGAAGTCATTCATGCATCAATGTTCTTAACCAGCTTGTTTCCTTCCTTTCTGGCATGAAACAAAAATTATTCTCTCACCCCAAACAAGACCACTGTGCAACCATCCCAAACTTGGCTTTTCTCCATTGGCTCCATGTCAGATCTAGAATTGATTCTATGATTGTATTGTTGACTTTTAAAGCACAGGCTATGTTTCAGGTGAGCCATCAATTTTTGAGGCTTAAACTAAAGGTATTTTACCAGCAGGGCCTTTGCCGTTTGAAGTGTCAGAGGAGATATAGAATCATAGAATCAGTGACTGCTTTTAGATTACTTCTTAAAACCCGGGTTAGGTTCGATTTGGATATCTATAGATATAATGTTCCATAATTCTTAGAAGTTAAACAAGACAGTAGAGGTCATAGATTAAGGAGGTCAAAGGAAAAAGCAGAGCACAGTCCCTGTTGTCAAGGGAAAGTTTTACTGACTTCTCCACCCACTCTGACCCTGTCTTTTTTTGCAATTTCCTGGGAGGACTCATGACTTCTCAGATGGATTGAAAGACAACAGACGTGGTAGAAAATAGTCAGTGAAATGTAACTTTTGCAGAAGATATTGTACATTAACATGTTTTTTTCTGTCAAAAAGGAAGAAGGGATGTTCAACTAGCCCCCCCAAAAAAACAACACCCAGCCTTAACTACATAAAAGTACAATAAACTGTCCAGTAATTGTCTTTGAAACCAACACTGTGTTTCAGAGCTATAAAAACCCTCTGGATTTTATTATAGGATAAAGATTTCCTGGGTAGCGACCTGAATGGCCTAACTATCTGACTGGGATGAGATAAGTGTTTAAAGACCTGGTCCTGATCAATTATGCAAGCATATCCATTCCCTCCGCTCCCTTCCAATCAAACAGCTAAATAAGCCATGGTCTGGACGGACTCTTCGCTCTAATTGGACAAATGGCTTGCTTAATTGATCATTGATTGATGATCAATAAGGAACATGTGTTCTCGTTCTTTACAAGGCAGGTGATTGAAAGCCAGCTATAAAATCAGCCAGATAGTTTGACAGATGCCGATTGGCTCTCATCACCTTAGTGTCTGAGGAAAAGCAGAGCAAGAGGGAGAAAGACGACATGAGGAGGTGTCTCTTTTTTTTCCATTTATGACTTGAATTAGATGCAGCTCTCTCCAAAATAAACTGTACCCATAAATCTGATTACAAAGTTGTTACAGTTCACTGATTCTCCATATACTTAAAAAAGATCTTTGTCTGTGTTAAGAATTTGAATACAGGGAGAAACTGACTCTTATAGGTTAAAGCTTGATCCTTAATTTGATCCTAAATAAGTAGCATATGGAGTTTTCGACTTTGAAACCCCAGACAGAAAGACAAAAACAAGAAGCACTTACATGTTGTGAACTAATACCTCCTTCAAATCAACCACTTCTAATTAGCTGAGATGATGTCTAATGGGAACTTTGTTCTCAAATATTTAAACCACACTGTTTTCTCTGTTTGCTTTCTAAATCCACTCTAAATCACCAAGATAGTCCCTTCTCTAGATTATGCAAGACCTCCAAAATAAAACAGAAATGTCCCAAACTTCATCCAGCGCGAAAAAGTTAAAAAACAACCACTATACTTTTTCAGTGAAGACTATCTTTGGCAACTTGTAGATGAAAAAAATAACAGTATTTCTGTGCGAGGAAGCTGCTTTAACCCAGTCAATCCCACTGACTTTTCATCACAATATCTGTCTACATGGACCACTAATAACTGTCACAGTAGCTGGATCAGAATAAAAAGCTTCATCTTAACACCTCAATCTGAAGAGACTGGTCCAATGCAGCTCATTTGGATCAAATCTGATCAAGAGTTTTTCATTATTACTGGAATGGAGAGACATTGTGGTAGCTAACAAAACATTCCTTTTGCAGACACAACTCTTTTTGATAGAGACTTAAGAAACTCAGGATTGTTGAACATCTCAATGGTAAAAAAATTACCAAACAAATAGATAAAATACAGGCACCCAAAATCACAGCGGTTTCTGCACAATGCTGCAGCAGTAGTGATGTCTTATATCCACAAGAACGCGAGTAATGAACGGTTTTAACTTCTGCTATTTTTGCCCCTTTAGCCCAGCGGAGCAACTCTGCACGTGTAAAAGTGGTCAAAAATGGCAGATCAGATTCTTGCATTTATTTGCATGTCTTAATCTTAATTATTTAGCGTCAGTGTAAACAGTGAAGTTGGAATCTTTAACCAGAATCATATTAAAGAAAAACTGCACATGTAACCATATCTAATGTTCCCTTGTAAGGTGTGTCGGTATACAGCAGCGACAACCTGGTAGGTGCTTTTGAAGAATTAAACAAGGGTTATTTGGGGACAACTCAGAATCTCTTTGTTGCTTATTATCAGGCATGATGGATAATGATCTCCCACAGAATACAACTTGAAAGCTCCCACGAGTTAACACTTTTTAAGGCCTTTTAGAAGAGGGCAATCATTTTGTGCTCTGTATTTTGGTACACTGGGTGGGCTTTCAAAATGATGAGCCCTCCTTGGCTCCTTAGTGAAACACAGAGCGGGAGCTCCTGGTACTATAGGGCTTGGAGGTTTAACCAGTAGTGTAAGGTTCTTCGCTACAGTTACAATGTGAGTAAATAGGTATGAGAGAAAGACGGATTGGACTAAATGTCATTTAAAGAGAAAAGAGACAAGAGAGGCTTTGCGCTCAATTTTGTTTCCCCTCCCTTTGCCACTTCATATCTGCATCACTTATCAGTCAAGACACCTGTTTGAAAGTGTGTGTGTGTGTGTGTGTGTGTGTGTGTGTGTGTGTGTGTGTGTGTGTGTGTGTGTGTGTGTGTTTATGTGTGTGCACAGAGAGATGGTGTGTGTCTCAACAATCACACCGTCCCAACAGAATAGGGGGGGACATCATTGTGGATCCCTTTGATCTGCTGCTCATAGATTCTCTTGAAAGGATCAGGGAGAGAGATACAGACAGAGAGAAAGAGAGCGAGAGAGAGAGACAGGAGACAGGAGACACTTCAGCCGGGCGTCAGTGGGCCTTCGCGCTCAGCCTCAGGTACCTCTCCCTGCTCTGTTTCCGAGCCAGCTCTATTAAATATGAAACGCTAAGACAAAAGGAGGGAGAGTGAGAAGGGAGGGAGCGGGGGCCATAAAGGGCACCACTCAATGCCTTTGAAGAGACACTGAGACGAGGAGCGTCGTGAGTACGCACCTTACACACACTCACACACACACACACACACACACCAATCCTCCAAATGATGTGGGTGGATAGGATGGCAAATATGCCCATTTGCATCTTGTGTTTTTAGATCACTTTTCACGGATGTACCACAAAAGGAGCATCATCAGTGAAATTAGACCTAAAAGCCTCCGTTTGCAGATGATAATGCATGCATGCATACATGTGTTTGGAGAGGTGTATGTGTTGTCATGGACATTAAGACAGATGAGATTAAAGCGTCTTTGCAGGTTGTAAGAGGACGGGGTATGTAGTAGAGAGATAGACATTTTGTTGTGGCAATGAATGAAGGTTTCTAAATGCACGATTTGGTTAAGAAATGGAGCATAAGCTTGGTTTTCAGGTTGGTCATTGAATTTTTATGTATGGCATAACCTGAAGCTGGAATTCTGGCATAAATATTTTTGTAATGCTGATGTGGAAAGTCAGAATGAGAATCTCAGTGAAAGAGGAGAACATCTGAATTAGTTGGTTACTTGTCTTTGACTCTGAAAACTTCATAGTGTCTTAATCCCTCACAAATTTATAACACACTTAGATGCTATGACATAAAATACACAGTCAACAGGACTCGTATTTTGACTGACAATTTTTGTTTCTTCTGCAAATGAGTCGGACCCCAGACATGACCCTTTGCTGCATGTCACAACCATAAAACATCTCAGTGACACCAAACATTGGTTTCTGAAAACCAATGAGAAACGGGTTGGGAAGCAAAATATTGTCATCGCCATATTGGAAGTGTTGACTTGGGCTAACGTATAATCAGTTTGAACATGAACAAAGAGGTGGAGCTAACTGGGCCATAAGCCTCCTAGCGAACAGCCACATTGCTCCTGCCTGTCAGCCAACTCAGCCATGCCCTTAATTATGTGAGTATATCCACAACTGTTAGTCTTAGTAACCTAAAAACAGACATACAAAACAAACTCCCCTGCAGTGTGCATTATGAGCTCTTTTGCACTTAACCCTCCTGTTATGTTGTGGGTCAAATTGACCCTTTTTAAAGTCTATTTTAGGCAATATATGCCTTCCAAACCAGCTAAATGCAGCATTAAAATCTGGGCAGCATGTGACAGAATAGGTATCATGTAAATTAATCAACATCACTTCATAAAAATAAAAAATTCAAAATTTGAAATAAAATTTAATGTAAAACTATTGTGTTTATATTTAGGTCTTTCAAATGTACACTCAAAAACGTTTTAACATGAATTTTAATGGACAGCAAGTGAGTTATCCTCATTGAACTTTGATATGTGAGAATGAAAGAACACCAATGGACTAAATCTTGATTTAAATGGTTAGTAATGGAGTCAAAAATTAGATTCAAAAAAATGTGTATTGGGATTTTTGGGGGGGTTCTGACACTTTTGGATAATTGAATATGCCCCGGGTCAAATTGACCCAGGAACATTATTGCTGTTCCAGAAAAACAAACATAATAAGAGGGTTAAGAATTTTTCTACCAGGCTGTAAACATGTTTAATGTTGTTTCTAAAATTAGTGTTTAGCATGTACTGTTAATTGAGAATCCTTGGCTTTTGAACATGTCTTCATGTGGACACTTAAGGAACTGCAGGTTTTTTTTCCTGATTTTACCAGTGTCATATGTCACTGATACCCACTCTGTTCTATACCCTGGGGGTCTTTGCTGCTGCTCTCCCTGCATTTTCTTTTCGCACATGAAAGAGAGAGGAGGTGTGCTCTCTGTACCTTAGGATTTGGCATTCCATGTAGGCACATGGACCCACATAGCAAAATTTGTCTGGGCCAGATCTGGCGTCAAGCCGGCACTGCTGTTCTAGTTTAAATGTTTTTTATTGAGGTAGCAATAATAGAACATCCATTGTTACAGATATTTTCCTCCTTTTCAATTATATGACGAAAAACATAAACAATAAACAAACATACAAGTCAACAGATGCAGTGAGTCACACCAAAAGAAAAACAACCACAACAACATAGAGGAAAAATATTACTCAAAACCACCCACCCCTCCCCACCTCCACCATACCCACCCACCCTGTCGGGTCTGTACTTCCTGCCACTCCAAAGGAGGCCATTAATGTTATGCCGTTTAGCTTGTTTTTTGGATACATTCAATATATTGAAGAAGGGGAATCCAAGTCTTGCCATATTGCCCTAGATTGTTTGAAAGTGAGAGGCACTGCTGTTCTGACTGCTGGCATGGCAAGTGGTATGTCAACCGGATATGGACCAGGTCTGGCAATGATGGCATTGTATATATGATGGCATGCCACATCGAGCCCGATTGTGGCTTGGTTTATGTGGCCCAGATCTGTCCATGCCGCATCTGGGCCTGATTAAGATTGAGCTTGTGATTAAGCTGGCCCATGTGTGGGCCGTTTCTGGCAAACTATATCTGGGCCACTTAAGGGCCGTCATTCTTTGTGGTGTGTTGGCCGAGTCGAAGTATATTGTGGGCCAGAACCGGGCCAGACCAATTTTGACATGTGGAGAAGGGCAGGGAGCTCCCACAACAGAGCCATACTACCAAAAAAAACATGCAACTTGCAAGCAAATAATGGCGCAAGTGGTGCTAACTGAATTAATTTTTTATGCTTTTCTAGAACATTCCTACTAGCTTGGATGTTGTCACTTCTTCCCATGTTCAGTTTCATGTTAATAGAGCATAAAGTAGCACTTATTCAGGAAATATGTTAAAATAATGCTGTTGATAATTGGCAACAATCTTAAATTTACAAGTATGATAGCTCCTGCTTAACTGCAAAGTATTGGGTTCTGAACCACAAGATATTACTGCCTCTCTGACATTAATCCATCAATTAGACAGGGAGCTATATGATAGAAAGTCATGCTCATAATTTGCTGCTAATTACATTGATAATTTACATTGATTAAATAATCACAATCCCCAAAAGATTGATGTTAAATTAAGCAGAGGCTAGAAAAGAAAATCCCTCATTTTCGACAAAACCAGCACAGTTAGAGGAGGGAGCATCAGTGACACAGACTGATAACTTAGCCTCTGAGCGTGTCTTCAACTAAATGACCCCTATCAGACAAACTTCAATGGGCTGTCTTTGGAAAACAATCAGCAATGTGCTCCTCTCTGACCTTTAGCGACTCAGCAGGCTCAGTCCAATCACAGAGTATTGACATTATTCACCACACGCCATTTATAACGTCAGCCGCCGCTCGCCTCAAAGGGTCCAGTCCAAATACCAGCACAGTCATGTTGTGTTTTGGTTGGGTCGAGTTTGAAGGAGGAGGGTGGGGATTCAGGTGATTTAGTGGGAAAGGTGATCTGAGTGATTGCTTCGGGTTAATGGCGATTGAACTTTGTATTTTGTTTGAAATCTTCTACTTCAACAAATAAAGGCAAGATTCATGCAAGAAGTATCACTAGTCATACCTATAATAACATATGTATTGTTATATTGGTCATATTTCAACCATTATTATTGGTATTGATGCTTTCATCTGTTGTTATGTATGAGTGTTTCCCTGTCTCTCTTTACCAATCTCTCTCTGATTGCCACATCCCCTGATCCACTTTCTTAGCCCCATCAGGCAGATGGCTTTTGACCAATGAGTCTGGTTCTACCCAGGGTTTCTACCCTATTGTGTCATGATTTGGTGATACATAAATAAAAATTGGCTGACTACTTATTGAAGATAATACATTTATTAAAAATACCGGGCAAATGGCTTCAGACCAATGAGTCTGATTCTTTCCGGGATTTCTATCCTTTTGTGTTATGATTTGGGGATACATAAATACAAATTGGCTGACTACTTATTGAAGATAAGACATTTTTTAATAAATATATGATATTTCATATGTCCAAGCTGGATATACGAATGCATACACCCAGAGTTGGATGCACAAACAGACTTATCAAACCTCTTTTCCATCTCAAATCCAACCAATCCCTGCAGCAAGTCCATCCTCCAAATCCATGTCCTGATCTCTACCCTCCACCAGCTCCTTACCAAATGCAGATCTACGAGGAAGCATCGAGGTCGAAGTGTCTAACTTTGGTCCCCAGGTCTTCCTAAAAGCTCCTCAAGGCCTCGTCAATCCTGCCAGATCACCCATTTCATCCCCATCTGGGTGTGATCCATCTCGGCGGGCCCAGCCAGGCTCCATTACCCCCAGACGAGCTGTGAAATGGCCATTATGTGTGTGCATGCATGTGCAGGGAATGGGCCTCTGTGTCGGTCGACAGCCTTTACCAGCCAACAATAGGCCTCATATATGTGGTTGAATACCCTGCTCAGGGCACTAAATACAAATACATTGAGATAGCTTCAGCTCAACGTTCAGGAAAGGGGGACAAAAACAAGGCATGACAGAAATCGACTGTGGGTATCCAAATAGATTTCTTTAGGATACAGATTTGAACTCCCATGTGGACATTGAACATACACAAATACGAGTTAGAGGGAAACACTTATCAATTATGAAATATGTTGACACAAAGCATGAAAGGTAAGTCACTGGTTTGTTGAGAGTGAATGTTATCAGCGAACAAATCTTAACCAAGCTTAACATGGATCAGAAATGTTAGACATCACTCTCCACTAACATCAGAAAAAAACACAGAGAGGGTCATCCCTCTGTAGAATTTCAGCTATTTGCAGAAAACAAACAACACACCGGATCTACGTTTTTCTGCGTATGGTTGCCCAATAACAAGATCATCTAACAAAGGTTTTTTCATTGATCTGTTACTCACATGTGAACTTAATTCCAGACGCACTTCCAGATACAGATATTTTTGTGTCCTAGGTAAGAGTATGAATACTCTTGTGAAATGCTTGTATATTTAATGAATTTGGATAACCTTATATCAAGGAGTCTTTAGGTAATGTTACATTAATTTAGCTCATGCAGTTTGGGTCAGGGTTGGGGTCAGGGTTACAATAACTCCAATTACATCTTATCATGAAGTGCTTCAAGTACTACTCTTAGGCAAGAGGAACAACAACAACAGAACAACAGAAAGGTTCGGAGAGTTTTCTCTTTCTCTTTTTTTGTAGGCATTTTTTTTTCATGTTGGACAGCTGGAGAGAAGGAGGAGGAAATAAAGGAATAAAGAGCAGGGGGAGAAATGCAGGAAAGAATAGAGGCTGGGAGTCAAACCAGCCTCTGTAGATCAGGTGTGCTTGAACCGCAGCGCCCCAGAGAGTGGGTTTTTTTGCGTTCTAATTCACTTGCCAAAGTATAGACAGATCAGATAAGTTCCTGTCTCTGACGGATGATATGTAGGGTATTTACAGTCAGTTATAGTTAGTTTTTTTGCCTTTATTTGACAGGACAGCTGAAGAGAGACGGGTAAAGTGGGTGGCGAATGGTCAGGAGCCCAACCTGTGAGGATTAAAGCCTCCTTACATTGGATGCCCACCTAAACCGCTAGACCAACAGCGCCCCAAGGTATTTGTGGTTTTGATATATTGAGGAGTCTGGGCCAAGACAGCAACCAGTCTGGATTTTGTTAAACTTGGTATTTCAGAGTTTCTGTCAGTTGATTATTGCCACAAAAAAAACCACATTGAACCTAGCTCACTTTGCATTTTGATAACGTAAGATGAGAGAGAAATGATAGCACAAAGGGAGGTGAATATTTATAATGGGTGTAATTTGGAAAAACATTTCATCAGTAAGATGCCTTCGTTTGAAAATGTATATATGTTTTTTTGGTTATATATTCATCTTTGTTCAGCATTTTAAAACCAAAGTTACCCGGTCCACCAAGAGTTCATCAGCCTTACACTCCCTTGTTTTAAGTCTACAGGATGGCGTATCATCAAGGAGTCACAGTAGCAGGGATTACATGACACCAATAACATGAAGGAGGTGATAAAGACAAAGACAGCGGAGAAGACAAGAAGAAGAGAGCCACTTCCCCTGAGAGGCCTCTCGTTAGCACTGAAGCAATGTCGGCTTAATGCTGAGACCAAGGGGCTTGCTTGTCACACCTAAAGTGCTTTGCATTAATTAAACCTCATATACACACTATTATTAAGACTTACGTGAGGCCTCAGCACGTGGTCTGGGAGTGTGTGCATCTGTGTAATCTTGTCATGTTTACACCGATGTCTCTTCTTTATCGGAGGGGGAGAGTAGATGTCACAGTATAAATAAGTAGAACGTAAAAGTAATAATGTCTGTAATGGTTTCATGGAATCTTTGTTTACAAACTTGCAGAGCATGCAGTCCAACTAGAACATGCATTATGGTTAAAAATGATCCCCGTCTGATTATTGACCAAAGCAGCAGCTTGAAACCAAGTGAATCAGACCTTGGAGGAATATCAATGCTCACACGGCCAATTAATCGTCTCATTGAACTACAAAAGATAAATTGCGTACAATTTCAAACATTGATTTTTAATCTACATCTTCATTTCCATCCGGACAAAATATGTTGTGTGTTATTTTTGTGATACGTTGCTGGTTTAAAACCTTTCAGAGTAAAAGTAAAAGAGAAAAAAAGTAGACCATATCACTCCAGTTCTTAGATCTCTACACTGGCTTCCTGTCTGTCAGAGAATAGACTTTAAAATCTTGCTGATGGTTTATAAAGCATTGAATGGTTAAGGCCCAATATACATTGCTGATCTGCTGCTACTTTATGAACCATCTGGACCTCTGAGGTCATCAGGTACTGGTCTGCTTTCAGTCCCTAGAGTCAGGACGAAACATGGTGAAGCAATGTTTAGTCGTTATGCACCACATATCTGGAACACACTCCCTGAAGCTGTAGGTCTGCTCCAACTCTCACCTCTTTTAAATCAAAGATTAAGACTTTTTTATTTGCCACTGCCTTTCTATCTTAGCTAATTTTAACTCGCTTTAAAATGCAAATTTTAATTTTATTTTTAATCTATCCCTACTTTTACTTTTCTTTTCTATTTTATTATATTTATCATTTTAATTGTGTTCTTTTATGCTTGTCTGAATGTTTCCAATGCTTTTAATGTTTTAATGTTAAGCCCACTGAGTTGCCCCTGTGTGCGCTTGTCTATGAAATGCGCTATACAAATAAAGTTGCCTTGCCAGAGTGTGAAAATGCAAAAAATAATCAGTTAATAATAACAAATAAAAACCATGTTTATATTGGAATGAAAGGCACAAAATATTACCTCCAAAATATATGAACTAATCATTCCATAAGGCAAATGCACAGTTTTGGATACTAGAGCAAGGGGTCAAAAATATTAATAATAATAATTTAGCCACGTCTTCTCACTATTCTCATAACTAAAAAAACAAATCATTCAAATAAGTAATTTATTCTCTGATCTCCATGTTAACACAATTCATAGTTATGCAAAATATGCATTCCTATACGTCTCATGTTTTCATGCCTGTGTATGTGTTCTAGTGACAAAGACTCTAGGTGCTTTATTTAGCACTCATGAAGATATTGTTATCCTTGCATACTGGTGTGAGTCTGTGTGTGCTTCTGCGTGCATGCAGTGTATGTGTGTGATGTATCTTTTAGCTCCGGCTAGATAAACAGTGGAGACAAACATACGCTGCATCAGTTTAATGACCCATCCCTGCAGAGTCCCTCTACATTCAATTAGCAGGAAGATAATTAATCGGGCCAAGTCTCTGGCTGCTGAGCTTGCTGGCGGACTGGCAGCGGGAAGCCAGGTGGTCTTACAGGAAAGGGAGTGTGTGCATGTGTGTGTGTGTATTCGTGTATGTGTGCTGTTGCAAGAAGGGAAGAAAAACTAAGACAGATTCAGTATCTTCTCCCCCTCTCTCTTTCTCCAGAGACAGTGGCCAAAAACAAACATGGGGACTTGAAAACAGAAAACAAAGGAGCTTTAATGTGAGCGTGCAGACACAACTTCATTTGCACAAGATTTAACAAGAAACGCATGTTAGTTTTGACTGACACGCATGTATCTCGGCCTGAGTCTGTCTATCTTTCACTCTGTCACTCTCTCTCCAACACACACACACACACAGACACACAGACAAGAGTATGATCAGTAAGCCCCTGGTGGCCGTACGCTGTCACTACACAAACAGCCGTGCGCTGAGGGAGCGTGTGGCTCTCCATCAATCTTCTGCTGACTGAAGGACAAGTGTGAGGTAAACACACCGTAGGGGTTTTGACTGTGGCATCAAACACCTGTATTCTCTCACAATGGAAGCAGGGTAAACAGTGTGGCAGGCTTCTTTAGCTCTCTGTTCCTATGTCAACTTTGACAACCTACATTTTTGTCAGGCAATTTCTTCAGATTCACAGGGAGCAAAAGGACCTCTAATTCTATATTTATAAACAGAGTTAAAATAGTAAAGTAGGACAGGAAAATACTAAAATCAGAAACAGTGTGTTGTATTTAAAAGTAACAGCTGACTTGCTTCCACCTACCATTTAATTCAGCAGGGGGGAGGGATTTACTGCAGGTACCCACTTAAAATCTTTCTGCAGCCATCAATCACACAAAAAGTGGAAAGACTGATTTCAGTGATCTCCTCATGATTGATGAAAGTTTGTGGCAGTAATTTTATTAAATTTGCACCTTATGTATAAAGTTTAAAGCAAGGCGTAATTCAGTTTAAGTGCTTGTAAGCACTTTTTGTTACTGCGTCTGCAGATCTCATCACTTCTGTTAAGTTTGGGGCTCAAAGGAAAATTCTATTTTACCTTTATTTCCCTGATTGAGAAAAAACTGATTGAGAGAATGTCCTGGTCAAGACAGGCAGGAGAACAGTTGATAGGGTTTCGGACAAACAGTCAGCAGCCAAAAAAAGGGGTGAAAAAAATTCACCCCCTGTACAGTGTGTGCTGATCAAGAAATGAGCTATCCAGACTACACTTGCCTTTTGTACCAGGCTGTAAACATGTTTATTTCTGCAGTAAAGATTGTCTTTTTTGAATTGGTGTGTATGTGGTTTCCAGTACTTCTGGAGCCAGCCTCAAGCGGATCCTTGATGAACTGCAGTTTTTAGCACTTCCGCATTGGACTCATTTTTTTAGACCGGAAGTTGCCACTTGGTCTTGACAGCCGACCAACATCTGCAAACTTTTAACAGGACCACATCAACTTTTGTTGAGGCCCAACCAAACTGAAAAAAACAGAACTCACTGACAAAGCCTGGTCATGTTGCTCACTGCAAGGCCATGGCAGACTGGCATGTAAGTTAGCTTACTCAGCCTTGTGTTTCAAGTCATGAGAGCAAGTCTCTTTCTTTTAACGTTTTCCCCTCTGTTTTCATTAACCCGCACTTCATTTTAGAGCTCGCCTGCATCTTTGTTTATATCCCTCTCTGGGGCTAACTCATAACAGTACACAGAAAATGCAAGATACATGAAAAATAAATATAGGTAACAGGTAAAACAGCAAATATTAGTAAAAATTGATCGCAGGCTACATATATCAGGCGGAACATCTACAGTCATATGTGTCCGCCTCACTGACATCCTGTTTGAATCAGCCAATCAAATCCCTTCATTAAGTTTCAGGTCTTTTTGGGGTATCGTTGGCCTTGCAGTTTAAGCGCACCCCATTGTCCTCCCCCACTCTCTACTCCTCACATTCCTGTCTCTCTCCAGCTGTCCTATCCAATAAAAGGCACAAATTCCCAAAAATATAACTTAAAAAAAAAAAAGTGTCAGGTCTTTTTGTGATTTTTTCCAAATAAAGGGAGCAGCAAACTTTAACGTCCTGTCCCCCAGTTCAGTTCTGACCTCTAGGACAGACAGTAGAAATGTATCTTGGACTGAGGATTAGAAGCTCTTTTGCTGTTCTGACTGATGTAGGTTAGAAAGTAAGAAGGAACAGACCAACAAAGACATGCATCCAGCAAATAATGATAAGTGAAGGCTTTAAAATCATAGTGATATTGATTCGTAGTGTCCAAATGTAGAAAAAATGTAGCTCCATCCCATGTTGATATTTCTAGGGGATAATCTGTCATGCATTTTCAAACGTGCCACTAAACCATGTTTGACTTGCTTATTTCCACCATCATTGAAACATATCAGAGTATTAGAAATGCTTGCTTCACTTGTAGAAGCCTTCTTGTATTCATACTCTCCCAGTGTGTTTCCATGAGGATGATGTCCAGTCTGTTCCTTTAAACCAGGTGTAAGGATTCTATGTATTTATCATTCACTGTAGCTGCTCCGGTTTGTCATAGGTGCCCCCTGAAACACAAACACACACTCATCTCTCTTCACAACACCCTCTTCCTCTTCCTCCCTTTCCCTCCTTTCTTTCCCAGCTTGTTATGCAGATTCCCAGATTTGCCTCCTTCAACACTCGCACACACACACACACACACACACACACACACACACACACGTACACACTCACAGTTCTGTCTGTACCTCCCCAGGGGCACCGGGGAAGGGCAGAGCGAAGATGGAAATGAATTCAGCCATGTTGCAAGTGGCAACGCAAATCTGCATCTGTAATTACCCCCAGAAATACACGGGGAGCTTTCTTTCTCTCTCCTCCTCATGCCTCCTGCCCTCCCTCTCTTCCTGGTCTCCTCCTCCTCCTCCTCCTCCTCCTCTCCAAGACCCCAACGCTTCCCTTTTTCTGTGTCTATCTCTGAACTCCCCCTTTTCCTCCATGTCTATCTCACACTCTCTCCGTCTCAAAGGCTTCTTAAGTGATGCTTGGTGGGCCAATTAAGGTGAGTAGAAGTAAGGGCCTGCATGTGTGTGTGTGTGTGTGTGCGTGTGTGTGTTCATGCATGTGTGAGTGTATTTATGCATGCATCAAACGCATTGCAGAGTCTTGCTTATGTCCACACTGTCTGTGTTTGTGTCTGTCTTTCAACACATATCTATGCATGTGTGTGTGTGTTAATACTACGTGAGTGCGTGCGTGCGTGCGTGTGTATGTGTGTGTGTGTGTGTGTGTGTGTGTGTGTGTGTGTGTGTGTGTTTGTGTACGGTGTCATCTCTTTGTGTCTGGGTCGGGGCATATTCATGTGTTTATAAGTGTCCCCTCAGGCCAAATATGGCTAAGCTGTCTCTTGAAAGGGGACAATATTCCAAACACTAAAACAATCGTCTGGATCTACAAACCAGTGTGCAGAGTCACAATACAACAATGGCTGCAGATACAATCAGTGGATCACGTTTAAGTCCTGTTACATCATCAATAACGTGGAGTTTGATAAAGCCAGAGCACCAAGAAAACACCACAGTTACAATATGAGAATATCAATGAATATGTTCAACAAACCAGAGATTAGGTCAGCCTGAGAGGTTATATCATGCAGCATAATATATCCATACACATAAAAATGAGACAGGCAGAAGATATATATAGATTTATTTTTTTTTTGCTATTTACAGAACGTAGATTTGAATATTCTCTCTAGCTGCCAAATCTAGAGTTTCTGCAGCAGTGACTCATCGCTGAGTGTTTTCAGTCAGGCCAAACGTCACGTAAAATATTTATCTGATAGATTCCTGATTCTATTGCAGGATCCTCTCACATTGTTGCCGTTAAAGGAAGACACCTTGGCTTGCAGGAAGCTCACTGGATCTGATGCCATGGCCTGAGTGCACACCAAAAAGGGATAAAGGGGTAAAGTGTGGAGGTAAGACAGAAAATAAAGAAGAAGAAGAGGAAAAGAAGGTTTTAAAGATGGAAGGAAGTAGAAACATAGGCACACCCTGTGTCTTGGTGCTTGGACTCCATTGCAAAGGAGCCAATTAGGAGAAGACAGGACACACAGGAGCTGAGCAAACAAACCCTACTGTGACCGGGCCAGCATGTGTTGGTGCAACTGTTTGTGTGTGCACTTGTAATTTAACCTGTCGTTATTTTCACGCTAAGTAATGAGCATGTGTGCACACTGATTTCAACATTCAGTCATTTTTGTTTGTGTTAGGATGTGTTTCCTAATCTGAATCTAAAGTCTTCAAATTAGAAATTATTAATGCACTTTACCACAAAAAAGGTTGATATACTTAATTCATATTTGTGTTTGTCTGCCTTTTTCTTAAGTGTGAATATGAAGAATAAATAGCTCACATATTGCAGGTTAAATAGTGAGATATAAGGGATAGAGTGCATTAAATATATCTATACAAACATGAACAAAAGACATGCACGTGCAGAAACACACACGAGAACCCTCATAACCTTTTAATTCAGTTTTGTTCAGATGAATTTGGACCATCTACAGCAGGATATCTATCAGAGAGTCTAAATATTTAACATACACAGTCTATTGTGATGTTATTTTATTTAATTTGAGGTGAAAATCTGACCTAACTTTCTATTAATGGGTACATTTTCAAATGCATAAAGCCTAAAAATACTAGAGGTCAGTGAAAGGTTTTTGTCAAATGCAATTTGAAACACTAAGAAATTGAGAGAATGCATGAACAAAGGGATTTCTCAATCAGCCCAAGTGCGCTAATTCAATCAAAATATATCAATTATTTGAGTTATATATAAATCCAGTCTGACTTTGCAGGGCCTATATGGAACAGGAGTATGTGTATATTTCACACACAAACATCAGTGCAAATGAGCCTGTGTGTGCTGCTGTGTTTGTGTGTGTGTGTGTGTGTGTATGTGTGTGTGTATGTGCATCGCTGAGGTTGTGTAATATGAAAAAAAAAAAGGGACTCTGAATAATGTATGAGTCTTTTGGTCAATGCATTGTGATTTGCTTTAAGGAGGCCTTCTCTCAGCCATTATAAGATTAAACCCAACCTTGGTTTGTCTGGAGTGGCCCGGACATGCAAGAGACCTGTCAACACCGCAGGAACTTGGACCTCACTCACACTCATACACACACACACACACACAATCATATGCAGTACATATATCAACTATATATCCTCTCACACACACGCATATACACACACACACACGGACATGCCTATACAGCCACGTTAAAATGCACAAACAGCTGTTACATACACTACAGCTACAGTGTAAACTTTGGTGTAGACAGAATGGTAATATTGAAGTGAGAGAAATATCAAAGATAGAGTGATAAAGGAATTTTAAAAATGGGATTTAAAGAAAATAAAAATAGACAATAAAGGATGTAGGATATATTCAAAGCAGGCACAGTGCTTTAAATGGGACGGTACACCGCCAGACCTTTTCAGCGAACCAGGACTTCATACCAGCTGACAGTACTCTTTCCCATCCTCTCCATGATACAGTCTCTCTTGGTGATTTATATTAGCGCCTGAAATGCATTACCCATGGTGCACTACATGATGCCTGTGTTCTTTCGCTGGCTCACTTCTCTGTTGTCACCTGAGAGTAGCGTCAAATTAACGCAAACTCACAAGTCTCTGATGTTCTATAAACAAGGGAAACCTGAGTAAAAAGAGGAGGACAGTAATGCTGGCCTGGCTCCAAAAGGGCAGAAAGAGAATTTTTTTATTAACTGTGAAGATTTAGAAGGTAATGCTGATGATTTACTGATACACACAAACAAGTGAATAAAAGTGAGACCACTTAAAGCACTGAGCAGGAGGAAACAAAAAGAGAAAAAAGATAAACGGAGATAAGAAAAGCACAAGAAAGAAAAGAAAGTCAGATTTTCCAGGTGACGGGAGAGGGGGAAGAGGGGAGGGGAGGAAAAGAAGAATTGCAAAGAAAGGTAAAGTAAAGAGAAGAAAAAAGCAAAGCAAATCAAAAAAATAAATAACAGAGGAGATAGGGAAAGGAAAGCAAAGGAAAGGAAAGGAAAGGAAAGAAAGAAAAGAAAAGGAAAGGAAATCAAGGAAAAAAGGAAAGGAAAAGGAAAAGAAAAGGAAAGGAAAGAAAGATAAGGGAAGAAAAGGAAAGAAAGGAAAGGAAAGGAAAGGAAAGAAAAAGAAAGGAAGGAAAGGAAAGGAAAGAAAAGAATGGAAAGTAGAGGAAAGAAAAAGAGGAACAAAAAAAAGGAAAGGAAAGCAAAGGAAGGAGAAAGGATAGGAAAAGTAAGGAACAAAAAGGGAAAGGAAAGGAAAGAAAAGAAAGGAAAGGAAGGAAAAAGAAGGAAAGGAAAGAAAGAAAGGAAAGGAAAGAAAAAGAAGAAAGAAAGAAAGAAAGGAAAGAAAAAGAAAGTTAAGGAAAGGAAAGGAAAGGAAAGGAAAGGAAAGGAACGGAAAGGAAAGGAAAGGAAAGGAAAGGAAAGTAAAGAAAAGAAAAAGAAAGTAAATAAAAAGAAAGGAAAGAAAAAAGAAAAGAAAGGAAAGGAAAGCCTGATATCTGAAGCGAGAGAATACTGGGATGAAGGCAGGAGTGAAAGCAATCTGTCAGTTCCAGTGGCGTTGTAGGTAAATTGTAGTCCCACTCTGTTTCGATCCCTGTCCAGCCGATACGCCTGCTGTGTGACACGCTTCAATCATTCTTTATTGAGCCCTCAGTCTCTCTCCCGCTCTGTCCATCTTTCTCTCTCTCCACCCTCAAACAGGTCTGTTGTTGTTCCCAATCAATAATCAATTTCCTTGAGAAATAATGGGCCAGTGCTGTTTTGGGTTTTGCCCATAGGCCTTGACCTTCTGATGGGCTAAAAGGCAAATTCCAAGGAGGCCGGGATGAAGGACTAGTCCTGGCCCATTAAGAGTCATGACCCTGGAACATCGAGGAACAGGGGATGATGGGAAAACTGGGCAGGCTGTAAAATGACTCCTGCTGTCTATCCACAATTTCATTGGGGTATCTCTGAGGAAGAGTAGCGGAACAGCTTGGTTCTGAGTGGGAGATAGGTTTGGGTTATTTTTCTCAGACACAGCAACAAAACAGCTATAAAGTTGAACTGTTCTGCATGTATTTTGGTGTGATTCAAAACTTAATTCTTCTTAAAAACAAGTGAAAGAATAGATTTTCAATTATGTGAGCAGCGTATTACCAACTTCCTCATGATTTTAAATTCAAATCAAAACCACAAACAAAGACGACGCTTTAGAGAAAACAAAAAACAAACCTTTTTCTTAAGAAAGTGACAAAGATTGTGCAGAGCTAACAGCCTCCTGTGCAAAACAAAAGGTAATGAGAGCGACAGAGGAGCATGGAAGAGGGAAGAAAAACAGAGAGGGGGGAAGCACATACAGTTTAGCAGGACATTTAAGACTCCTCGCCTCTTGTTCTGCGCTTGTTGGCTTGTTACATGAAAACGCAATCCCCTGGGACCTCCTCTACATGAGAGAAAGGAAGAAGAAAAGAGGAAAGACATGAAGTGAGGAAGAGGAGGATGGAAGGAAAGGGGGGATGGTGAGCGAGAGAAACCTAGTTGGAGGAAAGACGAGCAAAAGAAAGATAACTGAAGAGGTTTCAGATGAAGAGGAGACACAGGAATTCAATATTTTAATATGTTATGGCTGTTTATAAAACTGCTTTCCAAAGTTGTACTGGGTTTCGATTTTTAAGGTATTCTCTCACTTTACCATCACCCAACCATATTCATTCAGCTCAGATTGTCAGATTCCATCCCTTTCTTGTTTCTATATAATTTCAACTTCATTCTGCAACAATGTACAAAATGCAAAGGTAATCATGTTAGGAGTGGGGGTTAGACTTGTTTTCCGATGGCTGCAGTACGAGGAAAACAAAAATCACCCAAAATCACATTGAATAATTCAGTTTTCTTGATTTCCCCCCCAAAAAAACCAGAGCTCCACCTTATGTTGTATAATGTTACATTTGTAACATAGTGAAACCCACTTAGGTGGAGCAGGTGACCGGACCAAGATGGCGGCCCCACAGCTCGTCAGCGGCGATAGGTAGTAGCGGCCGATGCGGCGTCTTCTCTTATTATGTCTATGTTGTCCACAGTTAATGGCACATATTGGCATTCAAAATCAAGACCCCAAATAAAAAAACATCACGTGTTTTCAGATGTACCTTACAGAAAGAAAAAAAAGGGAGAGTTTTACAACTAAGGCAGCCAACGTAAAGGTAGAGGGGCTTTAACATTTGTTCTTGAATATACAATTATTCTTTTTGTCCAAGATTCCTGGGTGATTAATGTGCTTGTTTTGTCAGCCAAAGATTGAAAGTATTCAGTCAGTACTTATATATGACAGACAGAAGCACTACATGCTTAAATTTGAGTATCTGACAAACATCTTTTTTGGTAAAGATAAATGATGCATCTTTGTTTGACTATGATAAAAAAGCCTTTAAACTTTGCAAGTCATGGCTGAAGATATTACCCGAGACAACTGCTAATTTGTCTTTACTTTTGTTGTTTCGATGGTAATCATAACAAGGTATCAGAATTAATTTGACAGCTACAGATTGATACTTAAAACTGCTATACGTGGCACCTCTACAGAGGCAAAGAAAAACCCAGCAGGAGCAGAGAGAGGCAGAAATGTGACTGACATTAGCTCCAGCTCAGCTAATCAGTGGCACGGCCTTTTAATCTGCCCCCCTCTGTAGCAGCGTTAGCCGCAGCCCGGCGGAGAAAGTTAAATATTCACGATACAAGGCAAGCTACTCAGTGTTCAAACAAAGTGCTCTGCCAAGTTCAGCCATGTATGTAGAGGTGCGGTGACGGGAGAGAGTGTGGCAGAGGGAGAAAGAGAGTTAGAGAGAGAGAGAGAGAGAGAGAGAGAGAGAGAGAGGAATAGGGAGGCAAGAGGAGAGAGAGAGAGGGGGTATTTTATTATTCACACAAGGCATAATAAACCAGGCACGCTCGGTTAGCAACACTTAAACTCCCCATGCTGTAGCGGTTAGCCGCTAATGCGACAGCAGTGATTTGGACATGTCCTATTAATAGTGCAGGGAGGTTTCCATGCATGCTAATGGTGGCGTGTATTAGCTATTAATAGAATCACATAGGGGGTCCTGGGATGGGAGGACTAACTGTGAAGTGGAGAGTGGATTTTTTTTTACTATGTGTGTGTGTGAGTGCACAGATACTCCCTGTATCTTCCTCCAGTGCTTAGTGTTGATGCTAAGTCAGTGTTTTTGAGTCAGTTTAGAGGGAGGGGCTGCAGAGCAGAGGGAGCGAGACCCTGGATGGAGTGTGTGAGGTTTTTTGGCTGAGGTATGACTTTATGCTTGTGCAGGTGTGCATGTGTGTGTGTGCATTCCTGCGTGTGCGAGTCTCCAGAGGTTGTAAACAGAGTGTGTGAGACAGCAGAGAAGAGGGAGAGGTGAGGGGGAAAAACAGGAAGCAGTGCGTAAGACAGAGAGCAGATAGAAACGAGTGTGATGCAGCTGGAAGTTTGGAAGTGTTGAGCGCTCCTCCTCAGCATGGATTTTTAATGACCTGAGACCCCAACCAGGCCCTAAGATTCCGCCTCTCTCCACCCCACATCCTTCTGGTTCTCCACCTCCTACATTGCAGCAAGGAGAAAAAGCTTCCCTTCTTTGCTCTGAGACGATGTATGTGGCAAGAGCTTAGAAGCATCAAAGAAAATAATGAGAAGTCAGCTGAAGAGCTCAACCATAACTAAAAGTAAAGGTGGAGTAGTGTATAAAACACCCATTTAACTGGATTTCTGGATATTCAAGAGACTGTACATGCACTTTTCCCTTATAAACTACCAGCACATTCCAAACCCCCAATTAAACCCTATAATACTTTATCCATTTCATGCAAAATACCCATAATCCTCGGTGCTTTCACACCTGTAGCTCATTTGCCTTGTTCCAGTTCAGATCTTAACATGATAGATTGTTGCATTTGTCCCTTGGATGGTTGTGTTAACACTGCAAGATTGTAAAGCAGGTAAAAGTGACACCACCACAGGTCTGTCTTTATGAGCGCACTGATCACACCGGATGCTAACGTGATGGGTTTATTGTGTTCCGACTGTACAAGAACCACTCCAGTGCAGTCATAGTGTTCACAAGTGCAAAAACAACCCCGGCCAAGGAGGGGAAAGACCCCTGTTCAAGAACAACTCCTCCAGACGATGCAGGTATGAAAGCATCCTAATTGTCCCATCTGCATTAAACCCTTGATTCTGATTGGTAAAAGCTCCAAGGACAACCTGATCACACGTCATATCAAATCAAACAGTAGAAAGGAGTCCAACACATTTACTTATGACTAACTTAAACTTTTAACTTGACCTTGACCCTTGAATGTTCAGCTTAACGTCATTCGTACCACAATGAGGCTGATTACAATTAGTTTCCATGGACGCGTTACCGGCCATGGAACAAGAGGGACTATTTTCTCAGGGGTATAAATTGTTTTTCATTCAATAAAATCATCTTTAAATCAATATTTTGTGTCATCTTGTTTATGTCTGTAGTTGGTATCTGGGTAATGAGTGGACTAAAGTTGGTGATCTGCTTCACATTCAAGTCTTGTTTACCCTGTCAGTAATATAAATTGTTTAGCCACCTGCTCACTATCCACCTTATTTTCGGCGGTTGAATGAATGCAGGCAATCAATGGATATTGTGTGTAGCACTTCCGGTTTCTTACTTCTGGTCAATGGTAAATGCCGGTAACTTAACGCATTCAAAGCCCATAGAGCAGCAAAACTCTCAACAGTGATGTCTTTGTGGAAAACTAAAAGTGTGTGGAGTATTTTCTTTCATGTTACTCTGGAGGAGTTAACGTCATGTATCAATTAGGCCGCCTTAAATGTCAAAACCATAACAGACCATTGTGTTTGTTTCTAATCATCTCTCATTCATTGTTTGCCTCTGACAGAAGCCAGTCAGAGTCAAAGTAGGGCAGATCAGAATCATAAGTTGAGCTGACCGATCCACACAGAATTATTAAGCACGCCTCAGCAAAGTTACAGATCATATTCCTATCAACTCCACCTGACAGCACAAAGTAATCAAATTATCCTCGTAAGTAATTTCAGGCCACTTCTTTATGTCATCCTCCATAGCTCTTATACTGCGTGGATGTGACAACGAGTTACCATTACGGCTTTTGATTGAACTTTTAAAATGTTCCCAAGACGTTTTGGAAGATATTAGTCAATGACGAATATTATGAACTGGATGTCGGGCAAAAAATGGCAAAGTACGGAATAGCTTTACTTCGGCATTCAAAAAAAGGTGAATACGTTATCCCTTGCTTAGATTTTTTTTTTTTTTTTTTGAGAAAATCAAGTGTAATTTCATGAAGCCCAATATTCTGGAACTTTATTTCAACAGTCAGCTTTTTAAAACTTTTTTTAAAATTGAAATATTGTCAGCACAAGTGCATTATATCTCAAGCCAGCAACCTCCATAAAGCCATAGAATAAAAGTCAAGAAACATAAGGTCAAGGAAAGTTTCATAAACAGGCTGCCCTACCCTCCTAACACACATGTACACACTTGTAAATAGCCATACAATGTTTTCAGTCAAACACTAAAGTCAATGTGAACTTTCCAAGGACATCAAAACAATCACACTTCTAGAAAAAGAGAAAATACACTCCAGCTCATCACAGGGTTTATTGAAATTCATACATGCGTGAATGGTGTAAACAAGGTTACTCACTGCAGTCAAAGCCCAAAGAGAGGAGAGAAATGCTGCAATGTTTCATTCTGTAAAAAAAAAAGAAGTACTTGTTCAGTGGTAGGAAAGTAAATCATAGTAATGAATGAACAGTACAATCTGACGAATGACTCTTAATAAGAAGTAATATCAGCTGGTCAGTTGTGTATCTGTGTCATGTTGGATGGGGGGGAATTATTTGATGCATGTTGTGCTAAATATCAGCTTTGTGTTTTACCACTAGAGGCATTAAAAGAACAATACATAAGCAGTGGTTTTCCAAAATGAACACCAGGAAGACCTTGAAATGTTCTTATTTCTTTCCCTACAAGGGTAAGAAAAATGTCTCCAAACGGCGTGACTTGTACAAAGGTTGCACATAACGTTGTTTTATCAATATCTTCACATAAAGACACGTGTCAGTGAAAGAAGCGGGGGGCTGAGTGTGTGTGTGTGTGTGTGTGTGTGTGTGTGTATTTTGTGTGTGTTTGTGCATTCTCTGGGCAGGTGTGTTGACAGAGGTGACTGTTTTCTCTCTCCATATTTTGACACATACCCATATCACTCCCATATTAAAAACAGACACATACGAAATCGACACAAAAAAATACACACTCTGACACGCTTCTCCTCTGTCTTTATTTTTTTAGCTTTATGTTTGGATCCTTAAATCAGTTCAACCCTGTTCAGGCAAACACACAGTACTTAATAATCCAATATTGTGTGCATGTGTGTGTATGCATCATGCTGCTGAAAAAGTATTGTTTCCCCCCTATGCTTCTGATGGGGGAATTTGGCAGCGTGCTCATGGAGGGGAAGCTAATGCGGATCTAATGAGTCGGCGGGCCGACTGGATTGAGAGGTGTATCTGTGAGGTAATGTGAGGAGATGGGTGCGTGTCTCCTTGTGGTATTGTTTTTTTTTTAGTTGTAGTGGATGGAGGTCCCTAACAAGACCACATCCTTCCTCATTTTCCCTCCTCCAACCTTGTCCCATCCCTCTCTCCTCAGCAACTCCCACAGTGGATGTATGGACCCTCGCCTGAAGCTGGACACGCCCGCCTTGGGAGTAATTGATTTCATCAGTGCAGCCTGTTGTAGTGGTGGTGGAGGTGGTAGCAATGCTGGAAGAGGCCCTTAGTCTTGTGTGTTGTCAGTGCACACATTCATGATACTGATGCATGAGAGAATTAAAACAGGGTTGACTTATTACGATGCCAGAGAGCTAGTGCCTGTTAGCTGCAGCGGACAATCAGTGTCTTTGCTAGTTGAGGTGGGAAAATTAAAAGGTGGACTAAAATGTTAAAATGTTGATTTCTTAAATCTAAGCTTCTAGAAATTCTGCGTACACAAAAATGCAATAGTAGTGATGCAAGTACAATTTCCCACATTGTGTATTTTCCTCAAATACACGACTCAGGATGGGAAGTTAGGTTGCTAAATGTGTTCTTTGTTGTATAAATTAACCCCCCTGTTATGTTGCGGGTCAATTTGACCCATTTTAAAGTTCAAAAATCTTAAGAAAAATGTTAAAAGTATTATTTTGGTATGAAATTTCTTCTGCTTGGCTCAATTAGCGCAATCAACATAAATAATAATTTATCAACACCACTAACTAAAAGAATAAATAAAAATGAAATGCAAAATAAAATTAACAAAAATTGAATTCATGTAGAACTATTGTAATTATATTTAGGGCTTTCCAATGTACATTAAAAAATGTTTCAACATTAATTTTCATAAAAAACAAGTGAGTTATCCTCATTGAACCATGATCTGTGAGAATTAAAGAACACCATTACACTAAATATTGATTTAAATGGTTACTAATGTATTTAATAATGAGATTTTAAAAATGTTTATTGGGATTTTTTGGGGTTCTGACACTTTTTGGATCATTGAATATTCCCCAAGTCAAGTTGGCCCAGGAACATTATTGCTGTCCCTAAGAAACGAACATAACAGGATGGTTAAAGATATCTCAATACATCATTCAGACAAAAATAGTGAGAGTTTGGGGAAACACAAGCCTTCATTTTAAACGAAACACATAGCATAAGCTAGGGTCAGGCAACAGCATATTGTTAGCATTCAGCAACTGGCTTAAATAACAGTTAACTAGGAAGTCGCTGAAAGCTGATATTGTTGTTTGGTAGTGTTACACAACACAGTAACCCACATAGCAAAATTGGTCTGGACCGGTTCTGGCCCACAATACACTTAGACTCTTAGGCAAAGAATGACGGCCCTTAAGTGGCCCAGATATAGTTTGCCAGAGACGGCCCACACATGGGCCAGCTTAATCACAAGCTCAACCTTAATCGGCCCAGATTGCGGCATGGACAGATCTGGGCCAAATAAACCAAGCCACAATCGGGCCAGATGTGGCATGCCATCATATATACAATGCCATCATTGCCAGACCTGGTCCACATCCGGTTGACATACCACTTGCCTTGCCAGCAGTCAGCCAGATCTGGCCCAGACCTATCAGACCAATTTTGCTATGTGGGAAGAGGGGCATACACTCCTAGCTTATTACTAGTATAATGTCTGAGTTGGGAACACGTCTGTTAATCTATTACTCATTAATTATTGCTGCAATGTTTTTAAAATTAACCTTCAATATGGACATTAATTTGCAAAACAGTTAACGAACCCTTGAACTTCTGTTAAATTCCCTTTTGAAATTCAATATAATTTCCAGGTTACGTGACTTCATTGCAGGAACACAGCACTGTGGCAGTAGACACCATCTAAGCTGAGGTGGGCAGTAGCTTATGTGTCGGTTGCATACGACTTAGCTCTTGTTAGCCAAAATAATACTATGAATATCTGTTTGGGAGCTGAAAGAGTCGGTTCAGGCTGAGCCAAATGATCTAGATCATTAAAAAGAGCCAGGATGTATACATTAGGAGCATTCACACTGAGGTAGTTTACTTGAGAAAGAAGAAAGATCCAAACTCTGTTCTAACATGGTAAGATGGATTGCTGACAACAAGATCAGATGGCCCTTGTAGATTTGAAGTAATCCCTGGAAGTCTTTATCGTGGTAAGCGTTTGGATTAAATATTTTACGGGACTTGGATAAAGGATACCCTTAAGAAGACTTTAAAAATGTTTTAACATACATTTTAACTTTTGTTAATTTTCACTAGAATTAAAGGGTTAACTTTTATCGTAGTTAACATCCTTGTTCACTCTTTAACCTTGTAACAGTTATAAAAAAAGTTAACCTTTAGCATCTTGGGGCTCTGTATAGTTAAGCCTGCATTTATTTTTAATGGTGGAGATATGTGCGTGCATGCAAATCCACTGCAGGTGTGCACATTTGACACATGACTGATTTATGTTTGATCATCTCTCCTATACTGTACCTCCAAAAACCTGCTGGGGGTCTGTGTTTGTGTGTGTGTGTGTGTGTGTGTGTGTGTGTGTGTGTGTGTGTGTGTGTGTGTGTGTGTGTGTGTGTGTGTGTGAGGTGGGAGTGGCGTTGAGGGTATGTGTGGTCAGGCTATGCTCATGGGCTGATCATGTCTCAGCATTGATATTTAAATATGCCCTGAAAATACAAACCCTTATGTCAGGGATCAAGGACTCGCCTGGTTTCAACACAATCACTTCAGTGTGCATGCGTCTCTCATAAATAAAGGAGCAGTGCTCTACTTCATAGCACTGTGTGTTAATTATTAAGATAGAAGCAGGGAGGTTATCTCACTGCTCACTGCCAGCAAGTAGAGAGACGGAGAATTTAGAATTTTGCTAGCACAGTGCTTAGAGAGCAACACTGTAAGGTGTCACTATTGAAGGACAATACACATTTAGGTACTTAACTTCAAAAACTATGAGCAAGGAAAATAGCTATCACAACAAAAAAGAGCAAGATATGTCACTTTAATGGCTTTAATTTTATGGTTGGGTGGTAATTTAACAAATTTATAATGAGAAATCATAATAAAATGATAATATTTGGCTTCAGCAACAATTCCATATGATGAATTTGACATACCATGGTGCTTATTTTCTGCTAGCTGTTAACATGTTTGAGAAATACACCAGTGAAACCATGAGCCACAGGTGACCAGATAGATCCATCTTGATGTGCTGGGCTACATGAAGTGAGTTATCATTATGGCGAACACCCACATACATGCTGTAAAGCCGGTCAGCATTATAAAAAACGAACATTAGGCAAGGCACATTTCCCCTCCTCATTAATTTAACCGGAGGACCATTATTTGTTTTCCCAGTGTTCATTAGTCAGGTGAGGCTGACATGGTGGGCCACCACTGTTGGGAGGCGAGGACATTTCCTCCGTTTGTAACCAGGCAGACAGGAGGTGTGTCTTTGTGTTTAGAGTGCATTACACATTACCCGCTCTGAAAGACGGGAGGAAGCTGGGGGAGATTGTAAAGGGTAGGAGGCTTTGAAGGAGGCAGAGAGGGAAAAGGGCGAGGTGGTTATGTGGTAGTTTCACCCGCATCGATTACCTGTTTTTAATCGGGCATAACAAATATAACTTTCCCTTGAATTGAATTCCCTGGGTAAACTGTTATTAAACTAACCTTGTTATATTTATTGACAGGACATTTAAATAAAAATTGAAGCCATGTGGAAAAGGGGGAAGGTTCCGATCCATTGATTTCTATGAAAAAAAACAACCCCACAGTAGTCATCCAACAAAGCACACCTCTACTACTCCTCTCCCTCCCTTCCTCTTCTTTTCCATCCCCCCCCCCCCCCCCCCCCCCCCCCCCCCCCCCCCCCTTACCGCTCTCCTTAGCATATTAGGTGGAGAATAATGTGAAAAAATGCTTAGCACACGGGAACGGGGCCGGTGAGCGCAGACGTGGGAGTGGGTCCCCCGAGGGTGCGGTGTAGCCCCTATCCCATAAATCCCGGCTCTGGTGCAAACAATCAATTTTCAATTTTAATTATTTACCATGGCCTGCCGGACAGAAGCATTTATTTTCCCGCTCTGTCTGGATTAAAAATTAAAAATTAGGAGATTAATATTTGGAGGACTGGGCAAAAAAAAGACCCACTCAAAAAATTCTTTATTGTCTTTCTCCCCTTTCCTTTATCTGACGGGCGAAGGTTAGTGATAGCCCAACGAGTCAATCAATAACTTCATAAATTTTCACGGACCTCCATCGGCTGGCCCCTGCCACCTCTTGCACCCATTGCTGTTTTAGCGGGGCTCCATCTGTCGGGTGCAGCTAACATTAAGCCCGTGTGAGGGGAAGAAAACAGCGAAATGTGCCGCTCAGCACTTTCTGTCCCAGCTCTCCAGGTTTTGGCCTCTACTCTCACCGGCTTTTCCGATATTTCATCTGTAAATTTAATTACAGAACCTGGAGCAATACAGCTGAGGTATCCCCTGTCAAGCTCTCATTCACACAGAACTGCTATTATAAGTGTCAACCAGCAATAAACAGCTGTGTGAAAACACTCTGTAGGCAAATACAAGAGGCCTGCTACATGCACTGCAGCCAATTCAAATACAAACGGTGGAGGTTTGCAACCAAAGATGCCACATGACCACACATAAATAACACTTCTCTGGCGCTGTGTCTTCTCGTAAGCTTTAACATTGCCTGTCATAAACATGCAGCACCACCTTTCAAAGGGAACAACAAGCTAGAAATAAAATGGTTACCATTGCAAAATAACAAACAACAATTAAAGCTAACATAGCTCACATCTTAGGAGTGAAAAACAACACACCGACACATTATTGTCACACTTTTCACCGTGATGGATCCAGTGGTCTTAAGAAGGCGCTCTAATGTGTCCATAAATTCAAGCAGCTTAACAAACTGGCTCCTCTGGAGTGAAGGCTTTAATGCGGATCAATGGCGGGCTGTTGATGATCTCATACACACGCCTGGAGTTTGTGTGAAGCCCTTTAGGTTTTTTAACATTTACCTGGTGGGACTTTGTTAGCAGTCAGCCTTGGGGAAGAACTTCAATTTCCTGGTAATTTAACTTTTGCTTTGTATTTTGTTATAGGATAAAATGTAAGGTCAGAGTATCTTGGGCAAGTGCCTTTGAATGTGAGACTTAGAATATAAAAAGGTAGGAGCAAAGGTTTAAACCATAGACTGTATAAAATATGGACATAGTATCCGTGACATCACCTGAGCGCTGCTTTGAAGCCAATCGACAGCGGCAGCCATATTGGAAATGTGGAACTCAACCAGGCAGAGTGTGACATAAAGGGGCGGAGTTTGAGCCTCCTAGCCAACAGCTATGTGTTCCCATCCGGGAGTCAAGTCAGTCATGTCCTTATTTGGGCAAAAACTTGTAATCTTAATCATCTGAACCGTAGCGTTAGAAAAAAATTCACCCCCAGTACAGTGTGTGCCGATAGAGAAACTAGCTACGTAGAGCCAAGCCATTTTTTGAACCAGGCTGTAAACATGTTTATATATACGGCAAAGATTGTCTTTTTCCTATTCATGTCTATGTGGTTTCCGGTGTTTCTGCAGCCAGCCTCAAGCGGATTCTCGATGAACTGCAGTTTATAACACTTCCACATGGGCTTCATACTTTGAGAGTGGAGGTTGCCGCTTGGTTTAAACATGTTCAGGAAATCATGTTATCACTTTTTAGATTTGATTATTCTTTATGCACTCCCCTCTTAACCACTGTGAGCGTTCTATATACATTCATTCAAACATACTCACAAGTCTCCAAATGGGCACACAGACTTATTCTACAATGTACTATTTCATAGGTAGAGGAAAGAGATGAGTTGATAAATTATATGATATTTATCTGATGATGGATGGCAAAAGTAAAAGCCAAAGGGAAATAGGGCAAATTGGGAATCAGACTCTGACCTCTAAGGTCAAAAAGGTCCTTCAGGTACACAAAAATGAAACCTTGAATCAATGTATCACAAGACTTAAAGCGTTGCTGGTCCATATCCAGTTAGTCCAGATACAACTAGAGGTATTGGATATGTGTCAAGCCGTCCCACACTTTCAATCTTAGTTATCTTTTACTGAGAAGAAAACATAAAACATAAAACATAGTTTTCTGTCATGATCTGAAACGTAACTTGCACTGTTATGAAAATTTTCAGTCACTTTACTCAGAATTTGTGGAAGAAAATGAACCAATTCTGCAGATGCGTTGTTTCCAAACAGCACGAGTGATTCAGAAGGACGGCAAAAAATGAGCTGGGAGAAGATATTACAATTCATAGAGGAGGATAGAAACAGCTAGCCTCTGGCTGTGTGAGGAGCTGCAGACAGGTAGACGCAGAGAGAAACAAAGATACAAATAACTGTCAAGGCGCAGAGAGAGACAAAGCGAGCGATGGAGGCGGCGGGGGAAAAGGGAGATCTGAGACCAAGAGACAGAGGGAGACAGAGAGTGCTTTAGTTCAGAGCGGGATGTTGTTATTTATCTGCCGGCTGCTAAACAAATAAGGAGACTCCCCGTTCTGTGATTGTCTCAATGGGGTGCTGTCAGATTTAGGCGCATATCTTCCCTCAGCGTGCAACACACTCTCAACGCTCCAGCTGTGCTCTCTCTGCTCTCTCAACGTGTTCCCCAAACATCCCACTAATGTTTTTTTTCTTTTGTGTGTCTGTTTTAACATTCCTCAATGTCCTTCACAATGTTCCTCAAGTATTCCTTCACCGTTTTCTCAGGCAACACCAAAACCAGCAGCTACAAAGTCCCCTCAATGTCAATCACCACTTAAATCTGCATTTTTGAATTGAAGTTTTCATAGTTATGTATGCATGGAATAGAGGAGTCATTTGCATAGAGAGGATTGAAGTCTTTAACACTGACTAAAGGGCAGATTTCTTTACAGACATAATCTGTATTAAACAGGAACTTCATCCACAGTGTTAAACACTCAAGTCATACAAACAGGACCACATGGCTCAGTGCCAAAGAGGTTTCAACCAGCAATGAAAAGCTGTCAAATTCATGCACCTACAGCTCCTGCACCTTCTACCTCCAAGCCCACATCTCCTGCTGCACCTCCCTTAGCAGCCCATCATGGCCTGATTCAATGCGTTAAAGTGGACCCCCTATTGCACCGTGACCTCTGACCTTTCTCCAGGACTGAGGCCCCTGACACCTGTGTGGCCAGAGGATGCAGAGGTGAAAGCGGAGGTGGAGCAGGCTTGACCTCTCTCACTCCCTCTCTCTGAAGAGGCAGTGAACTGAGGTCAAGGATTTGACCTGTGGGCCATCAGGGTTATAGAGAACTGTTGACCCCTGCGACAGGCCACTTGACCCCGGTTACCCTTGGGCTCATGGAGCTTTCCTTGGTCCAGCACCCTGTGGCTGTATCCCACCCTTCTACCAAAACAAGCCTGGAGTAAGAACCGGTCAGGGCTGAACAAACGAGGTCAGGGCAGCAGTGCAGGGAGATTTATGTCCCTCTGAAGCTCTGATAGCCTTCTGGCTGAGAGAGTGAGCTCAAAGCCGTGGTTTGTATGCTGCTGATGAAGGATGAAGTCGTACAGCCTTGCTGTGTTGCTTTTGCAGTTTGCTGTGGGATTGACATTGTTACGAAGAAGAGGTTAAAGAGGTGAAATGTGGAGTAAAAGGACCTTGTCATCTCCTGTATATGATGAAAATTGAGTTATTTCTTTTTGCAATAAAGCTCCTGTTGTGGCAATAGAGAGACAGGCTACATTTTCTGTGACATGACACTTTGAAATAGAAGACAATGAGTGCAATAGCTCCATTCAGGGTGGTCAAAATGTAGAAGAATATGATATTAGAGTTATTAGGGATCTTCTGTTACTGATGAGAACCAAGACAAGAGATGAGGACAGGAATAGAAACTGGGGCTGCACAGCAAATCACAGTTTCATCATCATCCAAACATGAGCATGCACGGTGAATACATCATGAAAGATTTACTTTATCCCATTGTATTAAAAACATGTATGCAAAAATGTTTTATGTATAACCTGTGCATTAACTATTTGTTTATATTGGGCCATATGGCCGAAAAATAAAAATCTCAATTTTTTTCACACCAAACAAAAGTCACGATTTTAAAATTATTTTTCTTTAGCCTTGTTAAAGAAATGAGTCAAAACAAGTTTTCAACCCCTGGTCGATTAGCTCACCTTTGTGGTCATCAAGGCAAGGCAAGGCAACTTTATTTGTATAGCGCATTTCATACATGAGGGCAACATCAGACCACTGTTCTTGATAAAATGCTCTATCAAACTCATATGCACTGTATCAGGTATTATGGTCACCGCCACAGAGCCAGAGACTTGTTTGTCTTACTTCTGCACATTACTATACCATTTTTGGCAATGTAGAATATTACTGCCTAGCCTGGGTGTCTTCTATGTTTTTAATTCTTTTGTGTGTGTGTGTGGGGGGGGGGGGGGGTGATGAAAACTCAATAAAGATATTTGAAATAGAACACTCATATAAGGCTGCATGGCTCAACTGGACCATATGGCTCTTTAAGTCATCCGCTCTATCCAGCAAACTTTTCACAAGAAAAGCTGTACAGGTGAAGATGGGCAACTTCAGCAAAATACCTCCAGCTGGGTAGCGTGTACTCTGGGTTTTATATATGGACACCATGTCTTTCGCGATATACAGCACGACTGCATCAGTGATAGCTTTCCATTGTGTCACTTTCTTGTCATACGTGATGCAATTGGAAAATGATTCAGCTGATCTTGGCTGCTTTTTAGGAAGTGTTCATTTGTTCTTGTGCATCTCATAAGCTGCATGCCTCTGTTTAAAATGTTGCAATGAATTGGTCATACTGCTGCTTTTAGCTGTAATCGCCTTTGGACAAGTTTTGCAGGGGAGTGGGGTTTGTTTGAGGCCGTTGCAAAACCAAACGACTTACGAGATTGTCCCTTTATTAGGAACAAACTCTTCATTAATGCTGGCAGCCATGTTGTTTTTGCCAGTGACAGAGGAACTTGACAATTTCATTTTAAAAATGTTCCTAAACCAAAAATATGAATTAATGGATAAAATCACCCAACCACCCATCAGGATCCAATTTTACTGACTAGATAGAGCCGCTGAATCCTGGACCATGCATTCACACTACTGTAGCATCTGTAATCAGTTCGCTTGAGGCAAATCAGTTGGTTTCATTTTGGTGGCAATGGCAAAGTTAGCTAGCATGATAGATTAGGGGGCTGTGAAGAACAAGGAATATATGGCTGATGAGGACCTTGTGCTGAAAATAACAGCACTTTGGTTATTAAGAAATGTCATGGATTCAGGAAAGAAAACTTGTTGCAAACACGTATCAAACATGCTAAACTGCAATAACACACTGGATCTGTAAGTTAAAGATAGTACGCCCATTTGAAATGTATTTACTGAACCTTAAATCGTCTTCGAAATAAAAGATAAGATAAGATATCCTTTATTCGTCCCACAACAGGGAAATTTAAGAGTTACAGCAGCAAAGTAGACAGTGCAAAACAGTATAAAGCAAACAAGAGCAGATAAAAAAGCAATTATTAAAAAGTTATTAGCAATTAAAATTAAAGAAGTAAAAATAAGAATATCTTACAATGTATATACACAACTAAATAAGTAAATTTACAAATATTTACAAAACCAATGACGCGGTGAAAAATGTGCACAGACTTGTAGCCTAGGTATAAACAATGTACAGAACACAACTGAGAAGTTGGGTAGAAAGATGTATTGCACATGTAAGAGTGTAAATAAATAAAAATAAATATCAAACGTTATCGCTAACTGATCATTTTTATCATGGCAGGCTGAGTAAAAACAGGGACCTGAGTGAAGAACATGACAAAATTTTGTAAAAGTTGCATGCTTGAACAATGCCATCTAGCTCTTTTTAGGTCACAGGAAAGAAGAATAGCAGACAAAGATAATGACCTCACACCGCCAACTCTCCACAAGCAATAAAGCACCAATAAGTCACCCTGCAACACTAAAACTTACTAATTCTCCCTCATTCTTCCTTGAGCCCATAACATATAAATAAATAAGTGCAGAACACACATATCAATCCATCTCCCTTTCCCTGAGCACTGCCCTCTTTTAAAGCGGTGCTGTGGGCTTTTACCCAAATGGCGCCAGGGCCACTGGTATCATTTATAACGGGACGGCAGCGCTAATGCAGCGCGTGGTTCAGCCAGGATGTTTTATTCATGCTGTTTTATTATTAGGGCCCCACTTAAAAAGGTGAGGCGCTCTCCTCTCCTCTGGCCGCCTCTTGCCGGGGCTGACTGAGGCGCGAGCTTTATCTATCACCCTGACAAGAGCGTCTTCCCTGGGAAGTCTTTCAGAAAACTTCAAACACCCTCACTATTGATTTCTCCCCCTCTCCACCTGGGCACCGGCATACATCTTCCCCCCGACGTGCAGAGAGACAGAGAGGGTGGAGGGAGGGTGGTAGTGGAAGTAGAAAGAAGAAGTAAGGGAGAAAAAAAAGGATGGAAAGTAAAAGAGACTCAAGGAGATAAAAGTAAAAGAGAAGAAGCCTGGCCACTGCATAACAATATGGGTGACCTCACTTTGCTTCATTGCTCCAGTTCTTGTTAACTTCAGATAACCGTGGCTGGCAGGCAGACAAGCACAGTGATTACAGCATCCCCACTATGCTAATTATACATTCAAACAATGCTTTGTGCCACGTGATTGGTTCAAACGGAAAAATCATACGCACATTTTGCATCCTGTGCCAAGTGATTGTTGGCGAAGCCTTTGTAGAAAATCAAAGATTATTGGCCATGAAAGTACCACCTTGAAAGAAGACAACACTCTTTGAATTCTCGAAACAATAAAGACACTGTCATTGTTTACCACAACATGAAACGTAAGAGGGTTTCAATTAAATCTAGAATAAATAAAAGCGTGTCACCTCCTAATACCCTTTACGCTTTGTCTAAAATATCACTCCTATGTCATCGTTCCAGTGAGATGATCGGAGGGAGACTGTAAACAAGGGGAGACGACTGCATCATCTGTATGACGCTGTAGCCTCTATTGTTTCTTTCATTTCATTTCAAGAAGTTCAATAAAAAGCTAAATTATAAGTGCCATTTTTATTCACTCTAGTCAATGATTCTCCAAGATAATAAAAAAGATGCAACAGCACTTGTAATTTGATGTCGTTTGACGATGGGATTTATTACCTTGGAAATTTTGCTGGCAGAAGAGAGGGCTCGCTGATACGGAAGGAGATATGATTTAATGAGTTGTTACTAATTTGTCCTCAGATGGGTAATGACAAACGGTGGGCCTATGAACTGTTTCAAAGTGCGGCCATATTTAAAAATTCTTTTAGAGCCCTCCACTCACTCAAAGGGGCACACATAAATTAAATGGCAGACTTGAGCTGATAAGGAAGCAATTAACACAATAAAGAGGAAAACAGTAAGGAAGGATACGAAAGCATGGGATCAATTAAATTCCTGGCGTGGAACAGGGCGTCCTTTGTGATGGACATATTTGCGAGAAGTTTTAGCTCTATAAACATCTTTAATTAAAGTGTTGTCTTTGTTTAACAGTCTGTAACGACACCATTAAATCCATTAATTTACAAGGGTGTTGTAAAGAGCTTATGGTGTGTGTTTTGAGGATCTTTTTCAACAGTGAGAATCTTCCGTGTGGTTGTAAAGACCCCCTGGCACTGTAACACACTCTGAAATCAATAACACAAGGCCCCATAGGAGAGGCAGGGAGGAAGCCATTGATTGACACGTTACTCTCATGTCAAACAGTTGAACATGGCATGGCAGCAACCACCTGCAGTCTGCTCCACCTGCCGCTCTCGATGCTCCTCTGCCAGACTTCTCCAGATAAATGTTGCATTCCTAGAAAGACGTATAGGTTTGCTGTGTGGGTTTTTTTAAAGTACAAACTGAATTTTTCCAAAAGGTAGAAGATGAAAACGGTGAGTGTTTTTTTTAGAACTGTCAGATTTAATTGTGCAGTTTCCCATCTCATCTTAATCAGAGATGGCGGATGTCTCAAAGCAAACAAACTGTCACTGACTTGCAGCAAACATCTTTATCGCTTCAAAGTATTTCTGGATCCCCTATGGGCCCATCTCAGCAGTGTTGTTCTGCTGGAGGTGAGATAGAAAAATTACTTACTCTGTGTTTTTTGTTGTGTTAGCTCTGAAATCTGTCTCTCCACCATCCACCTTGTGACGCTGGATTGCCTCTGGCCATCTCACCCCGACCTCGGTGGCTTGTTTATTATTATTTTTCACCTCAGCAGGGCTCACGTCTCTCTTTAATTCCATTGATTCTCGTTTGCACTTTGGGTTGAAGAGAGAGAGGAAGTGCACCTGAGTGTTTACCCATGCTGCGATGTTTACAGTGTCTGGTGTTGGGGCGCCCTGAAAGAAGCATAAATTAGCGCCCTGTACAATGGCACCCTGAAGCAACCTCCTGGTGCGCGACATCAATATGGAGCGAGAAGCAAGCTGCGAGCGTGTACGATCAGAGGCCAAATGGTTGGGAGGAGATGTCACTATTCAGCAGATGCTAGACAATGGACTCCCATCACCAACTCTCACACATATTCAGTGAAGCAGACTTCCGGAAACAGACACATAAGCATCTGTACATCCACACATTTGCATGTTCAAACACATAGAATAACATTTGATGGTATAAACAGATATATATTGACACGGGCACGCCAATTATATTTATCCCTGAAGTCTACCTGGTTCAATTTGAATTTGCATACATATGTGTGAATGTGCAAAAAACAGATGCTAACCAGTTCTAGAATTCCTCCTTCTTCACCTATGAGTAATCTTTCTTCTCTAATCCTCACAAAAGATGAAGATCCTTTCTTCAACTTTACAAGATACAACAGTACAGAGTGAATTGATGTATCACACTTAGGCAATGATAAGAAAATGTAACAAGAGCAGTCCAGTGAAAGGTAAAAAAAACAAAACAAGGAGGGCCAAATTAATATTTCATCATCAGTGAAATATTCATACGTTATTGTCAGGGTAAGACCTCTCATCAGCCCATTGTGTTGCATTTGTGTGAAAGGTGAGGAAGACGAAGAGGAGGGGGAGTCATCGGAGCAACTAATATGTCCCAGAAATGTGATGAACGCCAGGACAGAAGACAAAGAAGGCTCCTGAGCATTCATTAGAGGCCTCCTACTCGCACATAAGAGACACAAGAGGTGCAGGGGACGGTAGGTGAGTAGATATTTCATATGTCTGTTTGGACACAAAAAACACTCACTCATATTTTCTTGTTCTCTCTAGTTTTTAGTCCTACTTTCCACTTTTCTCCTTGAATATATGTGAAGTATTAATTGAAGAGAAAACAAGGTGGTTTGTGCATCCTTTATGTATGAAAAATGCTAAGTGTGTTTCAAATAATATAACCGCAATCCCCACAAACGTCTATCGGATGGATATTAAACTATGCCTCCAGCAGAGGGCGCCACTCAGGGTCTAAAAGGTACACTAGAGTAAATATCACACAATCTTTCACAAAATGTTCCACCATTTCCAGCAGTCTTCTTTTGGGGTGTGTCTATGACTTTAAGCTGTACTGCTCAACACTGCCCCCACAATTTTTGGCGGTACTGCAACGCTAGGTCTTTGTTTTTAAGCTTCCAGAAGGACATTGAGTATAAAGTATAGAGTAGAACAGCAGGACTTTCAAAGCAGGTACAGGCCGTTTCTGGATATCAGTTATTTTTACAATTGAGTGCATGTAGGGCATTATGAATACTTTGCCTAGATTTAGCTCCCTGTTGTCGAATGTAATAATGAATACTATTATTCATTGTTTTTTTTTATATTTGCATATACTTAATTTTGGTTTATTTTTATGGTAATTGAAAAAAACTGAGCATATAAAAATAAATTAAACTAACAAACTGCTATTAAAGACTTATGAAGACTGAGCTGATATCGTAAACTAAACGTCAAAACAACATTTTTAATACAAATTAATTCAAAATGAAAAACGTTATAACGATGTCTATTACTTTTATAATATTGATAGCTTGTCCCTTCATTGAGTTTTGTTTTTATTCTCCTGATCATGACATTGTAACTGTTTCATTATACAGATAGTTCTGTATCATTATATTAATGATTATTTCATCAAGACGTTGTCCATAGTCGTCTCATACAGAGTCATCAATTTAGAAGTTGTTCAGTTACACATTTGCAATATGGTCAAAAATGTGATTTTTATTTAATTAAAGTACATCTGAGTCATCTTATGTTCAGGATTCATTGATTAAGTAACAATATTAGTCACAACAGTAGACGGCACCACTTTTCTGCAAAGTAAGTTTACCCGTTAAGACTGAGGCCAGCAGTCACTCACCATTACAGCACAAGTGGGATGAAACATGGAGAGACATGGTGGCCGGAGCAAAGTAGCATTAAAGCAGGACAAGTTACCTGACAACTCTTATGCCTCTTTATAAATGCAACAGAAACATTAAATAACTGTCAAAGATGTCAAAATGATCATCTCCTAAAATCTGACTGAAAAACAGAACAAAGGTATGCCCATTACCAGACCCATCATCCATTTCACAGACTGCCGGTTATTTCTATATCTTCAAAATGAAAATACTGATACTATAAGTGCTTCATGTTGACCTTATCGAAAGTGACAATTTAATTTTAAGTGACATTACCAATCAAAAGATGTGGGGGGAAAAAAACTGTTTTAATCAATGTTTTGTATTATCGTTGTTTTTATCTTAAGTTTCTATATAAAGAGTCTTTAAAATGAACTATGTAATGCAGGGTTATCTTCTAAACAGGGTTGTCTTAAATTTGAGTCAGTTAGCTAGCTGGTGTGTTTGCCTGGTGTTATATATGGAAAAAGGAAAACACGCTCTATCATCTTTGAATTTCTGGCTTCATTGTATCATTTTTAGCAGATATTGTAGACATGTACCTTGTAACCTGTGAAACACAATAACAATGGTTGAGCTATGATTACCCAACAGTGTGCTCTTTATAGTGAGTGAGCTCGGTGCTATGAGGTAAACGCTCTCTGTCGTCTTGAAAATCAATTCCCTCTCTCTCTCTCCCTCTCTTCCTTTAAGTGGTCAATATTTTTTGTTTCTTGCTGCGAGCTCCAGCGAGGCCCCTTTAATTCAATGGGCCAATTACAGATACCGTCATGTCTAATTCTGACTGCAGGGATGCTTGTTTGTGTTGTTACCTCATCCCTGGTGAGAGAGTCGAGAGAGGGGCAGGGCGAAGGAATGAACGGTACGCTCTGTCCAGTTTAACCCTGGCACCCGCCTGTCCTCACAGCCCCCTCCCTCTTCATTTCTTTCTCACCCCTCCTTCTTTCTCCTTTCTTCCCGGAGTCAAGGACGAAAGCAATTGATGCGAAACTTTCAAAAATGAATTTGGCCACGTGTGTCACTTACAGAGCGGGAAGGAGGGGCGGCTGGGGCCAGGCCACCACCACTCCGCCGGGATCATTTGTTACTCAGCCCTGATTGGCCCTGACAAAACAATACCCTAAAAACTCACCAAAGTAAATTATGGTCCCGGTAAATGGCCAGCGAGGGTGGGGTGGCGAGGAAGGAAGGAAACGGCCGTCAGTCGGGACACAGGCCTCGAGCTGCCTTGGCTCACTGCCAGACGCAAAACAAAGTAATGCGCTTTTGATATTAATAACGGAGATGATATTGATCCGCACTGGGGCCAGAGCCACTCTGCCTCCCCTCCAGGGTGGGCCCCCATCAAGGGAGGGAGGTAACGAGGAGGGGTGCTCCTTGAAGAAGCAATACCCCGCTTCCAGCTCTGTGCCTCTCATCCGCCGCCTCCTCCACAACCTCCTCCTTGCTGAAAGCCACTTTTCCTGAGGGTCCATTTCATTTGAGTGTCTTTAATTATGTGAAATGGATTCCATGGGAAAAAGAGAAATGGTGGTGGTGGTGGGCACTGACAGAAGCAGAGGTATGAGCGAGAGAGTGGCCGGTGGCTGTGCGTTCCCATTTTCTCTGTCAGATTCACAATTCTGTCAGCAGCCGTGTCCGTTTCATCCGCTTCCTTTTTTTTGTTAGAATAGATTTTCTTTCTCTGGGCTCAGTAAGTACATGCGTGTGTGTCCGGTGCTTTCAGGACAAATGCAGAGAGAGTGTGGAGGAAGCACAGAGTGACGAAGAGAGGGAGGACTGAAAATAGAAATGAGAAATGGGCAACATGGAGAGGAAACTGGAACAGTTTAAGGCATTTGCTGAAGCAAACATATGAGTGAATTCTCCACATTGTGGCGGCTCTTTTTGAGGGGGGATAATAAATGAGTCAGGCTCGTCTCTCACTTGGCAACATAAACAACTCAAATGCCCTTGAGTAACCCTCTCAAGAGACGAGTTTTTTTAAAGTTTGGCAGCTTCTTACAGGTGTATTAGTCCCTCCTGTCTATCACAAACACAACTTAGTCTGTTAGTTTGAATACTCATTTTCCTGAAGTAGTCATACTTAGCTGCGTCTTGTCCCACAAGTCACTGTATCATTTCATATAGTGACAAAGAAAGATGTCACAGAAAATTCTGCTGTGTTCCCAAAGTCAATAATTCAAATTATCAGTGGAGAAGACCAAAAGTAGTACATTTGTATCTGCCTCATTGCACACAGAGCGATACAGAAGCAGGGCAGGATGAGAATCTTACCGAAAAACAAAGTGCTATGCAGTAAATAAATTAACCCTTCAGTTTTTCCGCTCACAAGGATTCAACTAGGAGCCAAATTATCCACTGAAGTGTCTTCTCCTACAAAACGCAGGCAACAAAAGTTCATTAGAATCTGAATAAAGCATTTTTATGTTAAGATTTAGTATTTCTGGTTTTCCTGAAGCACCCCAGGACCTCCTTTCCTTCTTGGTGCTTTTCTTGTTTTATGTTTGGATTCTTTACTTGTTGAGCATTTAACTGGCAGCCAAAATTCTGCGAGGTCTCCCTCAAGGTGTTGTTTAATAAAAAAAAAAATCAGTGCTCTTTGAAGGGGGGGCTTTGGGATTGTGTGCAATCTGTATAATCTGATAAAATAATCTTTAAAAAAAATGGTTTCTTTCCAACTGATGTTGATAAAAAGTCTGATGCCCAATCCTTGGAAGTAAACCCTGGTTGGTTGGCGTAGTATTTTAATGAAGTGCTCAGCAGATGAACAGCTAAACCCAATTCAACTTGCATATCTTCACCCTATTAAAATAATGGCCTAAGCCATTTTTTTGACGGCAAAGTTCAGATGTATCAAGAGTGAAATGACCGTGGAAATGTGCTGTGCCTCACGCCAACTTCTTGGCTGGCATACGCACGATTCTACAGCTGTTGATCCTTGCGCACAGATTCATACATCTGGATGTTTTTGTGCAAATGCTGTTTTCTGGATTTGAGCGTTGCCATGTTCCAGTAGGAAATCCACGCAAGTCTTTGTACATGAGGCCCCTGGTCTTCTTTACTGGGTTTTTATTGAACTTAACCCATTTCCAAAATCCAGCTTTGACAACTTTTTGAAACCTGACTATTAACTGTCCTTTAATTCCATAAAGCAAACTCAAATGTAAATAACTCTAACCTAAATTGAACAAAAGTCAGGTCGATAGTCTCTGATTCAAGAATCATGTTTAGAGCTTCTTCTGCACTATAGATTCTGTTGCTTCTTGAAGCAGCTGCCATCATAACAGCTTGTTAAATTGCCCAAGTCAGACATTTTATCCTAAAGAATCAGAAATGTTGACTTAGGACAAGAATAAAATGGCCTAAGTCACCCTCTTGACATAGGCCATTGTCCTATAGGGCATAAAGAGCTTAATCCTTTCAACTAAGGATTAAGGCAATTTAACAGAGGTGGCCAGAATCATCAAGAGATGATTTCGGCCAAAAACTAATTTTCTTAGGCCATCATTTTAATAGGGTGACGATATTCTGACTCAGGTACAGACCCAGAACATAAACATCTAAACAAACCAAAGAACTAACCTTCATTTGTCTTTCAGATTCAGTGAGATTTATATTCCGTCTTTGGATTGTTGTGTTGTGGAACACTGCATCTGTGCTTGTGTGAGTGACAGGAAAGACAACATCTCCAGACATTGAGTGAAAGTGGACAATAAAAGGCCAGAAACTTCCCATGGGTTACTGTACAGCTTGCTTCAACATGGAAACAATGTAAACAAATGCAGCAGTGCATTAAATAATTAGAGGGTCCACACTAACAGCTTTGACTCCTCTGGCAAATGTTGTTGGAATGCATTGACAAAGCCAAGCACTAACACACTGAAGTCATAAATTTCCACCCAACACAAACAGTCACACACACACAAATGCACAAACAGAAGGGCCATGCAGCGCTGTAGGCTGGCTTAATTATTTAATGGAGTTTTTTTCTTCCCTTTTTGTTGTTTTTGTCGGCTGTCTCTGATGACAGCCATCAGCGTTGTCAATTTATGAAGCAGCACTATTTTCTGTACTGGAGGGAATTCTTCTGACAGAGGGAGAAAATTCACACATCCTCAGTTGAAAAGGAACTGTGCCAGAAAGTCATATTATATCTCCTTCCAGAAACAGGAACCAAGGGAGCTGTACGACTGGAGTTGGTCAGACAGCGTTTATCTGGGTAATTTATATCACCCCTGACAAAGTGATTTTAACACAACCTGAAAAATGACACCGCCTGAGGAGCTTTTTCACAAAGTGAAAATGGCTCGATATGAGAGCGGCATTTTGCCATTGTGCCATCTCACAAAGGACAAGAAAAGTTATGCAATATTTTGTAAGGTGTGAGAGAAGACAGACTTAGAAGAGCGGGGGAAAAGGAGAGGAGAGTTCAAATGAAAAAAGAAAAAAAAAAGGGATGACAGAGAAATTTATAAAATAAGAAACGAAAGGAAGGAGAGGTTTTCCAACTAATGTAACAAGAGACAGGAACAAACGACTACAGATTTATTTACATATGCCAGGAAATCATGAAACTGTTATAAACCGTTTCGGTCGGGCTGCTTGTGTGAACAAAAATGGCGCTAGCTTAGACCTGGAAAAATGTCCTGCAGCCCCCAAGTAAAGATTTTTCAACAAGTCCGAAGAGCTGACGTATGAACGCAGCAAGTAACATCATCACTAGCGAGTGGGTGGGGCTTGATGAAATGTTTAAATGTAATCTGGCGACCTATGCAAACTCCATACATTTAATTAAGTTGCTACACACAGTTTACTGCTTGCCATTGTGTTTTTTTCTGCTCATTTGTTGACATTGTGAGTATGTCAACTAGGGCTGGGCGATATTGAAAATTATGTTATCACAATATAATATTTCCGATCAGTTGATATCGATCATTATCACGATAAATATCAAATCATTATTTCATTTACATTTAAATGCAGATTTTTGGTCCTCAGTGAAGTTGAAGTAACCAGACAGTTTGTTAGTTTGTATCTGGATTTAGTTTTCTGATAAACTTCTAGAATCCATCTTTTTGACAGTGCTTACAGGAAGCAGGCCTTTTGTGTAAAATTAGATTTTTGTTAAGTTTTAGTTTGTAGATTCTTATTTTTCCCAGATTGAGGTTATTTATAGTCATAATTCGATTTACATTTACAACAAATATACATCAAGTTGTGTATTGTTTATCAGTTTAGTAGAGTATTGTTTTGAGTTGTGCACAACCATGTAAGATTACTTAGGGTTACAAGTGGAGGGAAGTTGTTTCCCACAGTGCAGTGAATTCATCACAGTTATTCAGTGTTCAGTTGTCCTACGGTCGCAGTGGACATTAAACGTGTTAGAAAGGAACAGCAGAAGCTGTCTCTGTGCTCTTCCTTTACCTTCGCCCTGAAAGTATATTTAATCAAATGCATTAAGTTAATGGTTGAAGCAGAGTCCACACAGTGTCAGACTGAAGACTCTGCTTTGAGCTGATAGGTTATGGGTTTTCTTCTGTGCCGCTGTCACTCTTGATCTATATAGAGAAAAATTATATCGCGGTAATTATCGTTAACAAATTATCGGACAGCACTAATGTCAACTACATTTAGCGTTGATATAAATGAAAAAAAAAACTGACAACAAAGCATCAGATTCTGATTTGCCCGTTATCTTGGATATCGTGTAAACATCACCAGCATTCTTTTAACTTCATGTTGTGGAAAACTTCATTCCATGGGGACATGTGTGAACATAACTTTGGAATTTTTTTAGGAGTGTGAACACCATTATTCACGCTGGCTTCCTGTTTTCCCACAAGACTCCAGAAGCACGCCAAACAAAAAAAAAAGCACCTTCCCAGCCATTCTCTTCTCTCCAACTGTATCACTCTCTCTGTTTCTTTGCTCCTTCTGTTGTCACAGGGACAGAGGTGAGCCCTGACAAGCCAGGGCCAGATATTTGCATATAAAGAACCTGCTTTCTTTCTACATGTCCTTCCCTTCCTTCGACTGTAGCTAATGATACATGAGCGTGACATATCTGCCAGGTTAAAAGCCAACTGCTGCCTGGACTTTGATTAAAGCACAGATACAATGTATACCCATATGTGAACCCATATATATGCACATACGGCTATAGTGTAAACATTTATCTAAAGGTGCTTTCAGTTGTTTCATGACTATGTAGAAATATTTGGACAGTCAGAGAGACACATGAGAAAATACCTCTTCCTCACAGTCAATTATTACCTGGGATAAAAAGTGTGTTAACAGTTTATACGAATCAAACCAGCTGTTAAACACACCTAAGAAGGCGCAACTTCTCTTCCTCTCATGAAACCTCACACATACCTCATCATTAAATATTTTGGATGCATGCTATCTCAGATTGCTTACGAATGCACACACTGTTAAACCCTGAATATAAATTGGTGCTTTTTTCATTTATAATAATAATAATAATACATTTTATTTATAAAGCACTTTTCAAAACTCAAAGACACTGTACAATTTTAAAATCAACACGAGCAAGGAAAACAAATCAAACAAAACAAAACAACAGTACAATCACAAATTAAAAGCTAACTTAAAAAGGTGATTTTTTAAAAGAGACTTGAATGTTGAAGGATCAGAGTAGTATTGGATATGAGTGGGGATAGAGTTCTAGAGGGTGGGGGCGGCTATGGAGAGGGCTCTGTCCCCCCAGGTTCGGTGCTTGGTTCTGTGAGGTGGAGACAGGAGGTTGGCGTGTGAGGAACGCAGGTTACGGGAAGGAGTGTGATGGTGGAGGAGGTCAGTGAGGTAGGAAGGGGCCTGGTGTTGGAGGGCTCTGTGGTTGAGGAGCAGGATTTTAAACTGTATGCAGTAGGGGACGGGGAGCCAATGAAGATGTTGGAGGACAGGGGTGATGTGGTCACGGAGGCGGGTGCAAGTGAGGAGGCGTGCAGCAGAGTTCTGAATGTATTGCAGTTTATGGAGGACTTTGGAAGATGTGCCGTAAAGGATGCTGTTGCAGTAATCTGAACAGGATGTGATGAATGCCTGTATGACCTAAATTGTGAAATTGTGAGATGCCAATGACCCCACACTCTGTTACTGTTTATTATGTATGTGTATATACAGTATATGTACATGTGTCTATAAATATATACATATATCTGTGTGTATAAATTTATATATATATTTTTATAGTGACTTTTTAAAGGAACCCCTAGCACTCTTAAGGGTCTTGTCTATGGATGTTGTCTCATTTGTTTGTCTGCGTGAAGCAGAAGAACATTTTCCACATAGTGGACAAATAAAGTATTAAAGTCTAAAGTACCTAAACTGTCTTAAACTGAAGTGATTTTAATTAAACCAACACTTCATGAGGTTAATTTACTTAATAGTATCACTGTTTTCTCAACATGTAAGATACTGATCTAATGAGCTAACATGATACACCTCGCTATATCTCCAGCATGCTTTTCACATTGAAGCAGTCACCCGCTTATTTGAGCACCATATGGGTAAAACCATAGACTGTATAAAATATGGAAGTAGTATCCGTGACGTCACCCATCTGTTTCTGAAGCGATGTTTTGAGGCCAATCGTCGGCAGCAGCCATATTGCTGCTGTCGAGCGATTGTGACGTAAAGAGGCGGGCTTTGAGCCTCCTCGCCAACAGATACAGTGTTCCCCGCTGTGAATCAAGTCAGCTGTGCCTCTCATTGGAAGACTCGTAATCTAAATATCTTAGAAATTGCGTGGCTAGAAAAAAATCCCCCCCTTGTGCAGTGTGAGCCGATCGAGAAATTAGCTATCCAGACTACACTCGTCTTTTGTACCAGGCTGTAAACATGTTTATTTCTGCTGTAAAGATCGGCTTTTTTGAATTGGTGTGTATGTGGTTTCAGGTACTTCCGGAGCCAGCCTCAAGCTGATCCTCGATGAACTGCAGTTTTTA